>NC_087063.1:22299656-22763984 GCF_963678635.1 Symsagittifera roscoffensis
CACCAGCTACTTGCGGGCATCTCAAAGTCTCTGTGTTTTTTTTCATTGCTATTGCTATTAAGGCCACATTATCATCAATAGGGAAAATATGCTATGTCAAATCCCTCTTCAACTCTGATACTACGCGTTTGTCATCAAATTATCATCCAATAAATATTCTCTGCAGTTTTTCTTTTAAAAATTCAAAAATTCATTTTCGACCCAATTTTTTTGAGAATCTCTGTAAAACTGTTAATAATCATTTTGGGTTTTTGCTCAAAAATTAGGCAATGTAATACAAATATTAATATATCTAGACCAGGCATACTCAATTCTAGACCTGCAACAAAGACCTAAGACACAAACACTCCCAGTAGTTTACACTTATTTCAAAAAGCTTTTGATACAGTATCTCACAAAAACCTTACGAAAAAATTAAAATCTTTCGAAGTGACTGGAAATCTCTTAAAACTTTTCTTTTGCCATCTAAGAGACCGAAAAAAATTGAAGGAAATCTATATGAGAAAGGTTCTACAAGATTCTGTCCACGATTACAAAATGACCTTGATAAACTGAGCAACTGTTCTTACATTAACAAAGTGGAACTAGGAACTAATCGAATTTGTCGAAATGCCATAAACTCGCTACTGAACGAACTAAAGTGCAAATCGAAAATTTTGACTTGGAACAGCCTGAAACTGAAAAAAATTGATTTTAAAATTTATTTCTCTCTCTTTGTACAATGATTTGCAGTATTTTCTTAGCATTTTAAACTAATAAACTGAAAAAAACTATTTCAGTTAAAAGTCGATCAAAAAAGGACTGATTTTTTCTCCTTGAAGCTATCATAGTTTCTGTATTTGTTTTTTCACTGTAGATCTAAATTTTTGATATTTTGGTTTTTTTCGTTATTTTTCTAGCTTCGTGGCTCTTGTTTTGTATCGGAAGAACTGCGAAGTTGTTATTCAATCAATTTATTCTGAAAAATCATTTGTCTCGTTTTCGTTCAATTTCCAGTAACAGAAAGGTTTTGCTGTATCACAAACTGTTGCCAAGCTTCGCTAACCACAGCGCCGAATATTCACAAGGACGAAAACTATAAAGCTATTCACGACGCCGAAAACTATGAAGCTATTCACTGTGCCAAAAAACTAATAGCTATTTGCAACATAAAATGATTGACGTGACTACACTTCTGAGAATTACTAAATGAAAAAAGATTGCTTTTACTCAAGCATAGCTTGTGTTATATTATGAAATCTCTTTTTTTTCCAAACTAAGTCGCAAATTTTGTTGTGATGCAATTTTTGCGACAAAATATAATCATTTCGAAGGTGTTCACTTTGATCCAGCTATTAAAAACAGCCAATGCTAAGGATATTAACACAGTCTATTATAATAAAAAATGCACTTTAGCTTCAAGGTATCATGAATCTGTAGCGTAGAGGTAGGGAAGGAGACCTGAAACAAAATAAGAGGGTTCAAACCTGGGCAGGGTAGGATATTTTTTACTGAACTTATTCGTATACTAGTTAAAATGCGTCCGTTCTATAATTGAGGCACGTTAGATGTTAATATTTTTTTTCAAATTGAATCGTACTGCTAATTAGCTTGCTTCACTTTTTTTTAAACTCATAATTGGCGTGCGTCACTTTAGGAATTCTGTAGAATCAAGCTTTTATTCTCTCAGTTTTTGCCAGTAGCGTTATTGGTCATAGTTTTGCTTGTGTACGCGCTGTGCAAATACATTTGTGAGAAATAAAAAGGATAAATTTTACCAACTCGAGATGGTCAAGCAGTGTTAAGTCAGAGGAGCACAAAAATTAAACGAATACTGGACTGTGATGTCGGAAATTTCCGCAGTTAATTAGATTCAAACCAATTGTTTAGAGTTTGGAAGGAAACAATTTCGACGCTGTGGAACCTCCGCTTGCCCTTTATGTCAGTTTTGCTTGATTAAATTAGTAAGAAAAATCAATTAAAAAAAAACACCTAAATTGCAACAAAAATTTAGTATCAAATGTGCAAGTTTATGTCAGATATTATTAAAAAGTAAATGAAATTAAGTTTAAAATAATAATAAAAAGCTATAATTTGAATTTGTATATAATAAATAAAAAAATATGACAAAGGGAGTCACTGTTTTCTCTAAATGAACTTAATTGTTTTCCATGATAAATTACCATAGTTTGCCACTAATGGATTTTTCTTAGATAGTCATAGAAAAAATTGTTGTTTGATCTTCGCTCGTTTGTATGATATTATATCCCATAAGTTAACTTTGTCATATACATTCGTATTGATCGTTAAAAAAATAAGTTTTCTATGAATTGTTCTATGTTTCTTTCTACGAAGTTTAATTTTTTGGTTCTCATGTTGTGTCGATATGATAATTTTTGTATTCAATCTTCGAAAGGGCAGGTAACCGTTGGTTTTTTGTTTTCTGAAAATAGTTTTTCATTTTCGAATCAAGAAACACGGACATATGCATTATACCGTTTCCGAATTTTAATTCAGACAATAAGACAAACTTAACATAATCGCAGCAGATTTTTTATTGCCCAGCTATATTGGCTTTCTAGTGAAATGAATTATATTTCTGATATTCTGCTCAAAAGTAGGCCAGGTAATGAAGATGACTTGTAACTAGTGTGTTTATGATTAACAGACCTTTTTTGAATGAAAAGGGTTATTTGATTGATTGCAGTGTACTAATTCCGCCGGTTTTCTTAGAATCAATTTAATTTTCTCTCGAAACGATATAAGTTGATCTAATATCCTTCCAAGGTATTTAATTTTGCTTTTTTTGTCAATGATCTTTTGATCTTACATATTTGAACGTTTTTTCTTTTCATGGTTTTGCAAATGTTTTTGCTGAAAATGATGTGTTCGGTTTTTTAGTATTCAGTTGTCATCAATGCCTAGAAAAACATTTTGAAAAAATTTTGCAATTTTTTTCTGGTTCTTTTATTGCTACATCAGCATTTGGTTTTCGCAAAAAAGTAGCGTGTCATCTGCATACTCCACTAGTTTGCACGAATTAGGTAATTGTTTGTTCAAGTCGTTGACATACAGATTAAAGATAAGCGGTACCAAAACGGTGCCTTAAGGGACACCTTAGTGAATGAAATCCAATCTGATTCAATGGTGTTGACCATTTTTTCTGTTGTCGGTTGTTGAGGAAAAAATTTATCATTCCAATTGCACTTTTAGAAAAGTTCAGAGATTTAAACTTTTGTTGCAGAGTCGAATGATTTGGTAGGATCTAATTATGAGCAAGCAAAAAACCCATTGCGGTCAATTGATTTTCTGAAAAACTCTACAAGTTTTTCGAATACATTTCATAATGCACCTGATATTCTGATTGGCTTGTAGTTTTTTTGTTAGTTCTGGATCGTCGTCATGTATTCTGGTGTGACAAAAGCTTTTTAAATCTTATTTGGAAAAATAAAATTTTCTTTCATATTCATTTAAAAGCAAGTAAGATGTGCGCATATTTCAATGCAACCGTCTTTAAACGTCCATGCTGTTTTGTCAGATAGCCCCATTTGTTATTAGAAAAGAATTTTAAAAGTTATTTTTAGCACTCGGCGCTGGTAAAAAAAATTGAATGAAAACTCATATTTGTTTAAATCATCTTGGAGGAAAGAAGCCTGGGGGCCGTAACATTATAATGCAAGTTGCCGAAAATTTGTAGTTAAGCACATTTGCCATCTCAATATTATTTGTAGCTATTTCAACGAAAGAGTTTTTCAGAATAGAAACAAGTTCATTTTTTGAGTTTCTTGTTTCTAGTATCGATGACAATATTCCATTTATCACGTTTAGTGTTTTGGGCTGAAAAGTTGCGATATGAATTGTTCATCCTGGAAAACCACTCTTGTTTTATCGTTGAAGATAAAGATTGATTTTTGCGGGGCCCATTTAAAAAAATAATGCAACGTTGTTGGTGAAATTTTTGTTCATTGACTCAGGACCATTTTGCTTGTAAAAGCTTTCTCAGTTGATTCTAGAAAGATTATATTTCTTTTTCCGATGAATTTTCTTAAAGTTGATTCTGCGTTATTGAAAATTAGGTAAAAACAAGTTTACAATCTTAACAAGGTGTAATATAAACTTGTATATTTTTTATGAAAAGTATGACAAATGGAGTTAGTGTTTTCTCTAAATGAACTTAAAGGTTTTCCATGATAAATTATCATACCTTGACACTAATAGACTTTTTTAGAAAATCATCGAAAAAAATTGAAGTTTGATCTTTGCTCGTTTGTATGATATTATATCCCATGAGTTTACTTTGTCATATATAATTGTACTGATTGTTAACTAAACGAGTTTTCAAAAATTGTTCTATGTTTCTTTCTAGGAAGTTTAACTTTTTGATTCTCATGTTTGTGTCGACATGGTAATTTTTGTTTTCAATCTTCAAAAAAGCAGGTAGCAATTAGTTTTTGTTTTCTGAAAATAGTTTTTCATTTTCGAATCAAAAAACATGGACATATGCATTATACCATTTCCAAATTTTAAATCAGACGATGAGTCAAACTTAGCATAATCGCAGCAGATTTTTATGGCACAGCTATTTTGCCTTTCTAGTGAAATCAATTATATTTCTGATATTGTGCTCAAAAATACGGCCGGGTAATGAAGATGACTTGTAACTAGTCTGATTATGATTAATAGGTAATTTTTGATTGAAAAGGAATATTTGATCGATTCCAGTGTACTAATTCCGCGGGCCAGTTTTCTTTAAATCAATTAAATTTTCTCTTGAAGCGATGTATTCAGATAATAATATTTTCTTACATATTCATTTAAAAGGAATGTAAGATGTGCGTATACTTCAATGCAACCGTCGTTTAACGCCCATGCTGGATTGTCAGACGGCCCCGTTTGTTATTATAAATGTGTTTTAAAAGTTATTTTTTGCACTCGGCGCTTGTGAAAAAATTTGAAAGCTAATTCATATTTATTTAAATCATCTTGGAAGAAAGAAGGCTGGGGGCCGTAACATTATAATAAGAGCAGCCAAAAAACTGTAGTTAAGCAGATTTGCCATCCTAAAACTATTTCAACGAAGTATATTTCAGCTAAGTTCATTTTTTGCGTTTCTAGTTTCTAGTATTGTTGATAATATTCTATTGTTTACGCATAGTGTTTTGAGCTGAGAAATTTAGATCTGAATTGTTCATCTTAGAAAACCACTCTTGGTTTGTCGTTGCGGATAAAGATTGATTTTTGCGGGGCCCATCAAAAACATAGTGCAATTTAGTTGATGAAAGTATTGAACATTGACTCAGGATCATTTTACTTGTAAAAGTTTTCTGAGTTGATTCTAGAAAGATTTAATTTTTGTTCTCTTTCTGATAATAATATTCCATTTTTCACGCTCAACGTTTTTGGCTGAAAAGTTGCGATATGATGTTTTATTCCTGGAAAACCACTCTTTGTTTTTCGTTGCAGATAACGATTGATTTTTGCGGGGCCCATGCAATTTGTTGGTGGAAATGTAGTACATTGACTGAGTATCAGTTTGCTTGTAAAAATTTTCTCAGTTGATTCTCAGAAAAGTTCAGAGATTTAAATTTTTATTGTAGAAACTTATGTTCAAAAGAGTCAAATGCTTTGAAGGGATCTAATTATGAGCAAGCAAAAAACTCATTGCGATCAATTGATTTTCTGAAGAACTCGAGACAGAAAAAAAATGTATCTAGTGTGGAATAGGAAGTTCTGAAACCAAATCGGGCGTTGCTTAGCAGGGTTTGCGATACAAAATATTCTTCTATTTGTTTGTATAAAAGTTTTTTGAATACTTTTCATAATGCACCTGATATTGAGATTAGCATGTAGTTTTTTGTTAGTTCTGGATCGTCGCTCATGTTTTCTGGTGTGACAATATCTTTTTTGATCTTATCTAGAAAAATAATATTTTCTTACATATTCATTTAAAAGGAATGTAAGATGTGCGTATATTTCAATGCAAATTTAACGCCCACCTTGGAATGTCAGGTGGCCCCAATTGTGATTAGAAATGAGTTTTAAGTTTATTTTTTGCACTTTGCGCTGGTGCAGAAATTAAAACGAAAGATCAAATTTTTTAAATCATCTTTGAGGAAAGAAGGCTGGGGGTCGTAATATTATAATAGAAGCAGCCAAAAAATCGTAATTAAGCAGATCTCCCATCTCAAAAATATTTGATATTTCAACGAAAGTGTTTTCAGAATAGAAACAAGTTCATTTTTTGAGTTTCTTGTTTCTAGTATCATTGATAATATTCCATTTTTAACGTTTAGTGTTTTGGGCTGAAAAGTTGCGATATGAATTGTTCATCCTGGAAAATCACTCTTGGATTGTCGTTGCAGATAAAGATTGATTTTTGCGGGGCCCAAAAAAATAGTGCAATATTGTTGGTGAAAATGTGAATATTATATCCCATGAGTTTACTTTGTCATATATAATTGTACTGATTGTTAACTAAACGAGTTTTCAAAAATTGTTCTATGTTTCTTTCTAGGAAGTTTAACTTTTTGATTCTCATGTTTGTGTCGACATGGTAATTTTTGTTTTCAATCTTCAAAAAAGCAGGTAGCAATTAGTTTTTATTTTCTGAAAATAGTTTTTCATTTTCGAATCAAAAAACATGGACATATGCATTATACCATTTCCGAATTTTAAATCAGACGATGAGTCAAACTTAGCATAATCGCAGCAGATTTTTATGGCACAGCTATTTTGCCTTTCTAGTGAAATCAATTATATTTCTGATATTGTGCTCAAAAATACGGCCGGGTAATGAAGATGACTTGTAACTAGTCTGATTATGATTAATAGGTAATTTTTGATTGAAAAGGAATATTTGATCGATTCCAGTGTACTAATTCCGCGGGCCAGTTTTCTTTAAATACATTAAATTTTCTCTTGAAGCGATGTATTCATATAATAATATTTTCTTACATATTCATTTAAAAGGAATGTAAGATGTGCGTATACTTCAATGCAACCGTCGTTTAACGCCCATGCTGGATTGTCAGACGGCCCCGTTTGTTATTATAAATGTGTTTTAAAAGTTATTTTTTGCACTCGGCGCTTGTGAAAAAATTTGAAAGCTAATTCATATTTATTTAAATCATCTTGGAAGAAAGAAGGCTGGGGGCCGTAACATTATAATAAGAGCAGCCAAAAAACTGTAGTTAAGCAGATTTGCCATCCTAAAACTATTTCAACGGAGTATATTTCAGCTAAGTTCATTTTTTGCGTTTCTAGTTTCTAGTATTGTTGATAATATTCTTTTGTTTACGCATAGTGTTTTGAGCTGAGAAATTTAGATCTGAATTGTTCATCTTAGAAAACCACTCTTGGTTTGTCGTTGCGGATAAAGATTGATTTTTGCGGGGCCCATCAAAAACATAGTGCAATTTAGTTGATGAAAGTATTGAACATTGACTCAGGATCATTTTACTTGTAAAAGTTTTCTGAGTTGATTCTAGAAAGATTTAATTTTTGTTCTCTTTCTGATAATAATAATCCATTTTTCACGCTCAACGTTTTTGGCTGAAAAGTTGCGATATGATGTTTTATTCCTGGAAAACCACTCTTTGTTTTTCGTTGCAGATAACGATTGATTTTTGCGGGGCCCATGCAATTTGTTGGTGGAAATGTAGTACATTGACTGAGTATCAGTTTGCTTGTAAAAATTTTCTCAGTTGATTCTAGAAAGATTTGATTAAAAATCTTTTTCTGATGAGTTTTTTTTTCGTTGATTTTGCGTTAGAGTGCATGAACTATTAGTTCAGTTAAAGAAATTGCGGCTAACTGGTCTGTTTTGAAGTATGGCTTGAAAATCATTGTTTTATTTGGTCGATCTTTCAAGGATAGATGGATTATAATATAGTCAATTAAGGTTTTCGAATGTGGGTGCTGTTTTATTTGTAACATCGAGGTTGTAAAGAACAAGCATTGTATCAAGATACTCTTATTTGTCTGCATTAGTATAAGTCAAAATGTAATCACCCATTAAAATTAAAATGAAGTTGTAGGATTGCGCATAGTCAATTGATTTAGCTAGTTCATCAAGGAGTTCAACTTTGCTTGTTTTGCACAGATAATAAGATTTATTCAAAAGCGTCTTTCTATCGCTCTTTTAAAAATTGTTTTGATATCAATCCAGATGCTATTGTAATTATTAGGAAGAGTTTATGTCTTGCCCTGGTTTTGGGTTGATAATTCTGGGTGTTAGGAGCTTAAGCCCACCTCCTTTTGATTTTTTTGCTGGCTTCCACAGTCCTCTCACATCATAAAACAATGTAGTTTTGTCGTATCAAGTGTCCACAGAAGTTGGTCCTTTGACTCGTCGTACCAAAGTTTCCGAAAAGCCGAAAATTGTATTTTGAGATCGTTCATAAGTGCTTTCAGATCTGAACGTTTCCTTCTAAGCTTCTACAATTTAAATAAAAATTTTGGATAGTGCTTTTGTAGTGTTTTTTGTCATGCTATTATAATTTGTTCGTGGGCCCGGATATGGGTAAAATTCACCTGACTGAATCATTAAGTTTTGCTTCGATCAAGAAAAAACGCTATAAAAATCAGTTGAAGTTGGATTTAAAATAATATAGAAAAACTTAAAAATAAACGCAGTTAAATAAGAGTTACATGTAGCGCATTTGAGAGGCACTAGTTTATGAATAACGCTGCGCTTGAGAGCCACATAAAATTTTTTGTCCTATCTTTTAATTGAAAGTCGGAATGCGCTATGGACGTACTGTTTAACTGAACGCAATCTTTTAGCTTTGTCGAATGCTACGTTTAAAAAACTCTTAAGGCTTAACGTTTACGAGAAGGCCCAGAATGTTCTCGAAAATTCAAAAATTCAAAAATTCCAATATTTAGACAATTTTAGCTCAATTGTTTCCCAACGCTAGACATTAACTGTCAATTTTTCCCAAACTTTGGCATTTTCAATTTGACTTCATAATTCAAAGAACCAAATAAAAATAGCAACCTCCTTGCTACAAAACCTGTTGTTTACAAACCGATTTGCACTATGAAATTTTTGAAATTTTTCGAAGTTTCATTGCTTAAATAGCTTGACTAGAAAATCATAAATTTTCGCCAATTCCTATTTGTTCAATTAACTTCGGAGGAAAAAAGGTTGGGGGCCGTAACATTATAATAAAAGCAGCCGAAAAACTGTAGTTGAAAAGATTTGCAATCTTAAAACTATTTCATCGGAGTACATTTCAGCTAAGTTCATTTTTTGAGTTTCTAGTTTCTAGTATCGTTGATAATATTCCGTTTTTCACGCTCAGTGTTTTGAGCTGAAAAGTTTTGATATGAATTGTTTATCCTGGAAAACCACTTTTGGTTTGTCGTTGAGGATAAAGATTTATTTTTGCGGGGTCCATTAAAAAAGTGATGCAAGGTAGTTGATGAAAATGTTGAACATTGACTCAGGATCATTTTTCTTGTAAAAACTTTCACAGTTGATTATAGAACAATTTGATTATTGTTCTCTCTCTGAAGAATTTTTTTATCGTTGATTTTGCGTTATTGAAACTTAAGTGAAAACAAGTTTACAATACTAACAGGGTATAATTTAAACTTGTATATTATAATTGAAAAGCTTGACAAATGGAGTTACTGTTTTTTCTATTTGAACTTAAAGGTTTTCCATGATAAGTTACCATAGGTTGACAATAATGGAATTTTAAAATATAATCATGAAAAAAATTTTAAGTTTGATCTTCGCTCGTTTGTTTGTTATTATATCGCATAAGTTAACTTTGTCATATATAATCGTACTGATCGTTAAAAAAATAATTTTTCTATAAATTTGTCTATCTTTTCTATTTCATTGAAGTTTAACTTTTTGGTTCTCATGTTTTTGTCGAAATGGTAGTTTTTGTATTCAATCTCCGAAAAGGCAGGTAACAGTTAGTTTTTTGTTTTCTGAAAATGGCTTTTTTTCAAATCAAGAAACATAGGCATATGCAATATACCCTTTCTGAAATTTAAATCAGACGATGAGTCATACTTAGCATACTTGCAGCAGGTTTTCATGGCCCAACTCTGTTGGCTTCCTAAGAAAATCAATTAATTTGCTGATATTCTGCTCAAAAATACGGCCGGGTTAGGGAGATGCCTTGTAACTAGTGTTTATGATTAGTAGGCAAGTTTTGATCGAAAAGGGGTTTTTGATTGATTACAATGTACTAATTCCGCGGGCCAGTTTTTTTAGAATCCTTTTAATTTTTTGTTGAAACATTAGAAATTGATCTAATATCACTCCGAGGTGTTTAATTTTGCTTTTTCATCAATGATCTTTTGGTCTTATATAGTTGAATGTATTTTTTTGGTTTCCATGGTTTTGCAAATGGTTTTTGCTGAAGACAAAAATGTCGGTTTTCTAGTATTCAGTTTCATCAATGCCTTAAATATCATTTTGATAAAGTTTTGCAATGTCTTTCTGGTTCTTTTTTGCAAAAAATGTGGCGTGTCATCTGCATACTCCACTACTTTGCACGAATTAGTTAATTGTTTGGTTAAATTGTTGATATACAGATTACAGATAAGCGGTACCAAAACAGTGCCTTAAGGGACGCCTTTGTGAACTGAAATCCAATCTGATTCAATGGTGTTGACAATTTTTTTTCTGTTTTCGGTTGTCTAGGAAAAAATTTATAATTTGAGTTGGACTTTCAGAAAAGTTCAGAGATTTAAATTTTTATTGTAGAAACTCATGTTCAAAAGAGTCAAATGCTTTGAAGGGATCTAATTATGAGCAAGCAAAAAACTCATTGCGATCAATTGATTTTCTGAAGAACTCGAGACAGAAAAAAAATGTATCTAGTGTGGAATAGGAAGTTCTGAAACCAAATCGGGCGTTGCTTAGCAGGGTTTGCGATACAAAATATTCTTCTATTTGTTTGTATAAAAGTTTTTTGAATACTTTTCATAATGCACCTGATATTGAGATTAGCATGTAGTTTTTTGTTAGTTCTGGATCGTCGCTCATGTTTTCTGGTGTGACAATATCTTTTTTGATCTTATCTAGAAAAATAATATTTTCTTACATATTCATTTAAAAGGAATGTAAGATGTGCGTATATTTCAATGCAACTTTAACGCCCACCTTGGAATGTCAGGTGGCCCCAATTGTGATTAGAAATGAGTTTTAAGTTTATTTTTTGCACTTTGCGCTGGTGCAGAAATTAAAACGAAAGATCAAATTTTTTAAATCATCTTTGAGGAAAGAAGGCTAATGCGTCTTAATTAGCTTGCTTCACTTTTTTTTAAACTCACAATTGGCGTGCGTCACTTTAGGAATTCTGTAGAATCAAGCTTTTATTCTCACAGTTTTTGCCAGTAGCGTTATTGGCCATAGTTTTGCTGGTGTACGCGCTGTGCAAATACATTTCTGAGAAATACAAAGGATAAATTTTACCAACTCGAGATGGTCAAGCAGTGTTAAGTCAGAGGAGCACAAAAATTGAACGAATACTGGACTGTGATGTCGGAAATTTCCGCAGTTAATTAGATTCAAACCAATTGTTTAGAGTTTAGAAGGAAACAATTTCGACGCTGTGGAACCTCCGCTTGGCCTTCATGTCAGTTTTGCTTGATTAAATTAGTAAGAAAAATCAATTAAAAAAAAACACCTAAATTGCAACTAAAATTTAGTTTCAAATGTGCAAGTTTATGTTAGATATTATTGAAAAGTAAATGAAATTAAGTTTAAAATAATAAAAAAAAGCTATAATTTGAATTTGTTTATAATAAATAAAAAAATATGACAAAAGGAGTCACTGTTTTCTCTAAATGAACTTAAATGTTTTCCATGATAAATTACCATAGTTTGCCACTAATGGATTTTTCTTAGATAATCATAGAAAAAATTGTTGTTTGATCTTCGCTCGTTTGTATGATTTTATATCCCATAAGTTAACTTTGTCATATACATTCGTACTGATCGTTAAAAAAAATAAGTTTTCTATAAATTGTTCTATGTTTCTTTCTACGAAGTTTAATTTTTTGGTTCTCATGTTGTGTCGATATGATATTTTTTGTATTGAATCTTCGAAAGGGCAGATAACAGTTGGTTTTTTGTTTTCTGAAAAAAACTCTTTTTTCGAATCAAGAAACACGGACATATGCATTATACCATTTCCGCATTTTAATTCAGACAAAAAGACAAACTTAGCATAATCGCAGCAGATTTTTATGACCCAGCTATATTGGCTTTCTAGTGAAATGAATTAATTTTCTGATATTCTGCTCAAAAGTAGGCCAGGTAATGAAGATGACTTGTAACTAGTGTGTTTATGATTAACAGACCTTTTTTGATTGAAAAGGGTTATTTGATTGATTGCAGTGTATTAATTCCGCCGGTTTTCTTAGAATCAATTTAACTTTCTCTCGAAACGATATAAATTGATCTAATATCATTCCAAGGTATTTAATTTAGCTTTTTTTGTCAATGATCTTTTGATCTTACATATTTGAACGTTTTTTCTTTTCATGGTTTTGCAAATGTTTTTGCTGAAATTGATGTGTTCGGTTTTTTAGTATTCAGTTGTCATCAATGCCTAGAAAAACATTTTGAAAAAATTTTGCAATTTTTTTCTGGTTCTTTTATTGATAGATCAGCATTTTGATTTTCGCAAAAAAGTAGCGTGTCATCTGCATACTTCACTACTTTGCACGAATTAGGTAATTGTTTGTTCAAGTCGTTGATATACAGATTAAAGATAAGCGGTACCAAAACGGTGCCTTAAGGGACATCTTAGTGAATGAAATACAATCTGATTCAATGGTGTTGACCATTTTTCTGTTGTCGGTTGTTGAGGAAAAAATTTATCATTCCAATTGCACTTTTAGAAAAGTTCAGAGATTTAAACTTTTGTTGTAGAGTCGAATGCTTTGGTAGGATCTAATTATGAGCAAGCAAAAAACTCATTGCGGTCAATTGATTTTCTGAAAAACTCTCCAAGTTTTTCGAATTTCATTTCATAATGCACCTGATATTCTGATTGGCTTGTAGTTTTTTATTAGTTCTGGATCCTCGCTCATGTATTCTGGTGTGACAAAAGCTTTTTAAATCTTATCTGGAAAAATAATATTTTATTTCATATTCATTTAAAAGCAAGTAAGATGTGCGCATATTTCAAAGCAACCGTCTTTTAACGCCCATGCTGTTTTGTCAGATAGCCCCATTTGTTATTACAAAATAATTTTAAAAATTAATTTTAGCACTCGGCGCTGGTAAAAAAAAATTGAATGAAAACTCATATTTGCTTAAATCATCTTGGAGGAAAGAAGGCTGGGGGCCGTAACATTATAATGAAAGTAGCCGAAAATTTGTAGTTAAGCACATTTGCCATCTCAATATTATTTGTGACTATTTCAACGAAAGAAGTTTTCAGAATAGAAACAAGTTTCTTGTTTCTAGTATCGATGATAGTATTCCATTTATCACGTTTAGTGTTTTGAGCTGAAAAGTTGCGATATGAATTGTTCATCCTGGAAAACCACTCTTGGTTTGTCGTTGAAGATAAAGATTGATTTTTGCGGGGCCCATTTAAAAAAATTATGCAACGTTGTTGGTGAAATTGTTGTTCATTGACTCAGGACCATTTTGCTTGTAAAAGCTTTCTCAGTTGATTCTAGAAAGATTATATTTCTTTTTCCGATGAATTTTTTTAATGTTGATTCTGCGTTATTGAAAATTAGGTAAAAACAAGTTTACAATCTTAACAAGGTGTAATTTAAACTTGTATATTTTTTATGAAAAGTATGGCAAATGGAGTTAGTGTTTTCTCTAAATGAACTTAAAGGTTTTCCATGATATTATCATATCTTGACACTAATGGACTTTTTTAGATAATCATCGAAAAAAATTGAAGTTTGATCTTTGCTCGTTTGTATGATATTATATCCCATGAGTTTACTTTGTCATATATAATTGTACTGATTGTTAACTAAACGAGTTTTCTATAAATTGTTCTACGTTTCTTTCTAGGAAGTTCAACTTTTTGGTTCTCATGTTTGTGTCGACATGGTAATTTTTGTTTTCAATCTTCAAAAAAGCAGGTAGCAATTAGTTTTTATTTTCTGAAAATAGCTTTTCCTTTTCGAATCAAGAAACATGGACATATGCATTATACCATTACCGAATTTTAAATCAGACGATGAGTCAAACTTAGCATAATCGCAGCAGATTTTTTTGGCCCAGCTATTTTGCCTTTCTAGTGAAATCAATTATATTTCTGATATTGTGCTCAAAAATACGGCCGGGTATTGACGATGACTTGTAACCAGTGTGATTATGATTAATAGGTAAGTTTTGATTGAAAAGGAATATTTGATCGATTCCAGTGTACTAATTACGCGGGCCAGTTTTCTTTAAATCAATTAAATTTTCTCTTGAAGCGATATATATTGATCTAATATCACTCCAAGCTATTTCATTTGGTTTTCTTTGTCAATGATCTTTTAATCTTATATTTTTGAATGTTTTTTGTTTTCATGGTTTTGCAAATGTTTTTGCTGAAAATAATTTTTTCGGTATTTTAGTATTCAGTTGTCATCAATGCCTAAAAAAAAATTTGATAAAACTTTGCAATTTTTTTTCTGGTTCTTTTATTGCTAGATCAGTAATTTGGATTTCACAAAAAAGGAGCGTGTCATCTGCATACTCCACAACTTTGCACGAATTAGGTAATTGTTCGTTGAAGTCGTTGATATTCAGATTAATGATAAACGATACCAAAACGGTGCCTTAAGGGACGCCTTTGTGAATTGAAATCCAATTTGATTCAATGGTGTTGACAATTTTTTCTGTTGTCGGTTGTTGATGAAAAAATTTAGCATTTCAATTGTACTTTCAGAAAAGTTCAGAGATTTAAATTTTCGTTGACGAAACTTATGTTCAAAAGAGTCAAATGCTTTGAAGGGATCTAATTATGAGCAAGCAAAAAAACTCATTGCGATCAATTGATTTTCTGAAGAACTCGAGACAGAAACAAAAATTGTATCTAGTGTGGAATAGGAAGTTCTGAAACCAAATCGGGTGTTGCTTAGCCGGGTTTGCGATAAAAAATATTTTTCTATTTGTTTGTATAAAAGTTTTTTGAATACTTTTCATAATGCATCTGATACTGAGATTAGCGGGTAGTTGTTTGTTAGTTCTGGATCGTCGCTCATGTTTTCTGGTGTGACAATATCTTTTTTGATCTTATCTAGAAAAATAATATTTTCTTACATATTCATTTAAAAGGAATGTAAGATGTGCGTATATTTCAATTGTGATTAGAAATGAGTTTTAAGTTTATTTTTTGCACTTTGCGCTGGTGCAGAAATTAAAACGAAAGATCAAATTTTTTAAATCATCTTTGAGGAAAGAAGGCTGGGGGCCGTAATATTATAATAGAAGCAGCCAAAAAATCTTAATTAAGCAGATCTCCCATCTCAAAAATATTTGTAGCTGTTTCAACGAAAGTGTTTTCAGAATAGAAACAAGTTCATTTTTGAGTTTCTTGTTTCTAGTATCGATGATAGTATTCCATTTATCACGTTTAGTGTTTTGAGCTGAAAAGTTGCGATATGAATTGTTTATCCTGGAAAACCATTCTTGGATTGTCATTGCAGATAAAGGTTGATTTTTGCGGGACCCAAAAAAAATAGTGCAATTTTGTTGGTGGAAATGTAGTACATTGACTGAGGATCAGTTTGCTTGTAAAAACTTTCTCAGTTGATTCTAGAAAAATTTGATTAAAAATCTCTTTCTGATGAGTTTTTTTTTCGTTGATTTTGCGTTAGAGTGCATGAAGTATTAGTTCAGTTAAAGAAATTGCGGCTAACTTGTCTGTTTTGAAGTATGGCTTGAAAATCATTATTTTATTTGGTCGATCTTTCAAGGATAGATGGATTATAATATAGTCAATTAAGGTTTTCGAATGTGGGTGCTGTTTTATTTGTAACATCGAGGTTGTAAAGAACAAGGATTGTATCAAGATACTCTTATTTGTCTGCATTAGTATAAGTCAAAATGTAATCACCCATTAAAACTAAAATGAAGTTGTAGGATTGCGCATAGTCAATTGATTTAGCTAGTTCATCAAGGAATTCAACTTTGCTTGTTTTGCACAGATAATAAGATTTATTCAAAAGCGTCTTTCTATCGCTCTTTTAAAAATTGTTTTGATATCAATCCAGATGCTATTGCAATTATTAGGAAGAGCTTATGTCTTGCCCCGGTTTTGGGTTGATAATTCTGGGTGTTAGGAGCTTAAGCCCACCTCCTTCTGATTTTTTTTGCTGGCTTCCACAGTTCTCTCACATCCACAGTTCTCTCACAAAAAGCGACGTATGTTGTCGTATCAAGTGTCCACAGAAGTTGGTCCTTCGACTCGTAGTACCAAAAATTCCAAAAAGAGGAAAACTTGATTTTGTGATTGTTCACAGGTGCTTTCAGATCTGAACTTTTCCTTTTAAGCTTCTACAGTGTAACTATAAATTCTGACTATTGTTTTTGTAGTCACCATTTTTTGTGATGCTATTCTAGTTTGTTCCTGGACCCGGATATGGGTGAATTTCACCTGACTGACTTATTAGGTTTTGCTTCGATCAAGAAAAGGCGCTATAAAAATCAGTTGATTTTGGATTCAAAATAATATAGAAATACTTTAAAATAAACGTTGATAAATAAGAGTTACATGAAGCGCATTTAAGAGGCACTAGTTTATGAATAACAATGCGCTTGAGAGTCACATAAATTTTTTTGTCATATAAGTTAAATGAAATTCGGAATGCGCTATTGACGCATTGCTTAACTGAACGCAATCTTTTAGCTTTGTCAAATGCTACGGTTAGAAAACTCTTTAGACTTAACATTTTTTTATGAGAAGGTCAGGAATGTTCTCAAAATTTCAAAATTTCTCAAGTTTAGAAAATTCTAGGGATTTTTTGACAAAAATTCCATTTTTTAGACAATATTAGCTCAATTCATTTCCAAAGTTAGACAGTAACTGTCAATTTTTTTTTTCGAATTTTGGCTTTTTCAAATCGATTTCATACTTCAAGGAAACAAATAAAAACCCTCCTTGCTACAAAAACTAGCTGTTTACAAAACGATTTGCACTATGAAATATTTGAAATTTTTCAAAGTTTCATTGCGTAAATAGCTTGACTAGAAAATCAAAATTTTTCGCCAATCGATTTGCTCTGTTAAATTTTGATATAGATCAAAGTCTAATTGCCTCAATAGCTAGAATAAAAAAACTTAATTTTCTTGACAGTCGATTTTCTCTAGGAAACAACCTGACAGTTTTCAAAGTTTCAGAGCCAGAGCAAAATTTTCGCAAACTTTTCGTAAGCAAGCTTATTGTAAAAAAATTTGGATTAATTAAAATTTTCAGAGCTATAATAACTCGCTTAGATACTTTCAAGGTTTTCGCAAAATAACTCGATCTATGGAACAACCTGAAAAAATTCCAAATTTCATAGCATTAAAACCTTGCATAGAAAAACTTCATTTTTTCGCGAACCGATTCGCGAAAAATTGAACTAGTTCAATGAATGAATTAAATTGATTTAGTTCAAAGTTTCATAGCTTAAAATGGTTGCTAAAAAAATTTTATAAAATTTTTTGATCCGACATGTTCAGCAAAATAACTTGGAATAATTCGAATTGTCATCGCTTAAAAGCTGACTGGAAAATCTTTAACTTTTTTCGAACCGGTTCAATCTATGAATTAATTTGAAATAATTCGAAATTTTATAGCTTTAAAAACTTGCTTATAAGAGTTTACAATTTTTTGTAAACCAATTTTGGTCCACGAATCAATTTAAAATTTTTCCAAAGTTCTTGGCTTGGACATTTTGCTTCTACAAACTTAAAAGCATTTCGCGAGCTGAATCGGTTTATGAAATAACTTGAATTATTTTAAAATTGCAGAGCTCTCATAGCTTCCTAAGGTAAAATTAAATTTCTCGTGAATCAATTCGGTCTAACAAATCACTTGAAAAAAAAATTAAGTTTCATAGCTTGAAGAGCTTGCTTAGAAAACCTTAATCTTTTCGCAAAAAAATTCGTTTTAGAATGTAACTTGAAGTTTTTTGAACTTTCAGGCTAAAAAAGCTTGCTTAGAAATACTTGTATTTTTAGCAAAGTGATTCAGTGAGTGACATAATTTAAACATCTTTAATGTTTCATAGCTTTGAAAGCTTGCTTATAAAAACCGAAAAATTTTGAGAAACGACTTGGTCCACGAAATAAATTGCGTTATTTCATATTTTCAAACCTTGCTGCAAAAAATTCAAAGGTTTTTGCGAACCAATTCAGTCTATGAAAAAACTTGAAATGTTTTTGAGGGCTCAAATAACTTGCTATGAAAAACTTAATTTTTGCCAATTGATTAGCTCTATTCAACGATCTGTAATAAAAAAGGGAAAATCTTTCTTAAAAAGCAAAGAAAACCACTTTTTCGCAAAGCAGTTTGAATATAGGAAAAAATATTAAAAACATCAAAGTATTGTACCCAAATAGTTTGCTTAGAAAAACCCTATTTTTTGATAACCGATTTGTTCTATGATAAAACTTGAAAATTTCAAAATTTCAACAGTTGAGTGACTTCAAAGGAAAAATTTAATTTTTTATTTTACGATTCTCTCCATAAAAAGTTTTCTAAGAAGAACTTTTTTGGAAGCTGATTTGTCTATAAAATAACTTGAAATAATTCAGATTTTTATTGCTTGAATAGCTTGCTTAGAAAAAAACAAAATTTTTGTGATTTCATTCAATCTGCGAATTTAATTTTTTATTTTACGATTCTCTCCATAAAAAGTTTTCTAAGAAGAACTTTTTTGGAAGCTGATTTGTCTATAAAATAACTTGAAATAATTCAGATTTTTATTGCTTGAATAGTTTGCTTAGAAAAAATCAAATTTTTGTGATTTGATTCAATCCGGACTGGCACAGCTTGCTTAGAAAATCTTAAATTTGTTATAAACGGACTTGGTCTATGAAAAGCTTTAAAAGTTTTATAGCTTGAATAGCGTGCTCAAAAAAAAAACAAAGGCTTTTTGTGAACCGATTTGGTCTAAGAAACAATTTGACGCGTTTTATGACGTAAGCTAAAAAGCTAGCATACGAAAACTTTTTTTTTTGCAAAAAAGTTCGATCATCCAAATATCGTGAAATACTTAAAAGTTCCATCTCTTGATTGGCTCCAAAAGAAAAAAAATGGAAATATTTCTTATCCGGCTGTGCTCATGAAATAATGTGCCATTCCCCCGGACTGGCACATTCGAACCTTCCGTCGCGCGCCGAAAAGAACGGTAAAGGCGTTAGTACCGGAATTATGACGAAAAGAAGGCTCAGATTGTTTTAGAATTTCAAGTTTGCAAAATTTTGATTTGGATAAGAACATTTCTGAGAAAAGCAAAAAACGGCCATTTTGACCAGTTCGCTGTGCGAAGTAAAATGAAATGTTTCAAAAATTCATCGCTTAATTAGCCTACTAAGAAAAACTTTAATTTTTCGCTCTATCAAACAACGTGAATTTCACTCTAATTGCCAATACTCACTATAACAGCCAAGATTGTTTCACTGCCTAAACCTCTTCCTCAAGGGTCAAGACCGCGCAAGACAGATCTCGAGCAGAGAATAAAGCTAATCAGCAGCAAGCTCGATGAGGGAAATGTAAAAATAGGAATAAGGCTGGCTGCTTCAGATTACAAGATTGCACCTTTTTTGATTCCCAATTATGGAAACTTTGTAACTAAGCAACCAAAAAGTACTGATATAAATGCCCCAAACCTAGAAAATGTCTATAGTTTTTCGTTATTGAGATCGAATTGTTAAAAGAATAATGTCATTTCCAAATGGTTTGGGAGCCGAACTGGACAAGACTTTTCCCCAAGTTTTCGAAGATTTATTATTAAATCAAACACCAATGCGGGCCTCATTTTCTTAATATCGCTTACCAAGCTCCTAAATCTTATAGGTGAAGGTAAAGTACGCAAACAGCTAAGACCTTCCTTTTTTAGAGCAAAACTTATTGCCCTCGTAAAAATAGATGCATGTTTGCGACAAATTGCCATCGGCAACACGCTCAGACGCATCGCGTCTAAATGCGCAGGAAGCAAGGCTCTTTTAGAGCGACAAAAATTTTATGGAAATTTTCAAGTTAAATTTGGTACCAAACGAGGAGCTGAAATTGCTGCACATTCCTTTAGAAATTTGATAGAGCGTGTTGACAACCCGAAGTGCTCAGTTTTAATTAAATTAGATTTTAGTAAAGCATATAATTTGCTTAATAGAAAAACTATGCTGAATCACGTTTTTTTCGGACCGCCCGAAATTGTACAAAAATACTCAGTGCTCCTACAGTAAACCAATTTTTAATTTTTTTACGGAAATTTTATCATTATGCCGGAGGACAGAACACAACAAGGTGATAGCGAAGCTTAACCGCTTTTTTTTTCTGAAAAAATTCAAACGATATTTGAAAAAGTTTGAATCAAAAATAAAAGTTTGGTAGTTAGATGATGGAAACCTAGCCGACGACTCGTAAAAAAAAATTGAATGAAAACTCATATTTGCTTAAATCATCTTGGAGGAAAGAAGGCTGGGGGCCGTAACATTATAATGAAAGTAGCTGAAAATTTGTAGTTAAGCACATTTGCCATCTCAATATTATTTGTGACTATTTCAACGAAAGAATTTTTCAGAATAGAAACAAGTTCATTTTTTGAGTTTCTTGTTTCTAGTATCGATGATAGTATTTCATTTATCACGTTTAGTGTTTTGAGCTGAAAAGTTGCGATATGAATTGTTCATCCTGGAAAACCACTCTTGGTTTGTCGTTGAAGATAAAGATTGATTTTTGCGGGGCCCATTTAAGAAAATTATGCAACGTTGTTGGTGAAATTGTTGTTCATTGACTCAGGACCATTTTGCTTGTAAAAGCTTTCTCAGTTAATTCTAGAAAGATTATATTTCTTTTTCCGATGAATTTTTTTAATGTTGATTCTGCGTTATTGAAAATTAGGTAAAAACAAGTTTACAATCTTAACAAGGTGTAATTTAAACTTGTATATTTTTTATGAAAAGTATGGCAAATGGAGTTAGTGTTTTCTCTAAATGAACTTAAAGGTTTTCCATGATAAATTATCATATCTTGACACTAATGGACTTTTTTAGATAATCATCGAAAAAAATTGAAGTTTGATCTTTGCTCGTTTGTATGATATTATATCCCATGAGTTTACTTTGTCATATATAATTGTACTGATTGTTAACTAAACGAGTTTTCTTTAAATTGATCTACGTTTCTTTCTAGGAAGTTTAACTTTTTGGTTCTCATGTTTGTGTCGACATGGTAATTTTTGTTTTCAATCTTCAAAAAATCAGGTAACAATTAGTTTTTATTTTCTGAAAATAGCTTTTCATTTTCGAATCAAGAAACATGGACATATGCATTATACCATTTCCGAATTTTAAATCAGACGATGAGTCAAACTTAGCATAATCGCAGCAGATTTTTATGGCCCAGCTATTTTGCCTTTCTAGTGAAATCAATTATATTTCTGATATTGTGCTCAAAAAGACGGCCGGGTATTGAAGATAACTTGTAACCAGTGTGATTATGATTAATAGGTAAGTTTTGATTGAAAAGGAATTTTTGATCGATTCCAGTGTACTAATTACGCGGGCCAGTTTTCTTTAAATCAATTAAATTTTCTCTTGAAGCGATATATATTGATCTAATATCACTCCAAGCTATTTCATTTGGTTTTCTTTGTCAATGATCTTTTAATCTTATATTTTTGAACGTTTTTTGTTTTCATGGTTTTGCAAATGTTTTTGCTGAAAATAATTTTTTCGGTTTTTTAGTATTCAGTTGTCATCAATGCCTAAAAAAAAATTTGATAAAACTTTGCAATTTTTTTTCTGGTTCTTTTATTGCTAGATCAGTAATTTGTTTTTCGCAAAAAAGGAGCGTGTCATCTGCATACTCCACAACTTTGCACGAATTAGGTAATTGTTTGTTTAAGTCGTTGATATTCAGATTAATGATAAACGATACCAAAACGGTGCCTTAAGGGACGCCTTAGTGAATTGAAATCCAATTTGATTCAATGGTGTTGACAATTTTTTCTGCTGTCGGTTGTTGATGAAAAAATAGCATTTCAATTGTACTTTCAGAAAAGTGCAGAGATTTAAATTTTCGTTGAAGAAACTTATGTTCAAAAGAGTCAAATGCTTTGAAGGGATCTAATTATGAGCAAGCAAAAAAACTCATTGCGATCAATTGATTTTCTGAAGAACTCGAGATAAAAAATTGTATCTAGTTTGGAATAGGAAGTTCTGAAACCAAATCGGGTGTTGCTTAGCCGGGTTTGCGATAAAAAAAATTTTTCTATTTGTTTGTATAAAAGTTTTTTGAATACTTTTCATAATGCATCTGATACTGAGATTAGCGTGTAGTTTTTTGTTAGTTCTGGATCGTCGCTCATGTTTTCTGGTGTGACAATATCTTTTTTGATCTTATCTAGAAAAATAATATTTTCTTACATATTCATTTAAAAGGAATGTAAGATGTGCGTATATTTCAATGCAACTGTCTTTTAACGCCCACCTTGGAATGTCAGGTGGCCCCAATTGTGATTAGAAATGAGTTTTAAGTTTATTTTTTGCACTTTGCGCTGGTGCAGAAATTAAAACGAAAGATCAAATTTTTTAAATCATCTTTGTGGAAAGAAGGCTGGGGGCCGTAATATTATAATAGAAGCAGCCAAAAAATCGTAATTAAGCAGATCTCCCATCTCAAAAATATTTGTAGCTGTTTCAACGAAAGTGTTATCAGAATAGAAACAAGTTCATTTTTGAGTTTCTTGTTTCTAGTATCGATGATAGTATTCCATTTATCACGTTTAGTGTTTTGAGCTGAAAAGTTGCGATATGAATTGTTCATCCTGGAAAACCACTCTTGGATTGTCATTGCAGATAAAGGTTGATTTTTGCGGGACCCAAAAAAATAGTGCAATTTTGTTGGTGGAAATGTAGTACATTGACTGAGGATCAGTTTGCTTGTAAAAACTTTCTCAGTTGATTCTAGAAAGATTTGATTAAAAATCTCTTTCTGATGAGTTTTTTTTCGTTGATTTTGCGTTAGAGTGCATGAAGTATTAGTTCAGTTAAAGAAATTGCGGCTAACTGGTCTGTTTTGAAGTATGGCTTGAAAATCATTATTTTATTTGGTCGATCTTTCAAGGATAGATGGATTATAATATAGTCAATTAAGGTTTTCGAATGTGGGTGCTGTTTTATTTGTAACATCGAGGTTGTAAAGAACAAGGATTGTATCAAGATACTCTTATTTGTCTGCATTAGTATAAGTCAAAATGTAATCACCCATTAAAATTAAAATGAAGTTGTAGGATTGCGCATAGTCATTTGATTTAGCTAGTTCATCAAGGAATTCAACTTTGCTTGTTTTGCACAGATAATAAGATTTATTCAAAAGCGTCTTTCTAGCGCTCTTTTGAAAATTGTTTTGATATCAATCCAGATGCTATTGCAATTATTAGGAAGAGCTTATGTCTTGCCCTGGTTTTGGGTTGATAATTTTGGGTGTTAGGAGCTTAAGCCCACCTCCTTCTGATTTTTTTTTGCCGGCTTCCACAGTTCTCTCGCATCCACAGTTCTCTCACAAAAAGCGACGTATGTTGTCGTATCAAGTGTCCACAGAAGTTGGTCCTTCGACTCGTAGTACCAAAAATTCCAAAAAGAGGAAAACTTGATTTTGTGATTGTTCACAGGTGCTTTCAGATCTGAACTTTTCCTTTTAAGCTACTACAGTGTAACTATAAATTCTGACTATTGTTTTTGTAGTCATCATTTTTTGTGATGCTATTCTAGTTTGTTCCTGGACCCGGATATGGGTGAATTTCACCTGACTGACTTATTAGGTTTTGCTTCGATCAAGAAAAGGCGCTATAAAAATCAGTTGATTTTGGATTCAAAATAATATAGAAATACTTTAAAATAAACGTTGATAAATAAGAGTTTCATGAAGCGCATTTAAGAGGCACTAGTTTATGAATAACAATGCGCTTGAGAGTCACATAAAATTTTTTGTCATATAAGTTAAATGAAATTCGGAATGCGCTATTGACGCATTGTTTAACTGAACGCAATCTTTTAGCTTTGTCAAATGCTACGGTTAGAAACCTCTTTAGACTTAACATTTTTTTATGAGAAGGTCAGGAATGTTCTCAAAACTTCAAAATTTCTCAAGTTTAGAAAATTCTAGGGATTTTTTGACAAAAATTTCCATTTTTTAGACAATATTAGCTCAATTCATTTCCAAAGTTAAACAGTAACTGTCAATTTTTTTTTCGAATTTTGGCTTTTTCAAATCGATTTCATACTTCAAGGAAACAAATAAAAACCCTCCTTGCTACAAAAACTAGCTGTTTACAAAACGATTTGCACTATGAAATATTTGAAATTTTTCAAAGTTTCATTGCGTAAATAGCTTGACTAGAAAATCAAAATTTTTCGCCAATCGATTTGCTCTGTTAAATTTTGATATAGATCAAATTCTAATTGCCTCAATAGCTAGAATAAAAAAACTTGATTTTCTTGACAGTCGATTTTCTCTAGGAAACAACCTGACAGTTTTCAAAGTTTCATCACTTGAATAGCGTGCTCAAAAAAATTTGAAATACCGTTTGGTTTTGCAAAACTCTTAACTTCGCAAAAAGCCAGAGCAAAATTTTCGCAAGATTTTCGTAAGCAGGCTTATTGCAAAAAAATTTGAATTAATTAAAATTTTCAGAGCTATAATAACTCGCTTAGATACTTTCAAGGTTTTCGCAAAATAACTCGGTCTATGGAACAACCTGAAAAAATTGCAAATTAAAACCTTGCATAGAAAAACTTCATTTTTTCGCGAACCGATTAGCGAAAAATTGAACTAGTTCAATGAATGATTGATTTAGTTCAAAGTTTCATAGCTTAAAATGGTTGCTAAAAAATTTTATAAAATTTTTTGATCCGACATGTTCAGCAAAATAACTTAGAATAATTCGAATTGTCATCGCTTAAAAGCTGATTGGAAAACCTTTAACTTTTTTCGAACCGGTTCAATCTATGAATTAATTTGAAATAATTCGAAATTTTATCGCTTTAAAAACTTGCTTATAAGAGTTTACAATTTTTTGTAAACCAATTTTGGTCCACGAATCAATTTGAAATTTTTCCAAAGTTCTTGGCTTGGACATTTTGCTTCTACAAACTTAAAAGCATTTCGCGAGCTGAATCGGTTTATGAAATAACTTGAAATATTTTAAAGTTGCAGAGCTCTCATAGCTTCCTAAGGTAAAATTAAATTTCTCGTGAATCAATTCGGTCTAACAAATCACTTGAAAAAAAATTAAGTTTCATAGCTTGAAGAGCTTGCTTAGAAAACCTTAATCTTTTCGCAAAAAAATTCGTTTTAGAATGTAACTTGAAGTTTTTTGAACTTTCAGGCTAAAAAAGCTTGCTTAGAAATACTTGTATTTTTAGCAAAGTGATTCAGTGAGTGACATAATTTAAACATCTTTAATGTTTCATAGCTTTGAAAGCTTGCTTATGAAAACCAAAAAATTTTGAGAAACGACTTGGTCCACGAAATAAATTGCGTTATTTCATATTTTCAAAGCTTGCTGCAAAAAATTCAAAGGTTTTTGCGAACCAATTCAGTCTATGAAAAAACTTGAAATGTTTTTGAGGGCTCAAATAACTTGCTATGAAAAACTTAATTTTTGCCAATTGATTAGCTCTATTCAACGATCTGTAATAAAAAAGGGAAAATCTTTCTTAAATAGCAAAGAAAACCACTTTTTCGCAAAGCAGTTTGAATTTACGAAAAAATATTAAAAACATCAAAGTATTGTACCCAAATATTTTGCTTAGAAAAACCCTATTTTTTTGATAACCGATTTGTTCTATGATAAAACTTGAAAATTTCAAAATTTCAACAGTTGAGTGACTTCAAAGGAAAAATTTCATTTTTTATTTTACGATTCTCTCCATAAAAAATTTTCTAAGAAGAACTTTTTTGGAAGCTGATTTGTCTATGAAATAACTTGAAATAATTCAGATTTTTATTGCTTGAATAGCTTGTTTAGGAAAAATCAAAATTTTTGTGATTTGATTCAATCTGCGAATTTATATGAAGTTTTGCCTAGCTTGCTTAGAAAATCTTAAATTTGTTATAAACGGACTTGGTCTATGAAAAGCTTTAAAATTTTTATAGCTTGAATAGCGTGCTCAAAAAAAACAAAGGCTTTTTGTGAACCGATTCGGTCTAAGAAACAATTTGACGCGTTTTATGACGTAAGCTAAAAAGCTAGCATACGAAAACTTTTTTTTTGCAAAAAAGTTCGATCATCCAAATACCGTGAAATACTTAAAAGTTCCATCTCGTGATTGGCTCCAAAAGAAAAAAAATGGAAATATTTTTTATCCGGCTGTGCTCATGAAATAATGTGCAATTCCCCGGGACTGGCACATTCGAACCTTCCGTCGCGCGCCAAAAAGAAAGGTAAAGGCGTTAGTACCGGAATTATGACGAAAAGAAGGCTCAGATTGTTTTAGAATTTCAAGTTTGCAAAATTTTGATTTGGATAAGAACATTTCTGAGAAAAGCAAAAAACGGCCATTTTGACCAGTTCGCTGTGTGAAGTAAAATGAAATGTTTCAAAAATTCATCGCTTAATTAGCCTACTAAGAAAAACTTTAATTTTTCGCTCTATCAAACAACGTGAACTTCACTCTAATTGCCAATACTCACTATAACAGCCAAGATTGTTTCACTGCCTAAACCTCTTCCTCAAGGGTCAAGACCGCGCAAGACAGATCTCGAGCAGAGAATAAAGCTAATCAGCAGCAAGCTCGATGAGGGAAATGTAAAAATAGGAATAAGGCTGGCTGCTTCAGATTACAAGATTGCACCTTTTTTGATTCCCAATTATGGAAACTTTGTAACTAAGCAACCAAAAAGAACTGATATAAATGCCCCAAACCTAGAAAAAGTCTATAGTTTTTCGTTATTGAGATCGAATTGTTAAAAGAATAATGTCATTTCCAAATGGTTTGGGAGCCGAACCGGACAAGACTTTTCCCCAAGTTTTCGAAGATTTATTATTAAATCAAACACCAATGCGGGCCTCATTTTCTTAAAATCGCTTACCAAGCTCCTAAATCTTATAGGTGAAGGTAAAGTACGCAAACAGCTAAGACCTTCCTTTTTTAGAGCAAAACTTATTGCCCTCGTAAAAATAGATGCATGTTTGCGACAAATTGCCATCGGCAACACGCTCAGACGCATCGCGTCTAAATGCGCAGGAAGCGAGGCTCTTTTAGAGCGACAAAAATTTTATGGAAATTTTCAAGTTAAATTTGGTACCAAACGAGGAGCTGAAATTGCTGCACATTCCTTTAGAAATTTGATAGAGCGTGTTGACAACCCGAAGTGCTCAGTTTTAATTAAATTAGATTTTAGTAAAGCATATAATTTGCTTAATAGAAAAACTATGCTGAATCACGTTTTTTTTGGACCGCCCGAAATTGTACAAAAATACTCAGTGCTCCTACAGTAAACCAATTTTTAATTTTTTTACGGAAATTTTATCATTATGCCGGAGGACAGAACACAACAAGGTGATAGCGAAGCTTAACCGCTTTTTTTTTCTGAAAAAGTTCAAACGATAGTTGAAAAAGCTTGAATCAAAAATAAAAGTTTGGTAGTTAGATGATGAAACCTAGCCGACGACTACAAGATAGTGCTCCGAGACCTTAAAAAATATTGAAATCAGAAAAAATCTATGGTTTAAGCCTAAGCGCAAAAAAAACTTTGAGCTCTGTTTTCTAGGACAGACCACAAATACGCAGTACAATAGAATTATACAATTATTGGTCAATTTAAGATTTATGTTCAAAAATAAAAATCAAATCAAAGGATGAACTTGTAACTTTGGGCTCCCCTATAGGCAAATCTTTTCGAAAAGATTTGTAAAATGAAAAAATAGATGAGTGTGACATTCGACCAGAATGTATCAAAATGCAGTTCGAATTCGAATTTTTATTACAGCAGCTGAACGAGACAATTGGCGGTTTTAGCGCATTAACGGTGTTAGTCGTTGTAACATTCGCCCAAATACTACACAGTGACGGAGCGTAGAAAAAGTACCTATTGACGACTGGCCGGCGTCATTTACCTAATTACTACTCGTTTTTCACCGTCTCATCTAGCCAGTTGATTTTCTGGTCTGTCTAGGGCTAAGTAAAAAGTTACCATTTTTAGGCCATCATTCAAACGATTTTTAATCAGCTTCCGTTTACATGCCAATACAACCACATAGCTGGGTCTCGGATTCTCAGACTACATGATTGCTATTGAAAACACGGCTCGAATATCCTATTTTACTATGTTTTTGTTGACATTTCTATATTAAATCCATTGGAGATGGGTTGACCCTTTCCTCTTTCTAGCTACTCATATTCTAAAATATCAAATCATTCCGTGGTATTTCAAATGTTCAGGATGTTAGAGTAGCTAAAAAGTCAGTTCTTTAGAGTCCTTCACCATATATTGTCTCTGGGGGGCCGAGCTTCCGATTTCGTGCTTTTTCAGTAATAACGTCGTAATTACTCCCAATTTGTGGCACGAGATGGTACTGCTCCTTCCTTTTCCCCACTGAACCCTCTTTTCTGGCTAATTACTTCCGTTTAGAGTCTTATCGTGCATGCTCGTCACGATAAGAGGCTTCGTTTTTTATTTCGTTCCCGTTCGACTGTTTCTCACTAAATCGATTGTTGTTGTGTATTTTGTCACTTTTCAGTCAAAATTGGCCATTTTTTCGCATTTCTCAGAAATAAAACGTCGCAATTCGAATTTTTGAAATTTAAAAAATTCCAGAAAATTTTAGCCTCCTTTTCAACCATACACAATCACTAAGGCCTCTGACGTCTGTTTCGTGCTGCGACGGAAGACTCCGCTGTGCCAATCCGGGGGAATGGCACATACTCCGCGGAAAGTCCCCATCAATGTCCTCATTGATCGCGTAACAGCGGGTTATCGTCAAGTAGCGTCCAGTTCTCTATAATCAACCTTACAAATCGCATTAGAAGATGACACTTATCTACCAATTGATTAGCTCTATTCAACGATCTGAAATAAAAAAGAGAAAATCTTTCTCAAATAGCAAAGAAAACCACTTTTTCGCAAAACAGTTTGAATTTAGGAAAAAATATTAAAAACATCAAAGTATTGTACCCAAATATTTTGCATAGAAAAACCCTATTTTTTTGATAACCGATTTGTTCTATGATAAAACTTGAAAATTTCAAAATTTCAACAGTTGAGTGACTTCAAAGGAAAAATTTAATTTTTTATTTTACGATTCTCTCCATAAAAAATTTTCTAAGAAGAACTTTTTTGGAAGCTGATTTGTCTTTAAAATAACATGAAATAATTCAGATTTTTATTGCTTGAATAGCTTGCTTAGAAAAAATCAAAATTTTTGTGATTTGATTCAATCTGCGAATTTATATGAAGTTTTGCCTAGCTTGCTTAGAAAATCTTAAATTTGTTATAAACGGACTTGGTCTATGAAAAGCTTTAAAAGTTTTATAGCTTGAATAGCGTGCTCAAAAAAAAACAAAGGCTTTTCGTGAACCGATTCGGTCTAAGAAACAATTTGACGCGTTTTATGACGTAAGCCAAAAAGCTAGCATACGAAAACTTTTTTTTTTGCAAAAAAGTTCGATCATCCAAATATCGTGAAATACTTAAAAGTTCCATCTCGTGATTGGCTCCAAAAGAAAAAAAATTGAAATATTTCTTATCCGGCTGTGCTCATGAAATAATGTGCCATTCCCCCGGACTGGCACATTCGAACCTTCAGTCGCGCGCCGAAAAAAACGGTAAAGGCGTTAGTACCGGAATTATGACGAAAAGAAGGCTCAGATTGTTTTAGAAATTCAAGTTTGCAAAATTTTGATTTGGATAAGAACATTTCTGAGAAAAGCAAAAAAAAACGGCCATTTTGACCAGTTCGCTGTGTGAAGTAAAATGAAATGTTTCAAAAATTCATCGCTTAATTAGCTTACTAAGAAAAACTTTAATTTTTCGCTCTATCAAACAACGTGAATTTCACTCTAATTTCCAATACTCACTATAACAGCCAAGATTGTTTCACTGCCTAAACCTCTTCCTCAAGGGTCAAGACCGCGCAAGACAGATCTCGAGCAGAGAATAAAGCTAATCAGCAGCAAGCTCGATGAGGGAAATGTAAAAATAGGAATAAGGCTGGCTGCTTCAGATTACAAGATTGCACCTTTTTTGATTCCCAATTATGGAAACTTTGTAACTAAGCAACCAAAAAGTACTGATATAAATGCCCCAAACCTAGAAAATGTCTATAGTTTTTCGTTATTGAGATCGAATTGTTAAAAGAATAATGTCATTTCCAAATGGTTTGGGAGCCGAACTGGACAAGATTTTTCCCCAAGTTTTCGAAGATTTATTATTAAATCAAACACCAATGCGGGCCTCATTTTCTTAAAATCGCTTACCAAGCTCCTAAATCTTATAGGTGAAGGTAAAGTACGCAAACAGCTAAGACCTTCCTTTTTTACAGCAAAACTTATTGCCCTCGTAAAAATAGATGCATGTTTGCGACAAATTGCCATCGGCAACACGCTCAGACGCATCGCGTCTAAATGCGCAGGAAGCAAGGCTCTCTTAGAGCGACAAAAATTTTATGGAAATTTTCAAGTTAAATGTGGTACCAAACGAGGAGCTGAAATTGCTGCACATTCCTTTAGAAATTTGATAGAGCGTGTTGACAACCCGAAGTGCTCAGTTTTAATTAAATTAGATTTTAGTGGTATGTATTTTGTCACTTTTCAGTCAAAATTGGCCATTTTTTCGCATTTCTCAGAAATAAAACGTCGCAATTCGAATTTTTGAAAAATAAAAAGTTCCAGAATATTCTAGCCTCCTTTTCAACCGTACACAGTCACTAAGGCCTCTGACGTCTGTTTCGTGCTACGACGGAAGGCTCCGCTGTGCCAATCCGGGGGAGTGGCACATACTCCGCGGAAAATCCCCATCAATGTCCTCATTGATCGCGTAACAGCGGGTTATCGTCAAGTAGCGTTCCAGTTCTCTATAATCAACCTTACAAATCGCGTTAGAAGATGACACTTATCTACTCCACCTCAACTCACCGCGTTTCACAAATAGCATCATCTACAACTCACTGCCTTTCAACATTTTCACAAAATTTGCACTGTGAGGAGTGTCCTAGATAAATTTCTTCTCTGACTACTTACGTCATCTCGCCAAAAAATTCTTTTTCGCACTTGCTTGATTAAACATTTTGGACGTGGCACGGCCACGCACCCATTAAAATTAAACGAATGTCACTCACCAAGTGTAATCAGTTATTTATGCTGTCGTCCTCAATATTAAAACCAAAAAACTCTGTGGCTAGGAAAAGTTATGAAGTACTCACCCTCTTAGAGCGAGCGTACCCAAACCTACCAGGTCGCCACACAGTGAACACGTGTCTTACACAGGCTAAAAACTTCAGTCGGGATTAAATAGGTAAATATACTCACTTATGCTCTCTATATATATGCTAATAGCATCAACTAAAATTTTCATAGCCATTTAGCGATTGCAACAATTTACCAATTCTCAAAGCCTGGCTTAACCAAACTACAGCAAAACAAAAAGTTTAACAGTTTCATTAATCAAACTTAGTTGATTGGTATAAGTTTTAGCGCACAAAGACAATTAAGTTTTTCTCCTTCTCTCTTCACTCTCACTCCATTTCGTGTTACATCTTCGTCTTCACTCCATTGCTTCTTGTCCTTGTTCTTCTGTCTCGCTGTCTTCTAGGACTTTCTCCAGCATGTCCACGGAGTTGCGGGCCGTGCCCCAACTCTCCTACTCTAACAGCCTCGGTTCACAACAAGGTAGTAAGTCCACATTCACCTTTTGATCCCGGTTCCTGCAAAAGCTGTTGTGCAGAAACAGGCTCACATTCCGTTCTAGGTCAGCTTGTAAGACCTCTCACTTTTCGGCTTCAGTAACACAAGGCGCTCCAGCTACTCGCTTCACCGCCGTGGTAACAGCGTTTCTGTGCGTTAGGAATGCTCTCTTATAGGCTCCCGGTCCTATATCTAGCTGGAAGGGTTGATAGGTTTCCGTGTTCCTAGACAAATGACGCTTCGCGCGATCATACATCCATGACGTCATCACTGCACGGAACCAAGGCATCAACCTTTTCCTTGACCATATCATCTCAATGGCTTTGGGTATCCTCAGAACCTTGCAGGTGGTTCGGAAAAGATCTAAGTTGTTGTTCATCTTCACGTTGCTTAGTTGCTCAGGTGTCGGCACGGCCGTCTCCTGCTCATTCGTTACCTTCTATCCATCCCACCGCCAGCATGGCACTAACCACCACAATTGAAACTGGTTGATTTTGGTCGGGCAACCCCGTGGACTACAACACCTCCACGTCCCACACTAACACCAGATTACCGCGTTTGGGGTACCATAACGTCTGCGCCAGGCAGTGACAGGGATACTCCCCATGGGTCATCAAGATTTTCCTTCGGATCCGGTACCCTGAAGCTCCCAGCAACGGTTCCACTTCTGTCATTATCCTGTGTACGTCATCTTTTTCATCCATGGTGGGGAATTCTGTGGGTAACGCTCCGCTCGCCTTCTTCTTCTGGAATTCATTCACATTACCCTCACTCAACCTCTTGAACTCTTCGCCCACTACGTCCTGCAAATCGCCTTCAAATCTCTTTGGTACGGCCCGAACGATCTTCGTTTTAAATCATATGACCTCTCCGACATCCTGGCGAATCTCACGCACTTTGGCACAGAGAAGAGTTGGTCGACCAACACCTGCTGCGTCTTCGCGTCCATCACCACGATGTGCGTAGGGTACCTACTATTGCAATATGGTGCGGAGCTCGAACCCACCAGTTAATTCGAACCAGTAGGTCTATGATAGGCCTCACTGTCTTTCACATTCATCTCGTTCTCTAGAGCCTCTCGCCAACCTCCAATCTTCTGCTCATTCTGCAATGCTCCAGGGAAGACTTCCACATTTAGGGAGGAAACTAGCCCATGGGCACGCTCCAGGCGTTCCAATGATTCGATCGAGCTTGTCATACTGTAAAATCCCAAGGCAGAGATCAAATTTACTTCCGTTACTCCGTGACAGTCCGCAATCAACTCCATTTCACTTTTGTCCGACATGCTTAGCCTCCCATACAATTGAGCTAGTTGGCGATGTTGCTCACTCAGCGTGTTCAAACAATGCCCCAAATTACACACGTGTCCGTCCATTCCACTACTGTAGGCTAGACCCTGTGTTAATCAATCACTGGAGGGATTTCCCTCAGACGGTCCCGTGGATGATCCACTCTTCTGCTTCGTAATTCTCAGGGTCAGCAGATGAAGTATCATGGCCAAATCGTGTAGACTCGCGTCATCATCCGAATCCAATGCGACATCTGCCGTCATATCCTAGATTAAACCGACGTTTGGATGTGGACACCAGGAAGGCTTCATGAGCTCCCACATGGTTATTAAGCTCGTCTTCAAGGGGCCATCCCAAGAACCACAATCAAAGCTCACTTGCCCCTTTAGCTCGGGATTCGAGGGTTCGACCACTCCTCCAAAATGATTGCCAGCTATGGTTGTTCCACCATCAACATGCCAGTTTTCTTGACTCGCTCGACCCAGAAATCAGGTACCATAAACTGCTCAGAGTCAAAGTATGCTTCCCTGGCTTCCTCGTCCACGAAGGGACTGAACGCCATCCCTGGTTTGCCTGACACATATTGGAATGACTTCAACTTCCCCAAATTTGCATAGTCCTTCCGTCCCCTGACTGCTTCAATTGACTGCCGGCTCAATTTTAACTCCTTGTTGAAATATCTTCTCACTTCCTCCAACCTGCGATAGCTTTCCATGTCGTTCAACTCTTTATTTGGTATGAGCAGCGGCATGTCCTGATATAGCTCCAGGAGTGCGCTCAGAAAGTTTTGTTCACGGACAACTCCCCCTTGCCAAATGGTTTTTATGCATTCTTCCAACACAGTAGTAGAGATACGATCCACCAGGAACCTCACAAAGGAAAGGGCATCTATCGCCGAATTGTCTTTACTAATCACAACTCGCAGGGCTTCCATCAATTCCAGTTCCTGCTCCTTTGGTTTCGAGTCATTGCTGGCCTCATATTCCGATTTCTTGATTCCCATTACGCACCAGGCCAGTCGTACTTGCACAGTTCTTGCACAGGGATAGGTCAGGTATGCTGCCACCGTAGCAGGTGCCTGTATCGTCTCGTCAAAGTATCTTTGGAGTGCCGCCCTCCACAAAATTTCCAACAGTTTTCCAGCCCGATTTCATTTGCCTCCGAGAACATCACAGAGCCGTTTTCCTTTCGATTCAAATTGGAGGTCTCCGTCAGTTCTTTCAAATACTCTTGCATGGCGGGCTTCTCGCTCCAGGCCATCAAGTGCCCTCTCGCTGAGCTCCTCGCCTTGAGCATCTCCACAATAACCTCCTGCGGGATCTCCCATGTGGACTGAGTCGGGCACTGTGATCCGACTGTAGTCGACCACACCGAGTTGCCCCTCCAGTTTCATCCGGGCCATGTTGTTCCTTGAGGGCTTGTAATCGTCGAGTCCTCCAGATCCACACTGACTGATGACTTCCATTTCGAGCTTTGTGTCCGACAAGGTCCGTGCGCTTTTCTTCGACCTTGTGGCTGTTGAGGTCAAACCTGCTAATAGCATAGGGGGTATCAGGTTTTCTTTCTCTCCCCCGGCCAACGCTGCACCATCTCCTTGTCCACTCTCACTTGGACGAGATACTTTTGCCAACGAGGCCACTATTGCATTAGCCTTCGACTTCACCGCTTTCTGATTCATGGACTTGCAATCTCCTCAGCCCTTTCTTGGCTCACCTGACAGGTGGTCTTCTCACAACCTGATTTTCATCGGCACTGTCCTCCGAAGCTGGCTCTGTCAGAACGTCAGACTCTACGGAGCTCATTAGCTTCCCTAGAACCTCGCGAATGATGGGCTGATTCAACCCCACCTTCATTACGGACTGCGTCCCGTACCTGCGTATCACGTCCCATGTCCTGTCCATGAAGGTCACTCGGTTCCAGGTCACTCCTGCTTTTCGTTCAAGTTCACTGTGGTATCTCTCCCACTCCTCTTCAGGCAACGTACTCAGGCAGGATACCCTCTTAGTCTCGTCGATTCTTCTCCTCCTTGGTGACTCATGGAGAAGTTTCTGTACGTCCTTTCTTCGGTAATCCATTGTCAGGCCTATCCGACCCACTGGGGACAAGCTGGCTGGCCCCTCTCGTAGGGAACATGAAAGACGATGGTGTCATCAGCAATAGATTTCCATCGACTTCCCCGTCGTCGTCTTCACTGAACTGATATTCCAGCAAGTCTCTCTTCAACGCTCCTAAGTACAATCCATTTGACTTGTCTCCCTTTCCCTCCAAATGATCGTCATCCTGATCTATCTGCTCATCATCGTTTGTGTCTGGTCTCGGCCCAGGTCCTGAAGGATTGTCGCATATCAATGCCCGAGTCCGGCCGCGCCGGTACGGTCAGAACCCCTGCGCGATAAAATAACTCGTCGTTCACCAGGAATTCCACTGATTCGTCGCCATATGGCGCCAGCTCGTCGACCGTCATGTACGTGCCTCCTCTGCACTCCTTTGCGGCTTCTAATAGTATCACTTTCACTTATCCTGGCCATTTCAATTGTGACCAATCATCGGCTGGTGTGCACACATAATTCCACAAGTCAGCGGAAACCACAGAACTCCTGGAAAGTGGTGGCTTGATCTTCTTCCGGATCCATGCATCAGGAAACGTGAAGTCAAACGTGTGCATGGCTGCAACGTTCCAGCTGATGAAGCGCGGTTCAATCCCTTCACTCCATTTCCGCATTTTTCTTCCACGTCACGAGCCGCTCCGATGCGAGGAGCAATGGCGGGAGACGTGACTCCCAACAACATACTCCTTATTGGTGGATATCGGTGGCATTGGTCCGGCAGCGGCCTGGAACTGGAAAGTCTTACTTGCTGGTTCTCCTTGATGTGTGCATATGCTTCCGGCCAAATTGGGACCCGCATCGCCTCTCCTGAATTTTTCATCCTTGGTCGCAGATTCCAAAGCTCAGCATTAAACTGGACATGAGAAAGGTCCTCGCCGACATTCTGCATTTGAAATTGTTGTTGAAGTTCATCAACATCCATCCCGGTTGCGCTATTCTTCCGAATAACCTGTCGTCGCTGGCCAATCCTCTCAACTCTTTCTGTTCCACTCAATTCGGCACGGAACAATCCGCAACGGAGACTAAGTTAACACACAACACCGAGTTCCTGTATGCCTTCACTTGCACGTCTGGGAACTCGTATGATATCACCGGTCCGTACACCACCGTGACGAACTCCCTTAGTCCATGGACCAGATCCAGCGGATTGATCCGCATCATCACAGCCAGATCTGTCAGCAAAGGCATGCGACAATACTGTTTGCACTCACTCACTCCCGTTGCCACCTTGTCCTCTCCTATGACACTCCTGTTCTGTTGCAGGAGGTACTGGAGCAAGAGCATCCTCCAATCCTTCATTTTCCGGTATGAGGCGGTTTCCAACTTCGCGTTGAATTCTCGACTCGCTCCCTGCAGTTGTTCGGGATAGCGTAAAAGCACGATCAAATCGCCCAACCGACCACATGTCATTGCGATCAGGGTAAGGAGTCCATCCAATCTCAGGTCCGCCAACGCTTGGGTGAAGAGATTCGCAGGTCCCTTCACAAAGTTCTCGTAACCAAACGTCACATACGGTGCCAGTACCAGACCAATTGAGTTTTCGGATGTCCTTGACGAAGCTCGCGATCAGATTCCGGGAGGCCCTTGGGTAACACGTGGACAGGAAGGATGGCGTCCATCCCACTCCCATTCCACCCAAGATAGCGTCAGATCTCTAATATTGTGCCCTCGCGGCCAAAATATCCGCTTGAAATCTATCTAGCGACATCGTGTTCAAGTCTTGCGTTAACTGTACCATCATGCCTCCGGCTAACTCCCTTTCGTTGAACAAGTTTCTCAGATATGTCTGTATTTTCTTGATTACTGCTGGCGCATGCTCGAAAGCATCTTCTCCTAAGGTACACACTCTCGGCGATAAACACAACCATGAATTAAGTTTTAATGAAATAATACCCAAACGATACTAAAAATGTGTCAACGATACCCAACAGTCGTTGTGGATGTTGTCCTTGATGCCACTGTTGAGTCTGGAATACGTCGGTCAGCTTGCCACTCTACCCTCCGGTCACCGGCAAAACCAGCATTAACGTGCTTAAATACTCAAATAACACTCAAGGGAGGGTACCTAACCCGCCACCAAAACACTCAATCTTTCTATCAGAAATATTATAAATCAAGCTGAAACAACACCAAATAGGAAGGTCAGATCGTATCTCGTCCGGAAAAAACATTTAAACTGTCACTTTATGTTTTTTATTGTTTTTGGTATTTTTTTGGATTTTTTACTGTTTTTTGTACTTTTTTGTTTTCAGCTAAATTTGTTTTTAGCTTTTTCTTGGTTATACACCTATTTTTTTTGGTTTTACGCTTTCTCTTTGATTGTTTTTGGTCCCGGGACCTTGGGATAAGCGGGCTCTACACTTCCCACCTAACCCTCCGGTCCCGCAATTTTCGTTCTTAACTAAGTTAAAAAGCTAAATAGTACTAGGCGGAGGGTCGACACCTTCCCCCTAGTACAACAAAGGTCATTAAATCCTCGAACTCGGGCATACGCCCGGAGCGGAGGGTTCGTCGCTGAAACTATGCTGATCATGATGGTCTTATGCCTTTGACGGGCCCACCCAGGAGCGCCATAAAAACGTCTATGTAACATTCGCCCAAATATTACACAATGACGGAGCGTAGAAAAAATAGCTATTGATGACTGACCGGCGTCAGTTACCTAATTTCTACTCGTTTTTCGCCGTTTCGACCTAGCCAGTTGATTTTTTGGTCCCTCTAGGGCTAAGTCTGGTCCCTCTAGGGCTAAGTAATCAAGTAGACTACATGATTGCTATTAAAAACACGGCTCGAATTTCCTATTTTACTAATTTTTTGGTGACAGTTCTTTATTAAATCCATTGGAGATGGGTTGACCCTTTCCTCTTTCTAGCTACTCATATTCTAAAATAACAAATAATACCGGTGTTAATTCAAATATTCAGGATATTAGAGTAGCTAAAAAGTCAGTTCTTTACAGTCCTTCACCATATATTGTCTCTGGGGGGCCGAGCCTCCGATTCCGTGCTTTTTCAGTAATAACGTCGTTATTACTCCCAATTTGTGGCACGGGAGTGTTTTGCTCCTTCTTTTTTTCCCCACTGAACCCTCTTTTCTGGCTAATTACTTCCGTTTAGTGTCTTATCGTGCGTGCTCGTTATGATAAGAGACTTCTTTATTTATTTATTTCTCGTTCGACTGTTTCTCGCTAAAATGGTGGTTCTTGTGTTTTTTGTCATTTTTCAGTCAAAATTGGCCATTTTTTGCATTTATCAGAAATATAAAATCGCAATTCGAATTTTCGAAAATTGAAAAGTTCCAGAATATTCTAGCCTACTTTTCAACCATACACAATTACTAAGGCCTCTTACGTCTGTTTCGTTCAGTTTGACGAATTGGGAATGGTCAATCTGGTGTGACATGTTAATTTTTAAATTTTTGATTTGGGCGTGAAAGACACGTAACAATTTTATTTTTTCGCAAAAACTGAAAAACTGCGAAAAAACTCAACAACACAGTCGTGAAGACAGATAAGTCGAACGAGAGTATAACAACAAATTGAGGTTGTGATCGGAAGTATTGCAGAAGACCATTCCAAGTTGTAACGAATGTGCCGCTACAATAGTTACAAAGCGATTCCCGAGAACCGGGAAGGGTGTTGGGACGTCGTGACCAGCCTTCCGGAAAGAGACAAGACAGCTCTTTGTCCGGATTTAGGACTCCGGAAGGGTCTCGGGAGAGAAACGTAACTTGTTATTTTAACAACTTTTAGCTTCCCGGAATGTCTTGAGTTGAATTTAATTAATAACAAATTCATTTTCAGATTATGAGAAGCTAGGAGGGAAAGAGTTGATCCATCTCCGATGAGAATGATGACTTTCATCTACTGAACGAAAACAATCGTAGTATAATAAATAAATAGTAGCCCTGTTTTTAGGAGTGACCTCGTGGTCTGGAGATACTGAGACCCAGCCATGAGCTCACTATTTTTGCATGTAATTGAGTTAATCTGAGCGTTCTGGTCGAAACCGGAAACAGTAACGTTTTTGTCGACCCGATGTTAAGAGGACCACACAAAGAATTGGCATTGGCAGAGACGGTGAAAAGCATGTAGAGCTGTGTTTAGACGCTGGCCAGTCGTTTTACAACCTAGCTTTTTTCGTCGATATGCACTTCCGGGCGAAGTACAATTTGAGCTCTGCTTTCTAGGACAGACCACGAGTACGCAGTAAAATCCAATTATGGGTCAATTTCAAAATTTATGTTCAAAAACAATCAAATCCAAATCTTGGGCTCCCTTATAGACGAATCTTTTCGAAAAGAAATGTTAAATGAAAAAATAGCTGAGTTGGAAAAGATTCTGGAAGTTATTGATAACTGAATGCGCATTATGCTATTTAGCTCCTAAAAAACTGCTTTAGCATGCCGAAACTTCTATTTTTTTGTGTACAAGTCCTTGATTTTTGCTTGGTTGCTTGGTAATGTCTTCCGCTCGCCTAGTAGCTTTGCGCGCTTTTTTAGCCTCAGCAGTAGGAGCGAAAGCTAATTTAAGTGAGATTTTTGGTTTGGAGCACCAGCATGGAACGTACAATGATGCATTAAAATTTTGGTTAGATTCAGCATAATAAGAATTAGGTCCGGATATCGAAATCCGAAATGAAAAATTGGACGGACCTTCTGCGTAGCTTTCACGCCTTTTTCACTAAGTTTTTTAGCTATGCGCTGCATTGTCCGAGTAGCCGCAAAAAATTAGTTTTTTCTGATTAAGCTATCCAAGCAATGAAACTTGAACAGTTCCAATTTGAGCCATATCGTAAATCGTTTTTTTTATAAATGATGTGTTTAAAATTAAACTCGATACGGGTTACGTTTCTTCAATAAGAACACGCAACGCGACATGAGAAAACATAGATTAAAATATATTTTGAGAATGCGTTAAAATTGTAAATTCAAACAAACGTTTTCGCACATTTTGTGCATCTTCAGGTTTTAAAAATTCTAAACTATCTGTACAAAATGATTAAAGATCATAAAAAGTGTCACACACATCATTACTTCAAAATTTTAAAAATTCAACCAATCAAAACTTTACAAATATCACTGAATTTATGTAACAACTATTACGTAACATTTCAAAACATTTTGTCGCAAATTGTTAAAATATATTGTGTTACAAATAAAAAATTTCGTAGGAACTTCTTTTGTCATTTAATGTGCCGAGTATCCAATTTCTCAAATTTTTCTCAAATTTCTCAAATTTTTTTGAAACTAGAATCATGTAATGTAAAAAGGTTCAATGCTCACCAGGATAAGTTCGGATCGCACTTTTTAAATATCATACTGTGTGAAAACTAAGCTTAAAATTGTCAAATCAGCAGCTTAGAATTGCAATTGGACTCCGCCTAAATTCAAAAGTTTGTGAAAACTTAGGTGCGTTTGTGGAAAAATGTAACCGAAGTTGGGTGGCATGGTCTATCTTCTCTTAAAAGAGCAGGTAGATTCTCTATGCATTCAACTTTGAATGCCTTTGTTGAGCAAAGTCTCGCCTCCACTCACATTCTTTCTATCATAGAGCCACGACACCGCCACAGGACAGATCAGAAGCAACCAGACGGTTTGACGCACGTCCCATGGGCTGTTGGTAGGCAGCTCCTGTGGAATGTAACGGTAGTTGACTCCGTAGCCCCTGGTAGAATAAGAGCAGGCTCGGTTTGTAACCCCGGAACGGCCGCGGCCGAGGCCGAAGATCGAAAATCTGACAAATATAGAGATTGAATTAATGATGGGTATATTTTTCAACCAATCGCTGGCGAAGTGCAGAATGCCGCTGGCCCTAGAGCTTTTAACAACTTGTGCGCGCGTACCGAGTAACCAGGGCTGATAGTTTTCTTAAGCAGAGAATCTCCCATTGCAATACAGATTGCGAATGCCTCTTGCGTACTCGGCACATTAAATGACAAAAGAAGTTCCGACGAAATTTTTTATTTGTAACACAATATATTTTAACAATTTGGGACAATGTTTTGAAATGTTACATAATAGTTGTTACATAATTTCAGTGATATTTGTAAAGTTTTGATTGGTTGAATTTTTAAAATTTTGAAGTAATGATGTGTGTGACACTTTTTATGATCTTTGATCATTTTGTACAGATAGTTTAGAATTTTTAAAACCTGAAGATGCACAAAATGTGCGAAAACGTTTGTTTGAATTTACAATTTTAACGCATTCTCAAAATATATTTTAATCGATGTTTTCTCATGTCGCGTTGCGTGTTCTTAGTAATACTATACCCCTCCGGGTTTGTTTATTATCCAAATTAAGGTGCTTAACTCGGATATTCGCAGTTCGGTGAAGGGTCACTACAGTGCAGCACTGTCGAGCCCCCCACAGATTACTATCTTACTTTTTGTACCAAAAGGGATACAAAACTTGTTAACGATACCCAACAGTCGATTGTTGTTGTCGTTGAGCCCCTTCTTGTTGCTCCTTGAACTGCTTGCCGGATCGGTCTTCACCCAAGACCCTTCCGAATTGAGCGCAAATCAGCTGACCCTTCCGGATTGAGCGCAATTTATCATTAACGTGCTTAAATGCTCAAATAACCCTACAGTACAAGCCTCACAAACGGGCTACAAAATTGATCGTAACGATCCCGACTGATATAAATGCCTGTAACAACAATATATCTATCAACAACAAACGGGGGAGTTGAATCACATCTTGTCTGGGGGGATGATTTCTACTGATTTTTTACTTTTTTACTGTTTTTGGTTTTTCCGGTTATTTTTTATGTTTTTTTTTGTTTTTCTTGGGTACTATACTACTTTTTGTTTGGTTTTGCTTATATCTTTAAGTGTTTTTGGTCACAAACCACTCAGGGGATGAGGGGTTCATGATTCCCCCCACCCTTCCTGGTTCGTGAATTTTCGGTCTTAACTAGGTTAAAAAACTATTCACGGTAATCCGGAAGGCTTCCGCGTTCCGAACTACCCTTCCGCCCCGGCAGTTTAGGCCTATTAAGGGCGTTAATGTGAGCATCCGCTCGGCGCGGAGTGCTCGTTAACGGTTCCGCCGGTCATGATGTTATAAAAGAATAACACCCAGGAGCGCCATAAAAACATACATGTAACATTCGCCCGGAAGATACATATCGACGGATAACAAAACTAAGTCTTAAGACGACTGGCTAGCGTCTAAACAGAGCTTTGCATGTTTTTCACCGTCTCTACCAAGCCAGTACTTTTCGGTGGTCTTTCTTACATCAGGCTGACAAAAACGTTACTGTTCTCCGGCTTCGACCAGAACGCTCAAATTAACTGAATTACATGCAAAATTAGTGAGCTCATGGCTGGGTCTCTGTATCCCCAGACCACGAGGTCACTCCTAAAAACAGGGCTACTACTTATCATATTACTATTGTTTTTATTCAGTAGATAAAAATCATCATCTCCATCGAAGATGGATCAACCCTTTCCCCCCAACTCCTAGCACCTCATCCTTGTCAAAACTAATCAAAATATCAGTTAAATTCAAGTCAGGACATGACAGGATGCTAAAATTCAATACAAGTTCATAAAAGTTCCCGTCCCGAGACCCTTCCGGATTCTTGAATCCGGCGAATCAAGCTCCTTAACCTCAGGTTCACGCTAACTCGGAGGGCTGGTTTTTACCCTTCACCGTTGTTCGCAACGGCCTTGCAACTATTGTAACAGCACAATAGTTGCAACTCGGAACGTCCTCTGCTGTTCGGTAGTTCGTTGTTGTTTTTTAGTCTCGATTTTCGTACTGTTCGTAATCGCAGATAAAGTTGTTCTGTTTCTTTCTGCTATTTTAGCCAAAATGGCCGTTTTAACATTTCTCAGAAATGTTACGTCATCACTTCGAAAATTTAAAATTTAGAATTCCAGAATCTTCTAGCCTTCACCGTTTGGCCAATCATTCAAATAACGTCCTTATCCGTTCTAAATCGCCAATCCGGAAGGTTCACTGCTAAAATCCTGAATTCTGCAGAGACTGCATTTTGGCCATTCTGGTCGAATGTCACATACTCCCCGGACAGTCCGGTCAATGTCCTCATTGAATCGCGCAATGTTCTAAATGGTTACAGTGTCATCGAACAGAATTTACAAAATGCACGAAATTACTTTTACCTACGTCACATCGACTCACTGCAGAATATAAATTGCATCATACTACATCACTATAGCCTTCAAATTCTTTCATTAATCTGCACATTGAGGATATGACTTAAGATAAAACATATTTTCTGACTTCCAGTGTCAATATCCCGATTGAAACTTTTTCTCCTAGATTTAAAAGGTGTTGGCTTGCAGGACAGTCCTGCCAACCAACAAGCTAAAATTATCCTACTATGCTCCTTCCCTTCGGAAATCTTGCTTGCCTATTGTCCTGAGTATTAAAACTAAGAAACTTTGTGGTTAGAAAGAACAATGCAACAACCTCCCTCCTCAAGAAGTTACTCAAGTTTTTCATGTCACCACAAAGTTATCAGTCTTCCTAAGTGATTAAAAACAATCATGCAGGCTGGAATATTTAAATATACTCTTCCCTCAAGCCTTTCTAAATAAATAATAAGTGAGTGTCTCTAAAGCCACTTCAACTAAAACCAAAATGCAAATTTATAAATGCAACAATTTCCAGACTCAACTTAAATGTTTCAGTTTTCAATTACAACTTGGTTGCTTGGTTTCTCACTTGAGTTTTTCACACACATAAAACAATTCTGAGTTTTAACTTTTCTTCATCATCCCTTTGTTTTCTTCTTTTTTCGTCGTTTAGAAGTTCTAAAACTTCTAAATTCTTCTAATTTTCTTTCTTGCTGCCTCTTGTTTTCTCGACCATTCGCCAATGCTCCATTTCCTCCTCCTGTGACACTGACTCCGCACTCTCGGTTTCCGTGTCTTGTAGCACGTCATTGACTATCCTGACGCTGTTGGAAGCCGTCTTCCAACACTTCTGCTCTTCCACCCTCTGTTTACAGCAAGGTAGGGGATCCACGTTTGATTCTCTGTTTCTACAGAAGCTGTTGTGGAGACACAACGTCACGTTTCTCTCCAAATCTTCTTTCAGCATCTCCGCCTTCTCATTTCCACTACGCTCGCTCGTCCTGGAAATTCTTTTCACAGCGGTGGTCACTGCATTCCGATGGGTCACGAAAGCTCGGTTGAAAGCTCCTGCCCCAATGTCCAGCTGATATTCACTGTACACTCTGCCATGTTTCGACATACGCTTTTTCGCATACTCGTACAACCATGCAGTCATGTTAGCTCTGAACCATGGCATCAATCGTTTTCTTGCCCATATCTTCTTCACTTCCATCGGAATGTTTAGAACTTTGCACATTGTCTCAAAAAGATCTAAATCTTTTAGACAATCTAATTTCTGCAATTGTTCTCTCGTCGGTGCCTCCTGTCTATTATTTTCTCTCACATGAGCTTCCAGCCATCGTATCGCCATCATAACTCCCACTATCACTATTGTTATGGGCTGTGATGAATCTGGTAAACCCATGGAGAGCAGCTCTCCAGAGTCCCAGATCAACACCAGATTACTACGCTTGGGATACCACCAGGTCTGCAGCAAGCAGTGGCAAGGAAACTCGTCATGTGTCAACATGATGCTCCTCCAATTCCGTTTTCCCGAAGCTTCCAGCAATGGCTCCATTTCCATCATCACTCGGTGGATCTCATCATTCTCATCTACTGCATTGTAATCTGTGACAGTTGATCCTCTCTGTTTCTGTTTTTCAAAGTCACTGAAGTTCCCGCTCACATATCCCATGAACTTCTTTCCTAGTATTGACTCCAACTCCTCTTTGGTTCTCTCTGGAACTGCTGAGAACATCTTACATAGTAACTCGTAAGACTTTTCAGACATTCTTGCCAACCTCACGCACTTCGGCACTGAAAAGGCTTGATCCACAATCGTTCTTGTACTCTTCACATCCACAGCTACGAAATGTACAGGATACTTGCTCTTGCACATTGGAGCCAACATTGAACCCACCAAATATCGTGCTCCTGATGGTCTACAATAAGTTTCGCTGTGTCTGATGTTCATCTCCGTTTCGATTGCTTCCCTCCATTTTCCTATATACTTCTGCTCAGTCTGCAGAACTCCTGGGAATACTTCTACGCTGATGGCTGTGACCATCTCATGTTTCTGTTCTAGATTCAATAGTGACTCTAAAGAACCAAACATGCTGTAGAATCCTAGTGCTGTCACCAGATTCACATCGGTTCCTCCATGGCAATCTGCTATCAGTTCCGTTTCCGTTCTTGCTTTCATCACTACATTTCCAAACAATACCGTCAACTGCTTGTGTTGTTTCTCCAGGGTTTTCACACAGTCTAGACTTCCACAAACGTGACCCTCTAGTCCACAGACTTCCGCCAGACAGCTACCAGGTTTGACCCAGTCTTCTGGTCCCCAGCCAGGCAACTCCACTCTATCTTCTCCGTTGCTCTTAGAGGCTGTTATCATCACATTATATATGATGTTGAGGTCACGCAGGTTACAGTCCGCATTCAGTTCCCTCTGTATGTCCTGTGTCGCCCGTAATATTGAGTCAGCGTTGGGACTAGGACACCACGATGGCTTCATCAATTCCCACACTGCCATCAAGCTCGTTCTCAGTAATTCATCTGAGAATCCCAACCCAAATTCCATTCTCTTGTCGGATTTTGGTACTGAAGGTGCAGTCACCTCTTCTTCCAAGACCAATCCCAATTTGGCCTGTGGATTGTTAACGCTCTTAGTCGTCACAATTCTGGACGTCCAGAATCTTAGTAACACCGCCTGCTCATAATCAAAGAAGCAATCACGTATGTCTTCACTCAGGAAAGGATTGTATGCTATCCCTATAATCCCGGACACATAGCTATATGACTTCTTCTTGATCGGTCCACAGTATTCACTGGATTTTGGCAATGCTCCCATAGACTCTTTAGTGAGCCTCAACTCCTTGTTTGAGAATCTCCTGATCTCGTCTATCTTTTTCATGGGTTCCAATTCTTCAGGTTCTTTCATGTTCACCCTCATCGGTTTACTTTGCTGCATATCCAGCATTGCTAGCAAGAACATGGCTTTCGTTCGCTCATCGCCTTCCTTCAACATTTTAACACAAGTGCTTAATGCAGGTACTGAAATCTGCTCTATCAGGAATCGAATGAAACAGAGAGCGTCTCTCCGCTTTGCACACGCTACTGCTGCTCCCTCCTGGACTATCAGATCCCTCAGATTCGTCATAAGGAAAACTTTTTCCTCCTTTGATCTCTTCCTTTCTTCTGAATCATATTCTTCGCGAGTCAGTCCCATCATGCACCAGGCGAGCCTGAGTTGTAATTCTGTCCTTACGTAAGGTACTGCCACGAGAGCATGTATTCTTGGCGTAGTCCTCATTTCTTCTTCGAAATACCTCAATACTACTGCTTTCCATGGAAGGCTCACTAACTGCTCGATCGTCTCCGCCTGTATGTCAGACGACGCCAAAGTTCCGTACGCCTTCTGCTTGAGGGTGGTGCCTTGCAACATTGTTTCCAGATAACCCTCCATGGCTTTTTCTTCTTCCAGGGCCATTACATGCCCTCTAGCCGAGTCTCGGCATTCCAACATCTCCACGTATTCACCGGTGGGCTCATCCATCGACACTGTCTCAGACACTGTCAGTCTGTTGTATTCCACTGGTGTCAGCTGTCCTGCAACACCTCCAACTCCATGATTCATGGGAGATGGCTTGAAGTCCCTCATTTTACTCTCTCCACATTGACTGAGCATCTCCACTTCCAAAGTCGCTCCAGTCAGAGTGCGGCCACTCCTTTTGGATTTATAACCGGTTGACTTTAACCCCGCCATGAGAATGGGTGGCACCACCGCTACATCAGTCAACATTCTGTCTGTGCCAGACAATTGATAATCACCCTGCCCCAAATCCATGACTTCCTCGACTCGTTTTCTTTTCGCTGAGTTACCAGCTTTCATCGATATTTCCGAATCCACTTTCGTCTTTCCAATCCTCCTCGGCATCACTCTGCTGCCTAACTTCATTTTCATCGCATTGATTTTATCAATCACCATTTTCGATCGCATCGTTCCTCTCCTGGTCCTTGACAGGTACACCACCTCTCCTTCATTGTCCTGCGGTGTCATCTTGATGGGAGAATTCGCTTCACTCTCATCAGTGGCTGAGTCGATCAATAACTCACTCAGTCTCCCTTCACACTCATCAAGCTTGTCAAGTACTTCTCTCATCAAGGGTTGATTGAGACCTGTTTTGAGAATGGACTGGGTCCCATAGCTCTGAATCACAGTCCAGACTTCTTCCATGAACGCCACTCTGTCCAGCTTACATCCCGTCCTACTCTCGTGGTCTCGGTGATGTACTTCCCATTCTTCTTCGGGTAGCGTTCCCAAGAAAGGTACTCTGGCTGAGGCCTCTATTCTTCTCCTCCGAGGTGATTCCATGAGGATTCTCTGATCGTTATTTCTTGTATTGCCAGGAGAGCTGCTCTCCGGCAAATTCCGTTTCATTTCCTCAAAGGCTGACGGAGGTTCCAGTGTCGAGATGCCTTCATCCGCTGGCTCAGTCGTTTCCAACGTGTCTGCATTATTCTCAAGATCACTGAAGATATTGAAATCCAGGCTGGATGTTCCTCCTGTCGATGCCCTGTCGTCCTCCCCACCAGCTTGATCTTGTTGCATGGGTTCTTCAGTCTGACGGTTTCCACCCTGTCCGTCATCTCCTTCTGACTTGTCCCTATTCGAGTTCGATGGTCCTTGTTTGTCATTGTCAGCTTCTTCCTGGAATCTCGGTATGAGCAATGTACCGGCTGATTTATCTTCCTCTTCTCCATGGACCACTTTGATTTCTTCGCAGCCGAAGGGTGCTAGGAAAATTCTCGTCTGCAATACTCCCGCAGCTTTCATCTCTTTTCTCACACTGGTCAGGATTACTGAGGCTTCAGGCAATTCAGTCCTGCCTCTCATCCTCATTGGAGCTAAGCCTAGTCCCCTCCATTCCTCATCAAATCCTTCAGGCTTGGGAGTAGCGGCGTTGCTTATTCGCCTTCTCGTCGCTTGATCCGTGTACGCAAATCGTGTGTACTGTAACACGGCGGCATTTCTCCCCACGAAGTATGGATCCATCGTCGCCGAGAAATTCCCTACTCTCCTTTCATTGGTTTCGAATGCTCTCAACCTAGGAGTTTGCACTACGGAGACTGCTCCGAGCAACATCCTTCTTATCAGAGGGAATTCAGGGATTGCTTCGGGTAGCTTCTTGTAATCGCCCCAGTCCTTCGTCTCTTCTCTCACCTTGTGATACGCTGCTGTGAGACGAGGCACTCTGGTCATTTCGCCATTCGTTTTGTCATAGGGCCTCAGATTCCAAAGCTTTGGAAACACCTCGATGTGCCCTCTTTCTACTTCTCCCATGCGGTCACAGAAGTGATCGTCAAAATTGATGACTGTCATCTCTGGCTCCGATATTTTCGCAAATAACAGATCTTCACTCATGAGCTCTCGCAATGCGTGGAGCTCACACCAGTTCAGTGTACTACCGTCCACTGCCGATATGAGGTTCAGGTGCAACACCGACCTCCTATATGCTTCCACTTTAACGTCAGGGAACGCAAAGGTGACTGCTGGTCCATAGATCACTGTCACGAACTCCGTGACTCCTCTGATCAGCGCCAAGGGATCGATTCTCATAGCTAAGCTCAAATCTGTTAACAGCGGCATGCCTCCAACATGTCGTCTAACATCTTCCTCTCTTTCAATTGTCTCGTCTTCTCCGGTTCCAAAGCGATTTTGCTGCAAGAGATACTGGATAAGAGTGTGTCTCAGGTCTCTTATTTTGTTCCACGAGTCTGTGGATTTCTTCATATCCAGATTCCTCACTCTCTCTTTCATCTGCTCTGGACAACGTGCCAGTTTCATCAGCCCTCCCAAGTTTCCGTGGGTTATTGCGATCAATGTCAGAAGTCCATCTAGTCGCAGGTTCTGTATTCCATCCGTAAGCAGTATCACCGGTCCTTTCACGAAATTCTCCGCTCCAAATGTCACGAACAGGGCTATTAATTCCACTATCGATACTTTCACTACCGCTTGGAGGAATTCCTTTATCAAGTAGTGCGAGACTTTCGGGTAGACTTTTGCCAAGAAGGACGCGGTCCATCCGGCTCCCAACCCTTCTAGCATGCTGTCTGTCCTTTCAAATCCCTCCTGTCCTTTCACTTCCTGGGTCCAGAAGGTTTCCAGAGTAATCTGACACATTCTGTTCACGAACTCAGCTGTCTTTTCTCCGGCATTTTCCGCCAGGTTCACCTCCTTCAACAAGTAGGCGTGTATCTTAGTGATCATTACTGGGCCTTGCTGAAAAGCATCTGCACCCAATGCCGCTACTCTCGGATTCAGGTGTAGCCACTGGTTTGCTTCCGGCTTGGTTCTCAGCACCATCGCTTCCAGATGAGCTCTCGTCTCCAGTGAATTTTTTCTTCTCGTGTCTTCACTCGCCACTTCCATTGCTCGGAACCACAAGTCGTTGGATATCGCCGTGATCACTCGATGGTCGTCATCTATTCCTGGTTTCAGTTTGAGTTGCCGACTGAAGTTGGACAGTTCCAACCCCAGCACTTCGTCCAACACCAACATGTGTAACGCGTGGTCCTTGAACCCTCTCATCGCGTTTGAGATATCTGACCATACTGCCGGCAGTTCAGCCTTAAGTGGCCTCAAGTTCTCCATTTCTATCATGCGATTCGGGGCTGATATGATCACATCATATTTTCCCTCCGAAAGTAAGGCTACCATTGCATACACAAATTTCAGTCCATCCGGGAGATATGCATATCCCGGAGACAACGCAAATACTACTCTCAATGTCACTTTGTTGAATGATCCCTCCTTTGTCGCGTCTACCACTTCACCCATTGACTCCAGGATGTCTTTTATCGCGGGCCATACTGCGTTTTCTGCTGTTGCAGGATCTCTGAGCCTGCTCAGAAAACCTCTACTGTGTAGATGGTCATTGATGCCAGCAAACACAATCGTTATCGGGTTCATCTCTGTCTGCCTCTGTACCCCTATAGCCAATGACACTGATTGCAATAGGTCTAGGTCACTGCGGCCAGCATTATGACGTCCGGCCAAAACAAAGACTTGGAGGTGTACACGAACTCTGAATTCGCTACTACCATGATTTTGGCCTTTCTCATCTCTGCTTTGTCGTAGGCGGCGAAGATGGTCTCATCTTTCTTTATCGCTGTCAATCCGCCATATCTCTGGGCATCACCATCTTGGTTCACTAGTTTTGGATACACTCTCTCCTTCACATGACCAGGTGGTGTCGTCAATTGCCTAAATATCTTCACGTGTTGTCCAATCGGCGCTCTCGCCGTCAGGAATCTTCCTGGCCTTTCTTCACGATTCCTCTCATCATGGTTCAATCTCACATCTTGCAACGGTCTTGCATTCACAGGTCCTATTGTGTTGTTGGAGGGCAGTCCCTCCAAGTCGGCAAATCTCAAGGCCGTCGTGGAGCTGAAATTTATGCTAGCGGCTATCAACCAGTCTACGCCGGTTATCGAGTACAATCTGCTGACGGATAGCGTCGCTCCATTCAGCATCCTCCTTGCATCTTCGATGAAGCTCACTCTCTGTAGGTCCAGCTTCATTAGTTCTTCTTTGTATATATGCCAAGGAGACGGTATGGATCGCGACCACATCAATGAGCCTCTGCTCGGTCTTTCCTCTCGACTGGTACTCGTCGTCTCCGATCTAGTGTCCGATCTAGATGTGCCGGCTACTTCTTCGATTGGTTGGTTGACAGGTCCTATCCTTCTCCTAGGATGAATTGTTCTCCTCATCGGTGCCTCTCCCAACCGATCCTGTACATCTGTTCTTCGACCTGGTTCACTGGAGCTTTGTTGCCGGTAATTTATGGCGGCTGGGACCGTACCCAAGCGTGTTTCCAGGTTAGGAGGCACAAAGGTGGTGATCACCGTATCACTCACCGTTCCCTCTTCCTTCAGCACTCCTGTGTCAAAGAGTTCTGCTTCCAGTTCATCCAACCGTTCTTGGAAGACTCGATTCAACCAAGCTTGTCCTTCGACACTGTCGAAGTGGATGCCATCTGTGGTCAGTCTGGCTTGATCCATGGCTCTCAATTCATGTTCAATGTCCATGAGGATCATTCTTCCGGCATTTCGATTTGCTAGGTTTCTCAAGATGTTGTTCCATCTCATGACTCCCTCGTTGTGCCTTCTTCCTGATGCTGTCAGGCTTCTTGCGTTCATTGGCACCGTGCAAACGGTCAGTACCGCGCAACTGAACTTCTGCCAGAGAGTAGTAAACAAACACACCATCATTGCTTCCCACAGTGCTTCCTGCTCATCTGATCCTCTGGAGATGTCATTCGTCCCAACTAAGATCATCTCATTGGGTATCTTCCCTGGATTCATCAGCTCCACCATGCGATATAATTGGGCAATTGTCGCGCCTCCAAAGGCCATCACCGTGGTGACCCATGAGGTCCTCAAATTCGACAGCACTCTGACTAAGCTGTCTCCCAATATCAGGTGAGATGTCCCGAGTGGTGGTTGCTGCAGGTTCACAGCCGGGCTCCAGGTAGCTCGATTGAAGCAGGCTCTCGGATCTGTCTCCGGAACTCCCGTGAAACTATACTTCAATTGATTATTCTTCTGCACGTCTATTACACGAGACACTTTCTTCGCTGGCATCTTCCTTACTTTCCTCTCTGGGATTCTCGAGTTCCCCATGAGTGGTGTCACGTTACTCATCCTTTGTCTGATTACTGTCTGGGAGAGTTGTACTCTGCCCGTATCGTCAATCGTTCCATAGGGTGCAGTCACCCCGGAACCTGGTGCATTCTTGTTAGCGACCAATCGTCCAGCGGTCTCTATCAGTTTTCTCACTGTCTGTTCTACGACGGGATCACCCAAGGTGTCACTAGGATCCGGGATTGTTACTCGGTTCGTCTCTGCTGGGAGCCGTGTCTCCGTTGTTTGACTCATTTCTCGAGGTGTCAAGAGCTCCATCGGGGACTGCCCACGAGGAATATCCCTTGCAGGTATCATTTTCTCAATGGACGTCGTCAACGCCACCTGCTCCGATCGCTCTTTGTATTCCTGCCTTAAGCGTTCGATCTCTTGACCCTGCTTTTTGTTGCAGTCTTCAAACAACTTTCTCCACATGTCCCGGTCTTCCTCCATCGCCAGCATGGTCTTCGTCATATCGTTTAACTCCTTCTTCGTACTTCTCAACTGATCGTTCATCTCGTCCAGATCTTGTATGGTTTGGTTCGTCTGAACCTTCTGTGTTACTTTCGCCCCTTTTGGTGGCACAGCTGCTCTCAGTGGTGAACCAGACGAGGTCGCCTCGCTGTTCATCTCCCGATGCATTCTCGTCAGCCCAGGTTTGGGCTTGGAGGGCATTGGCATCTCACCTGGTTGGTAAGTCCTAGAACTTCCCAACCCAGGCTCATTCGCCAAGTCACTCCCTGAGAGAGCCCCGTTTCTCCACCTCATCACTCTCATGTTCGGGCGGTCTAGTACTCCTCTTTCTCCATATGCTGCCATCAACAGGACTTCCGTGGGGCTGTCCCCACGGTTGTCGTGCCCCAAGATGTTAATCAGGGCGGTCAGCAACATGACCACCTCTGGGTCCTCCAGAGCGAAGTCTCGTTCGATCAGCCGACGATAGATCGCATCTACCATCGGTCCTACATATGCCTCTGCCAGGTCCATCAATTCATCCAGGTTGAAATTGTCCATACTGTTCTTTCCAAGTTTGATTTGATTTCGATTTCAAGTTTTGACTCAAGTGAGCAATTAAATGATCAATCAGGATCTAGAAAAGAAATCACGATAGTCACACTTGTCAATTTCACCTTAACATACATCGTTAAAATTTGCTTAAAGACAGTTCAGATAAAAAGATATTTATCCTAAAATTTATTAAAATCAATTGGTTTCTAAAATTTTGGAATTCGACCTAAGATTGGACAGTCCAAACTTTGGATCTATTCCCAAGATCGTCATTTAGTTGTTCATGGTCACTAACCCCTACTTACCCATGATCTTAATAACCTAACACATAACATAACATAACGCACCTCTCACATATTACACACAACTTAGTCTTTGGCCTAACACCCTCTCGCTCATCACTCAGCCTATACTTAAGTAATATTTCTTATGTAGATATACTTGTATGTTCGTATCAGAGAATATCACGTGTACAAGCGCGTACAATTCCCGAGGATGCAGTCTTCCTCTATTTGGATCGTACACTGGAAGCGAAAGCTCCTTCACGTCCATTTCCACAAGGAAGTCCCTCAGCCTCGTCAAAGACAAGACTAGGTTTTCTGGGTCCACGTGCTGCTTCTCTGTCGCCCTCGTTACCAAGAAGCATAAGTACTTTCCCGGTATCTGCGACACCGCCGGGGGTAAGGCTGCTACGCCCCCTATCCCTGGTCTTTGCTTCCAAAGGAATTCCACGTTTTTGTATTCCCTCTTAAAATCTGCCGCTAGCGCCGTCCTAAAACTCATGTCTGCGGTGATAGCTACCGCACATGTTCTGTTTGTGAGTATGAAATCACTATCTGTTAGTATTATGTTACTAGAATATTCATTTGGTAAATTAAAATATGACTCAACTACCCTGCCTATGTCAGGTTTCTTAGGTTCTTCACCTGTTTCTGCTTCTAAGTTTCCTGTTTCTCTTGCTATTCTCAATTTTTTTATTATCAAGTTTTCAGTGTGGGTAAGTCCTACCCCCACTCCCCGGACAAAAATATCCATCGGCGTCCCCGTCGATCGCATACCGGGTATTAAGTCAAGATTAGAAGCTGGAATGAGAAGTTGTCCTTCCTGGGCAGCCCAGGAAGGATCATCTCGTTCGGTCTTAATGTATTTCGCGCTTTCGCGATCTACGTCTTGAATCGTAACGCTGGTCTTTTCAGGGTCTGATGTCATTTCGTTCAGCCACTCTAAGACACGCAGGTTCGTCAGGTCTTGTTCATTTGACTGCTGTTGCTCATCGTCGAACTCTACTTCGGGTTTCAACCAGTCATCAACCCACTCATCGTTGTGATCATCGACTATGTCAATGTCTTGTGACACGGTTATTTCCTCTAAACCCACTACTTCCTCCACTATTTTCTTTAGATCTATCCTATCCACTACAAAGTCGTCACCGTAAGGATTGTATTTCTTTCTTGGTCTCATCCCGTCTTTCTGACGAGTCTGCATCGTGAACGGAAGATCTGGTTCCATGTTCTTGGGAATCTCTGTCTGTTCGGAATCCTGCCAATCTTCCTCTGCGTATGGCAAGGTTTCATCGTCTGCTTCGATCTGTTCGTTGGGATCCAGGTCCAATGGTGTATCCGTACCTTCCTCTACGACTTCGTTTCCATCGTTCTTCTCCCTGGTGCTTTTTCATTGACCTCACAAGCAGGATCCATCATTAGATAATCCCCTTCTTCCATGTCTGCAGGTATACACCAGTCTTCTGTCGATGGATTGTGTGGCTTGATGTTCTCGTAGTGGGCGGCTCGGCCAGTACTCAGTCTATAAAAGCGTCCCTCTTGGTGCACCTCTGTAATCATGAAGGGTCCCCTCCACTTCTTCAGAAGCTTCTTTGTCCCTTTCGGTGGTATAACGTTCTGAAATACCCATACGTAGTCTCCCACCGAGTAAGCCTTTGCACCAGCTGCTTTCTTGTCGAATCTTTTCCTCTGCCTTGCCTGTGCTTGCTGAGTATTTCGTCTACACAGATCGTTCAACTCCTGTTGACGTCTGATCACATCCCTCACGTAAACCTGTGGAGATGTTTTCTTCCCCTCATATTCTGGGTAGAAGAATGTCAAGGGTAAAGACTTCTCGTGTCCCGTCAGCATCATGTGTGGACTGACTCCAGTGGTGGAGTGTTGCGTGCTATTATAAGCTCCCATCACCTGTGGAAGGTATCTGTCCCAATCGGTCATGTACCTGGAACAATATACCCTCAGCATCGACACTAACGTCCTATTCTGTCTTTCCACTAAGCCATTCGTCTGAGGATGGTATGTCGTGGAGTGAGCCTGAGCGACTTGTGACCGTCTCATAAGCTCTTTCGTAAGCTCGCCTACGAAAGCCGTTCCATTGTCCGATTGAAACGTCATTGGACATCCGTGTCTTGCTATCCACGTATTGATCAGGTGGTCGCATGTCTCTTCCGCCGAGGCAGTTATGCAGGGCACGGCCTCTGCATACTTCGTGAAGTGATCTATCATGACCAAGACTTGGTTGTAACCGCTGTCTGTCATGCATATCTTCTGGTGATCTATCTGCACCACCTCGTTGAATTCAGACGACTCAATTGATTGTAAAGGAAATCGCAACTTCCTAGGATCCTTGACCTGTTGGCATGACAGACATGCTGTCACCCATTTCTCGCATGCCTTTTTCATCCCAGGCCACTCAAAGCGCTTCAGGATCCTCTGATACACTTTGTCGATCCCTTGATGGCCCATCTGATCATGCGACCTGAATAATAGTTCTGTCTGATAGAGTTGCGGCAACACTATCGCGTTATATTTGTATGAGACCTTGTCTTCTTCTCTTCTCCTGCAAGCCACGATCCCGTCCTTGTTCAGATATAATCTCCCCTCCTTCTGCATGAAGTATTGTCTCAGGATCCTATAGCTGTCTTCTTCCAGATCACCTTTGTCAGGTGCACCGTTTTCTATCCACCTTTTTAGGTTGCTTGTCATGCGATCATTTCTCTGCGCCCTTAGAAGGTCCGAGAGTCTGTATCTCGCCTTCAAGTACGTCTTCATGACTCTCATCTGACTGTTCAGCTCGTTGGGCTGATGTGTGTCTTCTTCCATCTTAACGCACCAAATCTTCGCCAACGGTTGTGTTTCTTGTTGAAACGGCTGAAGATCAGTCCTGACTACCTCTTTCTGCGGCAACAGGCTTATCGAACGTTTCGATACCGCTATCGTTTCTAAGTCATCCGCTGCGTTGTCAAAGACTCTTTCGCTTGGTATTAGGTAGCGATCACTGTCAGGATCCTGGTACACCTCTCTGTCCAGGTTTCTCGCCCGAGTTTCCACTAGTAGCGTGTGTATCGCCAGTTCTGACAGTTCTGATCCCGAGGTCGAATCCCTGTCTGAATAGGTGTTCATTCTCGAGCTTTCTGACTTATCATCCGTCGAAGGTGTTGTGCTGGAGACTGCACGCTCCTCCAGATCATGTCCGTATTTCCTTCGCATCCATCTGAACTCCCCGGACAAAACTTTGTTCTCTAGGTCCTGTTTCTCATCAGGAATTTTCTCGTCTATCTCGGACTCCCCGGACAAATTTCCTTGTCCCGGGTGTTGATCTTGTGATCGCTGGTTTTTCTCCTTATCCTTCTCCCCGGACAAATAGTCTTGCAGCAGATTTTGTTTTACAACTCCACCCTCTTTATCCCGGTCTACAAAGGTGACAGTTTTCTTTTGCTTGCCGCTCTCCCGTCCTTTCTGTCCGTAAGAAGTACTGGTTAAAATCTCTTGGGGTATTGAGGATACTAGTTGCTGAACTATTGTCCTACAATCCCTCTTGTTCTCTTCGTGCTGTTGTCTGGACGGCATGATCTTCACTTTCTCACTGACTGTTAGCGATGCCACTGCTGCTGTCCACTCGGGGTCATCTCTGGTCACTTCTCTTTCTAACAATCCACCCAGTATCCGCATCACTTGTGGTGTGACTTGCACCGTTTTATCCAATAATGAGAGGCTGTTTATATTCATGCGAGAGAGTTCTTGCTGTACCAGGTTCGAGCGCAGCAACAAATCCAAGGGGACCGGGTCCTCCCTTGACAGGATCTTTATCTCGGCTGCTTTCTCTACAGGTAACTCAGGATGCCCCGGAATTGGATGTCCAGACTTATCCAACCATCTCGTTAAGGGAAGCGCTTCATAAGTTTCTTTGTCCAGAAACGAGAATCCCTCCTTTACTTCCGCCTGATTGGCCTGCTTCTGCTCCAATCTTTCATAGAACTCAGTTTTCTTGCTGAGACTGTCAGCATTCTGATGTTTATCACGCATCCTATGTTCGATTATCATATGGTAGCCGTCCAATCTGACTATCCATCTACCAATATAACTCTGATCCATCGAGTAGGTCTTCAACCAGGATAACGCTCTGTTGTCCACGCGTAACTTGAAGGGAGCGCTCCCCAAGTATGCACGGTACTTTTCCACGAAGGTGACTACTGCAAACATTTCTGCTTTCGGTGCGCCATATTTCATCTCTGTGTCACTCAAGACCTCGCTGCCGTATGCAATGGGACGGAGGACTGTTCTTCCGTTCCATTCTTGCTCTTGATGCAATATTCCTGAGATGGCCACCACCGATGCGTCTGTGTCAAGAACATACATGCCCTTTTCTGTAGGCATGCCCAGCACTGGCGCTTCGCACAGTTCCCGCTTTATGTTCTCGAAAGCAACTTGGCCTCATCGTTCCATTCGAACTTTTTCCCTTTGTTGCGCATCAGCTTCTGCATCGGGTACACCTTGTCCGCGTATCCTTTTATGAATTCTCGGTAGTAATTGGCAAACCCTAGGAAGCTCATGAGCTGTGTGTCCGTTCTAGGAGCTTTCCATGTCAGCACAGCCTCTACTGCTTCTGGATCTGGCCTCACACCATGCCGGTCCACCATTCTTCCCAGATACTTGATCGAATCCCTAAGGATTTCACATTTCGATGGTTTGCATTTCAAGCCTGCTCTTTTCATACATCCGAAGACCTCATCGAGTCGATCAATGTGATCCTCCAGGGTTGGTGTCGCTATGACTACGTCATCCACGTAGCACATCAAGAGATTCCCGTACTTTTTGGTCACTCCTGTCAAAGCCTGAGCCATCAGCCTTTGAAAGGTTGCTGTTGCATTGCACAAGCCGAAGGGCATCCTCTTCCACTGGTACAACCCCAATTCGCACGCGAATCCGGTTTTCTCCCTGTCCTTCTTTCGCAGAGGAACCTGCCAGAAGGCAGAACCCAAGTCCAATGTGGTGAAGAACTTTGCATCACCAAGTTTGGATAGGCTCTCGTCTATTCGCGGTATCGGGTACGCATCTTTAATCGTTACCGCGTTCAAGTAACGAAAGTCACAACAAAATCTAAGCTGCCCCCCTTTCTTTTTCGCCATTACTACTCCGCAAGCCCATGGTGATTTCGAGGGTTCTATCATGTCGTATTCAAGCAACATTTCTATTTCCGCTCGGCACGCTTCCGATTTATGTGGCGTCATTCGCCTTGCGCCTTCCCTATGGGGAACGGCGCCCTCTTCTAGTTCGATTTCGTGTTCGACGAAATTACAGCAACCGATGTCCGCCTTATGTTTTGAAAATACTTCGGCGTTCCGATCTAGGAGGTCCCGCAATTTTTCAAAATCTCCCTCACCTATTTTTCCTTTTAAATGTTCTATTTCTGGCAAAACCGGTTTGTCAGAATCTAGTTCATATGACGAGGGGCGTTCCGGAAAATTCGAGCAGCTTGATAAGCCGTCGTCCGTTTCGGATTTCATTGAAAACAATTTACGAATAGATTTCAATTCATTAATTCTCTTTAAGATTTTATCTTTATTTGCATGATAAGGACAGTCTTTCACACTATATTTCTTCAAGTTTTGTGTCTCTTCAGAGTCGGTCCTCATCGGCAATGCGTAACCAAGCTTCTTTCCACGCTGGATTGAAACCGTGGTGTCCAGTGTGTTCAACAACACACTGACACACAGTCCGTTTCGCGTTACCGAGAAGCTCCGGCCTAAAATCACCGAACTCTGACTATTTGGATTCGGTACTAAGCAAACCTGTTTACTATCACTTAACGAATTTAAATTTCTCATTCTAAAAATCGCTACTACAGCTTGTCCTGGTTGTAACTTTACTTTTCTATCCAAAAAAACTGGTACCTTATTTTCATCTGTTATTATCCTATTAATGGGTCTCTTAACATACTTTCGGTCCGGGTTTCTAATCCGTATTAGACCGTTGTTCAAGTCAATCATCACGTCAAAATTCCTGACAAAATCTCTGCCCAAGATGAATTGGTCGGCGTCGTCCAGATTCTCTACCACCAAGAAGCTCATCCAAAGGTTCCGTCCTCCCATGTGAAGGACCGTCACCGGTGTTCTTCCGGCTACGTAGATAGCTCCTCGATTTGCAGCGGCTAGTCGGAGATTCGTAGGAATCAAGTCTTCCCGCGTGAAGCCCATTCTCTCCCAGGTTTTTATCGGCATCACACTCACCACCGCGCCTGTGTCCAGAAGCCCTGTGACTCCGATTTTTGTTCCGTTGGTGTCAAGCAGGTGTGCTGTCACATCTGCTTCATATCCAATATGTACCGCGTCTTGTTCCATCATGGCGTCATGGCCTATCCTGCGGACTTTGAGTTCCTCTTCACCCAAATAGATCTGCCCCATTTGGTCATCATCTGTTGTTATGTAAGTCCTGGTGTAGATGCTGATTCCATCCACGTTCAGCATTATTTGATACGGCCCATAGACCTCCAAGTAGCGTCCATGAAGTTTCTTCATGCGAGGGCCACCCGTCGTTAGTAGTGCTCGCACAGCTCTCGACTCAGTGCGTGGCTCCACCTGCCTCAGATAATCTGCATATGTGTCCAAATGCATTAAAGTGAACTCTGATGGTTCACTCAAATTTCTTATTACCTGGTGTCCAGCCACTGAGATTATCGACTGTATCTTCTTTCCTTGCGGCGCCATGCCGAACCTCTTACCGGAGATCACTTTAAGTTTCATATCTAAACTGCTTGGTGTTTTCGTCTCTTCGAACTCCGTTGCCTCGAAGGTATTCAGTTGCTCCTGAAGCTTTTCATTTTCCAGTTCAAGTTTCACTTTTTGTTCGATCTCTTTCGTCACCAATTCCTGCTGTATTCTATTTAGAGCATCCTTTGCGGCTGCCTTATAATCGATCTTGAAGTCATCGGCCGCAGTTGCTGGTTCCGGTTCACGTGCTTCTTCTGTTACCGCTTGCATTTTCTTTGCCGCCAGCTCTTGAGGTTTGTCCTTCCTGCGTGCCTCTGCTTCGCTCAAGAGTCGAGCCTTGCTTGCTTTCACTCCTGACAAAGCTTCTTCATGCCTTGGATGCTTGATGTCTGCCACTGCATCCCAGAATTGCGGACAATCTGATTTAAAATGACCTTCCAAGTTGCAAAAGAAACACCTCGGGCCGAATTTCGCAATTACTGCTCTCATGAAATCCTCATGGTCCAACTCTGACGCATCTTCGTCCTCGAGGCTAAAGCCTATTGCTTTCATGCCTTGCTTGTAAGCTGGGCATGCTGACACATGATGGTCTGTTGAACTGCAATTAGCACAAGAACGTCTCTTGTCCATATCATCCCTCGGTTTGTACCAATTGTTCCCTTGGTTAGCTGGTCTGTTGTTAAAATTGCCATAATTGTTCTTGTAATATCCAGATCTCGAAGGAGGTTTCAACAAAAGATACTCTTTTGATTTGAGCCTCAACTCCTCCGGTGTTGGCGCATTAGTTGATAGTGGTGTGTAATGCGTTGCTAGCATCGTACGAAGTTCATCATTTTTCACACCATCGATGAATTTTGAGGCTACGGCCAGGTTCATCCTTCGGTTTGACTCATCCGGTTGGCTGCGTCTTCTCAGCATTTCCAAATCATCGAGAAACTTGTCTATTGTTTCATCTTCTCGTTGCCTCCGTTTCTCGAAGCGCATCATCGCCTGGTGCCCCTGCACCCCTGATCCGAAACGGTTTAATAAGATTTCGAAGATTTTCTCAGCAGTGTCACGTTGATACTGTTTCTTGGCCATGACACAGTTCAGGGCTGTCCCTTCGAAGTTGCTGGTGAGCGCGGTGCATTCCTGTCTCTCAGACAAGTCTTCTTCCTCGAAATGCAGCTTCATTACCTCTATCCAGGTATCAATACAGCCATCACATTCGTCTTTGTAGCATCTTGGTTTCTTAAAGACTCTTCTGGACTTTTCACTGCGTTCATTGGTTCTAGATAACCGCGTCAGGAATGTCTCCAAAGACCTGTTCAGAGGTTCAAATGCTGTGGCCATTGCCGTAGCATCCCTTGAGAGTCCCGCTTGAGTGTCCTCACACCTTGTCGAAGGCTCTGTGTGCGGTGCATCCCTGCAATCCGAATCACCTTGAGCGTTTCCCGCTTGGCCCATGTGACTCCTCCTCGGGCTTGTATGCCCCAAGTTGCCAGAATCGCTTCTCCCAGTCGCATGCGTGCTTTGCGTTGGTCGTTCGTTCGAGGTTTGTCTGTTCCCCGTTGAACTCGCTCTACTGTTCGGGCCCCATGCTGTATTACCCCTTGTGGCATAGCCTGATGAACTGCCCCTGCCTCTAGTGGATCCATTTGTCTTCCTCCTTTGATGTTCATTGAAGTTCACCCTCGGTTCCCTGCTGGGACCTCCCGAGTTCGGCTCTCCTTCTTTTGGTCCACTCTTGCTGCTTAGTAGCCCGTCCAACCTATCCATGATAGCCTGCGTTCGCCTCTCCATCATCGCGTCTATCTTTGTGTCAAGAGACCCAAGAGACTGCTCTTGCTGAATTCTTAACTTCTCCATGTCGGCTCTTAAGCGTAACTCCCTCTGTTCCGCCTCTCTTGTCATTCGCGACAAGTTCCTCGTCATATGTTCGTCCGTTCTTTCTTTCAAGCGTTTTTCGCTTCTGTCAACTTCTTGTCTGTTGCGGTTTATTTCTTCCCGCAGACTTTCTCTTTCAATGTGAACTGCTCTTTCTAGTTCACTCATCCTTATCGACATCTGTTCATTTTGTTCTCCTAAACTGCCCACTATGTTGTTTAAGGCTTCTTCTAGTGCTGCCCCGTTATCCACGAGTGGCGTCACTAGTGGCGGTGTAACCCTGTCGGAGCCAGGTAACTTCGTGCTTGTCGAGATCCGGGCCTTGACTCTGTGCTTCAACGTCTTTTCATTATTTATTTCAGGATCCATTAACGCATTGCCGAGCCCTCTGGTTCTATTCTCTTCAGGTTGTGGCTCCGAACTTGTCCTAATCGCGAAGTCCTTTGACTGGCCCGGTGTGTTTGCCTCCTTACTTATCGTTGTCACTACACCAAATTTGTCCATGGTTCCAGTCTCTCTTCCGACGTGTGCCTCACTCTCCTGGATCGAACTATTGAGACTGACTTGAGATCCAAAGTCCCCTTGCTCCTCTTCATCCTCTTCCTCCTGGGACTCCCCATCGTTTCCTGCTCCTCCTCCCATGCTGAATGGAAAGATGTTTCCGAAGGTGTTCTTCATTCTTTCTGAGAACGATGATGAGGTTGTTTGTTTTCCAGTTCCGCTTGCCATCATAGTGTTGTCTGTCGGAGATCTTCTAGTTGCCGTTACTTCAGTTGAGATGTCGGACAGTTCCGACATCTCCTCTCGATCCAACGTCCCGGTGGAAGTGGCAAAATCATGGCCTTGTTCTACCGGAGTAGATTCACTCGCCAGCCTTCTGCCTCTCCCTTCCAGTCCATTTACTCCCTGGTTGTCGTTCATGGTATGGTCCGTATTGACCTCCACTTCTAACAGTTCTCTTCGCTCTTCTGAGGTCTTTTGACTTCTCGTTTCAACCATTCTGCCTGAAACCGTCCCCTCTTTATCGGACCGGGTTCGCTTGATCCAATCCACAAAAGGATCGGTCATCGTTTTTCTTTGCTTTTCAGGTATGAATTTCCTAGAGCTATTACCTCGTTTTGGTATCCTTGACTTGTCTAAACTCATTCTTTATTTGTCACTTTCCTTTGCCTACTCTTGACTCAATTGCTAGAGACCTTATAGTTTTATTAACAATAATAATGACACAACACAATAAATATCACCAGATTCTATTAAATAGTGACCACGAATCCCTGTATGTTGTCAGAGTACAGTTTGTATAAAATTTATTCACACTAGCCGATTATCGGTCCAAAGATCTGGAAACTAGCACAATATGATGTTATCAGTCAATTTAAAAGATAGTGTAGTCACCACCCAATCAAGCACAGTTTAGGTTGATTTAAAATCAAAAACAAAAAAATATATATATTGACACAATATGAATGTATATATAAAAAAAACGTATGTGTCTTGTACTCTTAGTCGGTCGCAGTACAATAGTCGAACCTGTCTTTTAAAGAAAAAGCTTTCCCTGCTTGGTGCTGCACCAAACAGACAAAACTTTGAAGGCAGTAATTTTCTCAAGTGGGCGTCTATTGCACCCACCGAGTGCTGTGTTACCTATCTGCCTTCGGACTGCCCGAGCTAGACCTACTAAAATCCTCAGGGCAGTCACTTTTCCCAAAAACGTATTATGTTTCAATCCACACCAATGAGTCACGCTCTTTTTAATTTAGACTTAGTGTCGCGAATATCCGAGTTCGGACCTGTTTTGTATTAGTCTGGTTCCTTTTGAGAGGCAAGTCACCAGTGCAGTCACTGATACCTAGCCTGTGTATTAATAACCTAATACCTCTCGCTTTTTAGTCTTTCTTTCGTTTACCTAAGTCCTTAATAAAATAATACCCCTCCGGATTGGCACAAATAGGACCCTTCCGGACTGTCAGAATATGGACCCCTCCGGATTGGCACAAATAGGACCCTTCCGGACTGTCAGAATATAGACCCCTCCGGATTGGGACCCCTCCGAGTTAGTTAATAGTAGACCCCTCCGGATTTGGACCCCTCCGAATTAGCAACTTTAAGACCCCTCCGGATTCGGACCCCTCCGGTTTTGTGGAAAGTAGACCCCTCCGGATTCGGACCCCTCTGACTTCGGAGCCCTTAGCTCTGTCAAAGTAGCTTTTTGTAGTTTTCTTAATTTCAGCTTATACCCCTCCGGATACGTTCTGCTATTATGCTGTTTGAATTAACTGGGAAGGGTATAGGGTCCTTTCCTAGACCCCTCCGGATTGAAGTTAAGGCACTTATTTGACAATTCACACTAACGGTGAAGGGTCTTATCACTTGCCTAATTTCGACTCTATTATGGTTGTCTTGTGCCTTCAGCCCTCCCTTTTTGTCTAGAACTGTCCTAAGTTACTTAGTTCAATCGCTATCAACTTTTGGTAGAGGTATAAGGGTTTCTCAGAAAAATTTATAAAACGTGAAGGGTGTACCCCTCCGGATTTGTGTAATTTGCTAAAAACAATCTCAAAAATTTTCTCGCTCGCTTTTCCGAAAAATTTCTGATCCTATTAGTAAGCCCAGCTAATTTCTGATCTATTGGTACCAAGATCAACTCGATATGATCAGTAGTTCCAAAGTTATTAACCAAAACGTCTTTTTTCTGAACTCAAAAAATTTTCTCTCTTATAGGTTCCGCCTAACTTTTTCCGCAAATCTGGTCCTTTCGACCTAAAAATTATTGATCCGAGCTCAGAAGGCCTATACTCTTCTAGTTCAATGCAAAAAACCCGATCTAAAACGCTATTGTAGAAAAAATTTGCGCAAAACTATGCTACCTGGACCCCTCCCGATTGATGAATCCACCAAATCAAACACGTTATGTTCGATTTCTCTGCAACCCGGAAGGCTTTCGGGTAGCGGATTTTAAGACTTGTAGATTCACTAGTGGACGTTGTCCGAACAACTATTTTTACTGTCCTACCTCAAAAATTTCAAAAAATTTTCTAAATTTTTAGTGTTTCTTACTATCAAAAATTGGGAAAATTTGGTTTTTGGTACCAAACTAGTTCCAACCACTTCCGAACTAAAGTTAACCGGTTCTACTTATTACAGTAGTGCAGTTACGATGTAACACACTAACTTAGCGCTTTTTTCCGTTTCAAAAAATATCGATATCTCAAAAATCGCGACTTGTGGGGGGATCAAAATATCGCTATTTTGACCCTAAAAACCGGTCTGTTTTCGTTGTTTTTCACTGAAAAACGATATGTGACTATTAATATAGGCTATATGAATAATAATATTAGTAATACTATACCCCTCCGGGTTTGTTTATTATCCAAATTAAGGTGCTTAACTCGGATATTCGCAGTTCGGTGAAGGGTCACTACAGTGCAGCACTGTCGAGCCCCCCACAGATTACTATCTTACTTTTTGTACCAAAAGGGATACAAAACTTGTTAACGATACCCAACAGTCGATTGTTGTTGTCGTTGAGCCCCTTCTTGTTGCTCCTTGAACTGCTTGCCGGATCGGTCTTCACCCAAGACCCTTCCGAATTGAGCGCAAATCAGCTGACCCTTCCGGATTGAGCGCAATTTATCATTAACGTGCTTAAATGCTCAAATAACCCTACAGTACAAGCCTCACAAACGGGCTACAAAATTGATCGTAACGATCCCGACTGATATAAATGCCTGTAACAACAATATATCTATCAACAACAAACGGGGGAGTTGAATCACATCTTGTCTGGGGGGATGATTTCTACTGATTTTTTACTTTTTTACTGTTTTTGGTTTTTCCGGTTATTTTTTATGTTTTTTTTTGTTTTTCTTGGGTACTATACTACTTTTTGTTTGGTTTTGCTTATATCTTTAAGTGTTTTTGGTCACAAACCACTCAGGGGATGAGGGGTTCATGATTCCCCCCACCCTTCCTGGTTCGTGAATTTTCGGTCTTAACTAGGTTAAAAAACTATTCACGGTAATCCGGAAGGCTTCCGCGTTCCGAACTACCCTTCCGCCCCGGCAGTTTAGGCCTATTAAGGGCGTTAATGTGAGCATCCGCTCGGCGCGGAGTGCTCGTTAACGGTTCCGCCGGTCATGATGTTATAAAAGAATAACACCCAGGAGCGCCATAAAAACATACATGTAACATTCGCCCGGAAGATACATATCGACGGATAACAAAACTAAGTCTTAAGACGACTGGCTAGCGTCTAAACAGAGCTTTGCATGTTTTTCACCGTCTCTACCAAGCCAGTACTTTTCGGTGGTCTTTCTTACATCAGGCTGACAAAAACGTTACTGTTCTCCGGCTTCGACCAGAACGCTCAAATTAACTGAATTACATGCAAAATTAGTGAGCTCATGGCTGGGTCTCTGTATCCCCAGACCACGAGGTCACTCCTAAAAACAGGGCTACTACTTATCATATTACTATTGTTTTTATTCAGTAGATAAAAATCATCATCTCCATCGAAGATGGATCAACCCTTTCCCCCCAACTCCTAGCACCTCATCCTTGTCAAAACTAATCAAAATATCAGTTAAATTCAAGTCAGGACATGACAGGATGCTAAAATTCAATACAAGTTCATAAAAGTTCCCGTCCCGAGACCCTTCCGGATTCTTGAATCCGGCGAATCAAGCTCCTTAACCTCAGGTTCACGCTAACTCGGAGGGCTGGTTTTTACCCTTCACCGTTGTTCGCAACGGCCTTGCAACTATTGTAACAGCACAATAGTTGCAACTCGGAACGTCCTCTGCTGTTCGGTAGTTCGTTGTTGTTTTTTAGTCTCGATTTTCGTACTGTTCGTAATCGCAGATAAAGTTGTTCTGTTTCTTTCTGCTATTTTAGCCAAAATGGCCGTTTTAACATTTCTCAGAAATGTTACGTCATCACTTCGAAAATTTAAAATTTAGAATTCCAGAATCTTCTAGCCTTCACCGTTTGGCCAATCATTCAAATAACGTCCTTATCCGTTCTAAATCGCCAATCCGGAAGGTTCACTGCTAAAATCCTGAATTCTGCAGAGACTGCATTTTGGCCATTCTGGTCGAATGTCACAGGGCCCTATCCAGCTTGTGAACGACCGTATCTAAGCGGAAAGGCCCCTTTTATAATTTACTATTTTTTTTATTTTTTGCGAGTTATTTGATTATTGGAGGCGGGCTTGCTAAATTGTGGCAACCCATAGAAAATAAGTTATATTAATAAGTTGTGGCAACCCATGGAAAAAAGTTCTTGTTTCAGATGGATGAAGTTGATGAAATTGATGGTGCAATAAATGAGCCTGTAATTGATCAACCGAGGAAAGGTTTCACTCTGTACACGTTTAACCGACAACCATGGATTGTTAAAAACAAGTATGAACGACTTGAACCTCTCAATGTTGGGGCGTTCGGCGCAGTCGTGTAAGTTATGAACGAATTTTGTTTTCAATACTGTTTTTAATATTAATACTTTTGTTGAGTTTTTGTTTTTAATAGTATTGATTTTAATTCAAATCATTCAAAAATTTGGCCTTTTCATCCTTAATGAAATATAAAACACTTGCCAAAATGTTCAAAAACATCCACTAGCTTTTACACTATCAATTTTTTTTTCATGAAAACAATCGTTGCTAAGATTATTTTTTTCTCGTTAATTTTGTCTCCAGACTTAAATCCAAAAAAATGCTGCTAAATTATAATTTCTTTACTGTAATATTCAAATAATTGACTGTCAAAGCGCCGGAATGGTTTTTTCAGTCCGACTTTTTATGATGGCCTTCCAGCTGATTTTTTTTGGGCTGTCAAATGAATTTTTTCCCAAATACAGTGCTGATTTGAACTATCCTGCTTAAAAAAAATTAATTACAAAGGTGTCAAACATGTGTAAATCCACGAAAGATTATAATCTAACATAATGCACAAGTGTGTCATGCGATTAAATCATAAATGGTAAATTACCAAAAGACTATAAAATGTCATTTCAAATGGCAGGGAATGTTAAAAAGTCTGGAATGATCAAGAAGTCTGGCGTTGATATGTGGCCGCGGAATTGAGGTAAGAATGAGTTCGAGAATGGAGTCATTAGTGACAATGGGGTTGTTCAGAGGTCTGGGATGGTCGCTTCTTTGGCACGCTCTATCGACTCTCACAATGGCTGCATTGCCAATCTGGACGGCTAACGACAGCCGCTGTCTGAGGAAAGTCCTGGCTCTTTTGTCACCGGTTTCCGCGATAATTTTGCGGCAAAGCTGTTTCAGGAAGTCGTCGGTGTCTGCTACGCGGCTACCGAACAAGAAGTTCGGCGATTTCTCCCTACCATCGTCTGAAGGATGGCAACAAGGAGACCCCTTAGCAGGTTTTGGATTCAGCTCGACAATCCACCCCGGTTTAGACGCCATAAAAACCCGCTTCAAACAAGGGTACCTGGACGACATATCAAAGGGAGACAACTGGAGAGTTGTTCTGACCAAACTGCGGGCGTTCATCGAGTTCGCAACGTCCCTAGGACTCTCACTAAACGCCAACAAAAGCGAGCTAACCATTTTGGAACCCAACACCAGCCTCAGTGATGACATCATCCGCGAGTTCAACGATCTGTTACCAAGCATTACCGTCACGAAATTATGCGACCTAGAGATGCTGGGAGCGCCGATTGGCCAAAAAGCGCTGGACCCGCGTGTTGAACGAGAAACTGATTTCTCTGAGGACTATGGAAACGAATGGAACATGTAGACGCCCACGAAGCATTTTACCTCATCAAAAACTGTGTTTATTCCGAAACTGCTCTATACTCTTCGCACCGCGCCAACGTTTAGAAGGTCATATATCCTGTCTCTTTTTGATGCAGCAATCTGATCCACGTTAGAATCAGTACTGAACGTCCACTTAGACGAACAAACGTGGCAACAACTCACCCTGCACGTTAAATGCGTAGGAATGTAACAGAACTGTCAACCCCTGCTTTTCTATCCTCTGCTAGTAAATCCCGAGCTCTTGTCGAGTCAAAAATCAAAACAGGATTGCCGGAAACTGATTTATGAGAAGCAGCTGACAAATGGTGGCTACTTGTGGGAGAAGATGAAACTGCACCGGACAGCGACGATCAGAAGAAACAGAAAAAGTGGTATCAACCTATCGCTGAAAATCGTCTCAGGGAGCTTGAAAACGTCTCCACTCAACAAGACAATGTCCGGTTGCAAGGAGCAAAATGTCGAGGATCCGGTGACTGGATCAACACTCTGCCATCATCCACTTTGAAACTAAAATTAACACCCGAACCATTCCGTATTGCTTCTTCGTTACGCCTTGGCGCCAATTTTTCATCTCCGTTCACATGTGTATGCGGGGCCCAAGCTGACCTTAAATGCATTCATGCTCTGTCCTGTGCTAAAAGCAGCAGTCGCCACACGAGAAACCGACTTGGGAATGAAGCCATCAAACGTGCTTTCTGTTTGTCTGACATTCAGTCTTCTCTTGAACCAGTCGGCCTCTCACGTGATGACGGAAAGAGACCAGACAATATTACTCTCTCTCCGTGAAAAAACGGCCTCTGCCTGATCTGGGACTTCACGTGCGTCAACCGCCTTGCCATGTCTAATGTTGCCCGAGGAACTTTCCCAGGTCCGACAATAGCAGACAAAGCAGAAGAAGCAAAGCGGAACCTGCTTAAACTCGGAACCTGCTTAAATGAAAAAAACTTCAAACTGATTTATTTTTCAAATAGAGTGAATTTCAGAATTTTAGACATGTCAAGATGAGGACAAAACTTGCCCAAAATTTTGTCAGAATTAGTATGGTGCAATTTATTAGTGCAAAGTCGGGCTCAAAATTGTCTCTTAAAACGGACCATTTGTGGTCTTACTTCAATCAAAAGTTTAGCGAAAACTACAGGGTCACAGGCTGACGAAGTTATATCAAAGTGAGTCGCCGTGTAGTCCAACATAAGTTAAGAAAGGAATAATTTTCTCAATTTTGTTTAATTGAATAAGTTTTTATTAAGTTGCCAAAAAATGTCAACTTTATTATGTGAAATAGCGTTTCTTATGTGAAACAATTTTGAAATGTTTTTGGCGGAGTTTTGGTGATTCTTGTTTTCTTTAGCTTTGTTAGACTGTACAAGAGCTTAACTTTGATCTAGTTTTGTCAGCAATTGATCCGGTAGTTTTGGTATATCTTTCAATTGACTAAAAAAGCCTAAGACGGCCCGTATTTAGGGTAAATTTTAAGCCTGAATTTTGTAAATTGATTACATCATAATAGTTTAGCCGAAATTCCAAGAACAGTTTCGTCCCCATCTTTTTTTGACTATAGTTCTTTGTAAAAAAATCTGCGAAAGTTAAAAAAAAATCAAAAACTTCAAATCCGAAAAATTGGCGAAATGAGTAGTGAACAAAAAAAAATCCCAAAACATTTTCGATATAAATCCTGCTCAACTAATATTGATAACAAACAATGATTTTCTACTTTGTAGCCTGCGGTGATTGCATGCATTTAACTCCGAAATGCACTGGCCTTTTCGGAGTTAACTCAAGACATGGCCTTTTCTTATTTGCCAAAGCTGTGTAGATCGAAAGAAAACAGATGCTTTGTTATAACATATCTCAAGCTTCACAGAGAGCACTGAAGTAAAAGTACTAAAACAGGAAGTTGAAGAAATGAGAGCCGAAATCAAAGATAAGAATTTATCGATAATTACTCAAATAAAAGAAATAAAAAAGAAAATGGATGAAAAATTGGCTACTCCCGCCCCTCCTTCCAAACCAAAACCCGCAAATAAGCAATTACATCAAATAAAAATACCAAGACTACAAGAAAACTATGACGGCATTAGGTTTGGAGGCATCCCTGAATTAAAAACAAACAATAGCCGTGAAAATTACGAACATGATCTCGAGCAAGTGAAAGAAATCACGAAATCACAGTAACTTGTAATGTCACTGATATAAAAAGACTAGGAAAATTCATTGAAGGGAAAGATCGCACTCTAATTGTCAAGATTGGCTGTGACTATGCAAAACGGTTAATACTAAACGGTTAATAATACTCTTGTCACTTGGCAAAATAAAAAAATACAAAACACCCGTTTTTATTAGTAAAGAATTAAATCCAGATGAACAAGCTGTTGAAAATGACCCTCTGCAAAAACGCAGAGAAATGATAACCAATGGTATTGAAGCAAGTGAAATAAGAATACGTTACCTCAAATTCCAGAAACAGAAGTACAAAAAATTGTTGATATTGAAACCAACGAAAACAAAAATAACTCAAATGTATGACTAAACTTGCAAATAAATGTTCCTACTTTCAATGCCAGAAGTTTGCTGGGCCTAAATAGACGCTCAATTTTGCTAATTGTTCAGCAATAGAAAATAACTTGGACATTCTTTGTTTAACAGAGATATGGCTATTCTATGACATACCTGACGAGTGCCTTTTCCTAAGTGACTACTTGATTCTTAGAAATGATAGAACTACTGAAAATCACAAATTCAAACACAGAGGAGTGCTCATAGTGGTCAAAAGCATGCCTCACGAACGAATTTTTCTTGATAAAAGGTGAATATGTTCCAATCAAAGATAAATCAAAAGATCACTCAACAGTAATATGTTGTTTGTATAATCCCCCCAAAATCAGTCAATATTGGTGGCCAGAGGAAGCGATGGCATCCCTGGTAGAAGAAATCATAACCTATGCAAAACATGAAAATTGTAAATCAGTCATACTCACGGGAGATATGAATTTCGAGTGCACTAATTGGAAGACATACTCGCAGAATGAATATGAAAACAACTTCTTGAGTGTCTATCTGAGATAAACTTCCATGAGTTCCTTAAACAAAAAGAGAACAATCAGTAAGGTGTGTTTTAAACAAACAATGCAAACATAATTGTCAACCGATCATGTGGTGGTGAATTTAACAAATGCTTCAACTCGGACCACGAAGCCTTTGTTGTTGCTTTGCAACTAGAAACAGAAGTTAAGCACTAAAGTAAGCACAAAAAGTTAGCTTTTAAAAGGTAGACTGGTAAGACCTAAACTACTACATAGAAGCTCACCCTTATGATCCCCATTGCTATAGTACCGTTAGTGAACTAGTTAAACAATGGTACAAATGGCTTGATCTATTTTTAACCGAAAATATTCCCCAAACAACCACACACAGATCGAATCTCCCTCCATGGTTGGGAAAGAGTCCTCACGTCTCTTTAAAATACTATCAACTTTTAAACGAAAAATGTCGAAAAAATCTTCTCTCAATAGAATTATCAAAATTAAGAAAATGGAGAAGAGTCTGAAAACGTCGCTAAACGAAGATCAAGAAGAGTTTGAAAGTAAATTTTTTCGAGGTCGAAGATTCTCTGATCTTCAAAAGTATCTTAAATCGATGCACAAAAGCAGCAGGTAGCCCGTGACTATGACTTACAGAAATCAGAAAACAAACGAGAACGCGCAAAAATATAAATTTTTCAGTGATTTTTTTTCCAATGTGTTGTTTAAGAGTAATCAAATAACGAAAACTAGGTACGATAGACAAAGATTCAAATAAAATCGAGATCAATGAAATGAATATAACGAAAAATTTGACAAAGCTGCAAACTAATCAGGCATATGGCCCAGACCGGATTGGAAGCACAGTTTAAGTAAATGACTGCATTTTTGAAACAGTACCTGTCACTAGTGGTGTACCTCAAGTTTCCTTACTCGGCCCACTTATTTTTTTATAATATATGTGAACGACGTACCGAAGGAAATGACAGAATGTGATGCCAGAAAAGATACAGAAAGATATATCGAAAGAGGAAGATTGGTGCAATTCTAATAAAATGAAACTAAACGAGGGCAATTGCTATACCTTACCAATAAAACAGAAAGAAGGCGTAAAATCTTGGCAGCAAACTATCATGGAAACCAAATAATAAGTGTAATAAAGCTTGGAAAGCTTTCTACTTCCTTAAGAAAAGCATCTCCTCTCTTGCTGCTAAAACACTGAACTCACTGCGTTAAAGTCGAACATGAAACCCAATGACGATCTTTTATTAACAAGACAAAAAGATCTAACATCGACAACAAAAACTCGAACAAGAAAGGCGGACGAAATTTTTTTTTGGAAAAGAACCAGTCAATTACTGAATATAATACGAAAAAAGGAAATATTGACCTCCAACAAATTGACAAACCATATCTAACAAAATTATACTGGAATTACTTCTACAAAGATTACTCTGAAGTCAACTTATGTTCCTGGGCTTTTATATGCAACTCTGGACATTGCAACCCGGTGCAGAAAGTCAGTTCTGCCGTCAATTGATGGGTGCAAACTCTTGTGCAAAACACAGAAGCCTAAACTCTCTCTCTCTCTCTCTATCTATCTCTCTCTAACTTGGGCAGGTTTAATTGGTAGCATCGGCTAATTTATTGGTTTTTCAAAACAGCTTCTTCAAAATTCCTTTCTCAATTCACTGATCTTTAAGATTTGGATCAAAGAAAAAGTTTCAAACGTTTTTTATCTTTGCGATAAGCAAGGGTATTGCAATCGAGTACTAGACTTTTTCCCCGTAAATAACCTGGTTCACAAGACTCATCTGGACTCCTGTTAGTACATTTGTTCCTAATGAATTCAAGTTTTTTAGTGTCTCCTGCACAATTAGCTAGGAGGTAACGAAGACGCCTGGGACCGGTTCAAATCTGATCAGGGCCAGTTTTTTATCAAACGGAAATTTTCTGTTTGAAATACAATTGTCTGCTTATTTGTTATCGGCCTGCTCGTCAAATGTAAGAATTTGTTTTTGCTGTAGAAAGTTTTCTTTGCAGTGGCTTCCAGTATTTTAGCATCTTGGCCGAGTCGAAGTTTGATTCGAGGGCCGAAAAAAGTCCGAGTACGTGTGTGTTCTGAGGGGAAAGGGGACTAAATTTTTTTGTTATTAGTTGAAAAACTTTTTCGTGTTGATTGATTTCGGCTCAGGTTTTTTCGGCTTTGTTACGGCTTGGTTATTATAAATTCAAACTCAATCAACCATCCGGAACATCTGGGGTAGTGGTAATACAACTGCTTGAGACGGCATAAAATTGTGGTTCGAATCATCCGGCCTGTTTTTCTGTTTGCTAGCTAGAGTCTGTGCTTTTTCTAACTATCGTCCGTCTGTTTATTTTTGTCGGCTTACCTCCCATTACCCGTTTTTTTGTGAAGTTTCAGTTTTCTTCCAAGTTGCTGTTATACCCATGCTTGAGATCACAAAGCCCGGGAGTTCGGTTCCAGTCGAGTCCAATTTTTTGCAAAACGAAAATTTTTGTCGGCTGTTTATTTTTGTCGGCTTACCTCCCATTACCCGTTTTTTTGTGAAGTTTCAGTTTTCTTCCAAGTTGCTGTTATACCAATGCTTGAGATCACAAAGCCCGGGAGTTCGATTCCAGTCGAGACCAATTTTTTGCAAAACGAAAATTTTCGTGCACTTAGATTATTATCTGTCTGCTTATTTTTGTCAACTTACTTCAGCTGAAAGGGCTTTTTTGAATATTCGGCTTCTTTCTATCATTCCGAAAGCTCCTTGATTAGTTTTCAGTCGTACAGGTAGTTTTTTTTTTTTGGGCTGTAATTTTTAATGACAAAAACGATTTTTTCAAGTTATTTTTAATGTATGTCCTCCGTTTATTTTAATAATAGTCATTCGTTTTTGTATCGCAAGTGGCGCGAAGCTTAGCTTCGCCTCTGTGTTTATAATTGATTCCATTTTTTGAAGAATGTTCTTGGTTTTTGATGCTGTTGAAAACTTTCTATTGCTAAGGTAACGCTAAGTGAAGTTTAAATTAATTTGCCCGGAGCAAAACACAGTTTGACTACTTGAATCTGAATTTTTCATAAGGCTTGTAATTAGACCAAAACTAAAAATTTTAAACCGGTGTTTCTTGACACTGTGAAAACTTCACAAAAGTTTGTTCTAAGCAAGACTGAAAGGGCTTTAATTTGATTTAGCAGTCGACTCATTTTGATGATTTTTTGTTCAAAGTTCGATGTTCTAGCCACATCCGCATCTATACTTGACATTTTTTTTTCAAAAAAAAACTTTTTAGTTTGTTGATTTCGTTCTGTTATTAAATTCAGATTTTAGGAGTGATATAGTTTTGAGCAAAAATCAGGTCGGTTTTTTTCCAAAAACTGTTGGTCACACCGTGGAAAAGAAAAAACCGTAACACACAAGGACAAAAAATTTTCCCCATTTTCAATAGTCGAAACATTTCTTCTTCACAAACGTAATAGCAATACAGAACAGTGAGACCCTTTAGCAATGGACATTTATGGGTTGGCGTTTCTACTCTTCATGAAAGCTTTTAATTCAAGTTAATGCAACCTAACTTTTCCCGAAATCAATTGATTGAACATGTAAGTTACTGAATCAACTAAGCAAACTCCCAAAACATACCAAAATGTTCCCCTAAGTGTTGAGGCTCGTACACAAAAGGTGTTCAAAAATTGTGTCATTCTTAACCAGAACAGCACCCAATGTTGACGAAAACTTGAAACTTTTAGAGTAGATAGTTCAAGAAGAACTCATACCAAATCTAATAGGCAAAAATACCGCAGCCTCAACGACTTTTTTTGCCAAAATGGTTGGTTTAAAATCAAGCTGCCCTCAGATCAGGGGCGGATTTAAGGGGGTGCGTCCAATATTCACTTATTTTGAGAGGGAAGCGCGCGCCAAAGAAACGCAATTTTTCTGGTCAAAATCTTCAAAAAATTTCTAAAAACGCCTTTTTGGCCTGTTTTTTCAAAAATTTGCCTGCGTTGCAGTAAAATTGGCCAGAAAGGTTCTATTTAGTGCTTTGGTAGAGCTCGAAAATCAAATTAGTCAACTTAAAAAGAAAGGTCGACTCCTCAAGAAAATCCTGGATCCGTGCCTGCCTCAGATCATGATTTGTTTTTAGATTGGTCAAACGAAAAACACTCAAGACTCAGTTAGCAAGCAATAAATTCAACAGGAAAAAGCATCAAGAAAATTAAAAAGCAATTTAATAATTAACAGCAGAAACAGAAAAATACGCTCTTGAACTAGCCTCTGAACAAGGTGCATCCAGTTAGCTTAATGCTTCAACCCCTAGCAGGTATAAGTTCAACCTGAGTATATCTGAACTTAGAGATGACATTCCCTTATGATTTGGGTGGGAGGTGGTCAGCACTCCCCTCACATGTGCTTACGGCGCTTAGTCCAATCTTGCACATGCCCTGCTCGCGCGAAGGGCGGATACACCGAGGTACGGTGTGTTGAAATCAGAGATGTTTTTGCACATCTAATGAACCAGGTTTGCTAGGACGTCGAAGCTGATCCGAAACTTGGGAAGTTACAAGGCTTCAACCACCACTGAATAGGCGGCAAGATTTAGCTGCTCTTTCTTTGACGGCAAGTTTCTCAACACGCATGCCAATGCTTGGCGTAGACTACTTGAAGATGCATATAACTTAACACGAAACAATAAAATAGTCAAAATTTTGACAAAAGAGTAGCTTCTGTTTATTGACTTTCGGATGCATTGGTGGAGCAGCCCACGAAGTTATGCAAACACTACTCTGGCTAGCCAAAAAAAAATTCATTGAAAGAAGCTATGCGGAGGCCATAAACCATATCAGAACAAAGATAGCTTTATGCCTCCCTGGAGCGCAACTCATTGCCTAAGGGGATGCAAATCATTGCGCAAAACAGATTTTTGACAAATCTCTAAGAGTTTTGTAGAGGAGGGACGGTTAAATAGTTTGCAATATTAACGATGTGTTTGATCCTGATTACCCTTGCTATAAACAAGGGTATTGCAATCGAGTACTAGGCTTTTTGTTCCCGTGAACAACTTTGTCCACATGATCTTCACTTCTAGAGGATAAATTCTAAAGGATCTTTCATCTGACATGCTCAATTTCTTGAAAATTCAAATTAAAGTTATACCATTTAGCTGGTAATTAGTTCAAGCCCGTTGCAGGTGGTAATTATCTTTTTTGGAAAAAATTATCATTTTTTTGAGTTCTTCGTTTTCGTTCTAGTTTCTGTGGGTTCAGTTTCCGTTTTTAAGAGTAATGAACGCAGTGAAGACTCTTTAGGTTTTGCTGATTTTTTTTTTTCAGGAAAGCGTCTTAAAATATTGATGCACTTAGGTATATCTGCACTTTTTTAGTTCAATTGAAATTCATCTGCTAAAAGGGACGCAAATAGCACTCTCCAAATACAAACGTGCAATTGGCGCAAAAATTCGCGAGCAATTTCTAGTTTCGAAAGTGGAATTTAACTTTTATTTTTCCAGCGTAATAAAAACGTTACCTGTTGATCCAGTTCTCTCAAGTTAGGTTAATGTTATCAAAAAAGTGCCAATCATTAATCGTTCTGGAAATTCAAAGGGCTCAAAGGGTATCTTTTTTTTTCTTTGAAGTTCGAAAGTTGAGACTTTTTCTGCAGTCAATGTTTTTTAATGTTTACTTGTGTTCATTTTTTCCCCAATCTTCGATTGGCTATGTTTTTTATCTGGTAGGGTTTTTATTAGTTTACAAAGCATAGGTTTTCTTCCAATTTAATCAGTTTTCACTTTAACTGAAACTTCACAAATTTATAAGGTTACAATGTCTGATTTTGTCTGAATACATCCGTTTGGGATTATAGGTTTCAGTTTGGTTGGGTCGTAAAAGCTTTCAAGTTTAATGAAATTTTTTATGACAACAGTTTTTTTTGGCTCAACAATTTTCGTCCCAAAGTTTGTCGCCTTAGTTGCCGCTCGGTAAATGATTTCCATTTTTTAGGGTTGTTTATGAACTCTATCTAGTACAGATATGAAGTTTTTGTAGCTGTAATTTTTCAACTTCAGTCAGGTTATTTTATTTCAGAATTGTTTCCAATATAGTTTTTCAGAAAGTTTTTTTGGCTTCTGTCTTGTTTTTTTTTCATTCACTATTTTATAGCGCAATGTTTTTTTTTGCATCGCAAGTGTTGCGAAGCTCCGCTTCGCCTCTGTGTATGTTTTTTTTTCATGATATACAATTTTTCATGTGTTAAGATAGTTCTGGAATGGTCTGGCCCTAAACAGCTTGTAACCGGACCATACCTAGCGGAAGCGTCTCTTCTGCGATTTGTTTTTTTTTATAAGTTGTGACCTTAAAAATTAGATACTAGTTTCCTATTAACCATGTAGTAGTTTCCTAACAATTTCTCTTGTGTCGCAATCGAAGCTCCGCTGCGCATCTGATCATTTTTGGCATCTGAATCAATTGGCAGTTCTTCGAAAACGTTACAGTTTATGCCTCAATTTGGGATTGTGTCTCACTTGCTTCGCAAGTTACTCAGTTCAATCACAGATTTTCAAATTATAATTTACTTTTTCCCCTTCAATTTTTTGAACTATTTTGTACAAAAGTTGTCATCATTAAGTATCAATGAATTCATGGTATCACACCCGCAACTTTTAAGATTGTTTGCTGTTATCATTTTCCTTTCTTCATTAATTTTGTATTGCAAGTGGCTCATAGCTCTGCTTCGCCTGTGTGTAATAATGTAAATATCGTCGCTGGTAGAGTTTTAGCCTGGTTTTGGTGTTTCGCAAATTTTCTAACGTTCCCAATCATCTGTGTAGTTAGTTACGTAAGCTTGATTGCGAGCGTAGTGTTATATTACAAATCCACGTTTTTCCAACCAATTAAAAGTGCTCTTTGCCGCATCTTGCTCTTTTCAACCGACGATAGCGCAGATGCCAGGATGTGTGACTCTTAATCTCGAGTTTGGCGTTCAATTTCGGCGCATGCCAGAAATGTTATTTTCATGGCTTATTTTTAACTTTTTGGGCTACTGCCGTTTTATCTTGCGTTTGAGAGAGACATCTTTGCCTCTGTGTGGTTACATGTCTTTATTTTGGTTTTTTTTAACAGAAGAGCAACTGACTCGATGCGTGGAAGTGACGTGGCCATCAAGCGTCTCAACCAGCCATTCCAACATCCAGAGACAGCCAAGAGAGCATTGCGCGAACTGAGATTGTTGAAGTTCTTTCAAGATCATGAAAATCTGCTCACGGTGGTGGATGCTTTCAGTAGCGCAGAAACGAAAGAGGATATGGATGATCTGTTAGTTCTGTTACTTCTGTTACACATACTTTCGGTAATGCCATCAAAGTTATGAATTTTCTGGGTCATCCCTAAAAATGTTTACTTTTTGATAGCGTTCTCCATTTAAAGGTGATGTTTTAAAAATATGTCGTTTTTGTGTGGTCCAACAACTAGATATATTTCGAAGAGAAAAAAAGCCGATTTTGCTCTTCCATAATATTTCATGCTCGTTTGCAGTTTTGACTTTAATCTGATTTGAAAAAGCAAGCCTCCAACCCAAACGCAAAGAAATCACATTTCTGTTCAAAAAATCCAACTTCCACTGAGTTTCGAGCACCTGTCAGTTGAGTAGCTTTAACATGGTCTTTAAATGCTAAAGTCCGAAAGTTTACTTTTCGCGGTTTGACTTTTGTTTCTTTTCAATTTCAGTTCATTTCCTTTTTAAAACGATGTCCAAATCTACTATCGAACTGTAAAAGTTTATAAGTCACAAACAACCTGATCGACTTCTTGTTTCCAAAGTGGGTTTTAATTTTTTAATTTCCCATTGGAAAAAAAATTATCGATTGATACAGTTTTATCAAATTAGTTTGGTTTTATCAAAATGCTGTCAATCACAAGTTGTTCTTCGAAGCACAAATGTCAAAACCCAAATTTCAAAACCAACGTCACCACAAATTCGAAGAGCTATACGGGCTTTTATGATATTATTTATTTGAAATTCAAAAGATCAAAAAACAAGTCAGTAATTCGAATGTTTAAACAGAAAGTCGGTATTTTTAGCTGTTTCTTTGTGTTTCTTGACACTTTTCAACTGTTTGTTGGCTATGTTTTAGATATTTTGTCACAGTGCTGATGCAAGCAGACCTGAACAATGTGTTGAGATCAGATGAGATGCTGTCTGCAGAGCACGTCATGTTTTTCCTCTACCAGATCATCAGGGGGCTGAAGTTCCTGCATTCGGCTGGCATTATACACAGAGTCAGTCTTACCCCATTCATCGGCCGATAAAATATTTACAGTTTTAAAATTTAACTCTTCTTCAGGACCTCAAACCAGCTAACATAGCGGTCAATGAAGATTCAATGTTGAAGGTAAGACTATTGCATTTATAAATTTTAACCATTAATGCCAAAATCTGCATCGAGTTTTTCTTGAATAATAGTTAATAACGAATTGCTGGGTTGGAATGTTCAAAACATGCCTAGTTTAGAACACGCTTTTTACCGTGTTCAAAACGGCGTCGAGTCAACTCGGATAGAGATAACTCAGTCACGTTGATTTTAAGGAGCGACCGCTGCCCTTTCTTTCGGCCCGAGTGGTATAGTGCTTGTGATTCGATTCCCAGTCATTTAATTTTCTTAAGAATTTCAAATTGATAGTAGTTGTTTTATATTAGTCTGAATCAGCTTTGGATGAGTTGTCTCCTCTTTTAGCCGAGTTCTCCTAATTTAAATTTAGCCGAATTGTCTCAATCTTAGATCACTGAGCATGATGTGAAACAGGACGATTTCGCGATTCAAGCAGTCAACCCTCATTGGCTAACTTTTTCTATTGCCTCTTATCCCCTATTTTCAACTTTCTAACTCTGAAAGATATTGATATTCTAGGCTCAAGACGAAAAATGTATTTCACCTGTGGCCAATTTTCTGCACAGTTAATGGGGTTTAACAATTGCCTATTTTTGCGCGTTAATTACGTGTTTTTTAATCGCGAAGCGTCCGGAAGAAAAAAATTCGGATCAAAAATTATCCAAATTCGAATTGAGGCAAGATATTTGTACGAGAAATAACGCGTTGCTAGTTTGAAAAAATGAAAGCGAAAACCATTTCAAAATTTACGTTTTCACAAAATTCACTTTTAGGGCTCTGGTTTTTTGTGAGCTTTATAAAAATCTGTTATTAGATAATCGACTATGGTTTATCGCGGACTATCTCAGCTGACTTGACTGGGTACGTGGTCACAAGGTACTACAGGGCTCCAGAGGTCATGTACGATTTCGAGCACTACGACGAAAAAGGTAAGCCTGTCAATAAAAAATGGTTTAGCCTGGGTTAGCATGTTTAAAACAGGAAGGATAAAAATATGATTTAAAACGTATTCAGTGAAAATATTGATGGCACTTTTCCTCAAAAAACCCGAAAAAAAATAACCCGACTTATATTAGTGTTGATTTTTAGAGCAAAACAGCGAAAGAAAAACGTGAATGAATTTATTTTGGAAGGGAAATTTGGTATTTCAGTTTTCCAGCAGAAAAAATGTTAACACAAGCAATGCTTGTGTTATACTATGAGCTATCTTTTTTTTCCAACCTAAGTCGCAATTATTGTTGCGACGCAAATATTGTTGCGATAAGATGTGTTCATTTTGAAAGTGTTCATTTTGACCAATAACCAGCTAGTGAGTGCAGCCAATGCTAAGGATTTTAACACAGACTATTATTGTTCCGACATGATAAGCGGAGATTTAATCAGTCATAGAAATCGTTCCAAGTTGGTTAAAGGAAGCTTATTTGCCATAAATGATATTATTTGCCATTTGTTACTAGAAGTGAAATGTATCACTTGTACTTGATATGGCGTGTAGGGGCGGATTTAAAAAAAATTCATTTTGTTTTTGTTTCATTTAACTTTTTCATGTTATTACTGCTCCATAGAGTGCCCTGTAATTTGAGGCATGTTAGTTGGTATTTTTTTTTTTCAAATTGACTGGTAGGTACTGCTAATGCGTTATAGTTGGCGTGCGTCACTTGAGAAATTTTGTAGACTCAAAGTTTTACTCAATCAGTTTTTCACAGAAGCGTTATCGGTCATATTTTTGCTTGTGTATGCTTAGTGCAACTTCGCCTCTGTGTTAATATTTGTCCTGATTTCACAAATTGGGTTAATGTTATAAAAATGTGTGAAAACTTTTCACAAATTTTCATACAATCATTACACAAACCAAGCGTAGTGCCATATTACGAGCTGTACTTTTTTCAAATTGAAGTCGCCAATAAAGGTGACAATAATATTAGCATAGCATTATAATTTTGCAACCGGTTTATTGGTGGCTTGTATTAATCGATAATTAAGCCGTCAAGTCGAAGATGCTAGTTGTTTGATTCTTATCGCGAAGTCGGGGTTCGATTCAACCACATCATTTTTACACAAGCAAAGCTTGTGTGATTTAATTTAGTTTTATCTTTTTCCTGTTTTTGATTTTTAGAGCTAGTTTTGCTGTTTTGTCGCTTGTGTTTGCGATGTCGCAGCTTCGTCTCTTTGGGAAAGATTTTTGAAAGGCAAAGAAATTAAACGTGATATATTTTTTTCCATAATTCAGATGTTGAAAAATCAAAAATAAGTCAATCATTTTTTTGAAGAATCGATAAACACAGATTTTTTAGGCATTAAATTTATTCAGGCAGAAATTTACTTTTTCCCTGTTTGAATTTTTGATTTTTTTCAGTTCAGTTCATTTTTTTGTTTTTTGAATTTTTGATTTTTTTTGTTTGAATTTTTGATTTTTTTATCCAGTTTTCTCAAATTGGGCTAATTTTATCAAAAAATTGTCTATCATAAAATTTTCTAGAATTTCGAAGAGCTTAAAGGCCATCTTTTTTGCTTCAATTTTCGAAAGTCTGAATTTTTTTCAAAAAAAAAAACAATTTAGTTTTTTTGTTTGCTTGCGTTCATTGACTTTTTTCCAACTGTCTTTTGGCTATTTGGTTTGTTTCATCAAACTTTGTGAAGACGCTTACATATGTCGTGTTGAGTCTTTTCGTTTTTTTTTTTCAGGAAAAAGTCTTCAAAGTTATTCACTCTCAAATGGGGTTTTTCGTGGTTTGATTTTTAATTTTTTTAAAGTTCTTGCTAAATTACGTTTTCATATCATATAAGTAGAATTTGAGCGAAACAAAAACGCGAATGAGTTTGTTTTGAAAGGGCATTCTCATTTAAATTCCCAACAGTATAAAAAAATAAGTCTAAAAATTTTGTTTTTGGTCTCGTTGAGTTAGTGATATTTTTCCAACTGTCTGTTGGCCGCTTTTTTATGGTTCAATGATTTAAGTGAAGACACTTATATAGGTCATATTGAATTTTTCGTTTGTTTTTTTTCCGGGTTGAAATTCGATTTTTTTGCGGCGTGTTTGATTTAATTTCAAGTTCATTCGCTGTAACTAAGATAAATTACGCTCTCTGATAAACAAATAATGAAATGGCCTTAAAAAGTTCGATTCGTTTTTGGATTTTAGTCGTTAAATTTCCAAGCGGTATATATATATTTTTTCAAATATGATAAGTTTGATGAAAAATGTGCTTATCACAAAAGATTCATGAAATTCAAAATCTTTGACTCCATATACTTTTTTTTCGAAAATTGAAAAAAATCAAAAAATCATTGACCTTTTTCGAGTTGTATGTTGGCCATGTTTTGAAAATGTTGTCGACTTTTTTTAGGTCGACCAAACTGATTTTTCTGAGGAAAATTTCGACCAAAAAATCGTTTTTTTTCGGCGCGCGCTCCCCCCTGAAAATTAGTATATAGATTGGCGCCTTTAGAAAAATTTTAAGACCAGTCAGCCAAAACTGGATATCTCAAAATAGTACAAAGGGGGGACCTTTTGGGTCGGCAGGGGGTCGAATCCCTGAGGGGGGGGGGCATGGTCACGATATTTACAGTTATTCTGTTTTGCTATTCCAACAAATGAGGTGTTGAAAATGCCATGAAACTGTCATCTTGTATGAATGTGTTGTATCAAAGTTGGTTTGAATAGATGTTTCAATTCATTTTTTGATAGCTGTTGTTTTTGTTTTAAATACGTTCTTTTGAAATAACGGTATTTTTGGGCCTGGAAATAATTACAATTAACCAAAATTATTTTGATCATCGTTTTCCATTTTCACATTGCGAAAGGTTAGAGAGATCCATCGACTTTTCGACGAACAAGCAGAGACCGCAGCCGGTTCACGGTTGCTCTGTTTTTAGTTGATGTCTGGTCTGTGGGATGCATCTTTGCGGAGATGTTGACGGGCGAGACTCTGTTCCCGGCCGAGGACCACGTGGACCTACTGAACAGAATAGTTAAGCTATGCGGGAAGCCCTCTACGGAGGAGATAAGCGACTACATTTCCGAAGATGTAAGGCAACACAAAGTCCACTTTTGTTTTCTTTTGAGGTGGCCTTCCATTACGTATACACTCATTTCGTATTCTTTTTGAGTTCGTTCCGGTCGAGCTGTACAAGACAGCGGACTGGGGTTAGTTTTATCAAAAATTTGTCAATCGTGTATTCTTTAAAAAAAATTAGGTACATTTTTGTTGAAATCGTATTAAAAATTGTTCACTTTCGTTTTTTGTTTATTAGTACTGTACAACGTTGTTTGTTATGTTTTAGATTCGTGAATATTTGGTTAGAATGGAATGTGTCCAATCAAATTTCGACGATCACTTCAGTCATGTCAAAGACAAGCTAGGTAGGTTGGAGTTCAATTAATAAGTTTTCATAAGCATCAGTGCTTCGATTGCTTGAAGAGGGATCAAAATTGAACGAAAATACTATCTCGCTCCTTAACTGCTGGAGTTAAATTCATGAACTGTTGATATTCATAATATAAGCTCCTTTTAAACAGTTTGATCACTTTTCAATATACAGTTCGCGCAAAACATACTACAATTGATGATCTGGCTGAAGTAGCTGAGTTGATTAGACATGAAAAACCAGCAGAGAAAAGTTTCTCGAATAAAACTTATTTACACAAGCAATCGTAGTGTGATACTACAGTGCTGATTTAAATTATCCGGACAAATCGACCAAAACTTGAAGTTTCAAACGCGTTGTTCTCAAACTGGGTTAAGATTAGACAAAAAGTGAAGAGAACAAAAGTTGCTTAGAATTTCACCAGAACTAATATGGTGCCATTTTTTCTCCGAAATTCTCAACAAAAATTTTAACCCAAAAATTGGTCATTTTGGCTTTTTTCAATTAATCAAGAATTACGCTGAAACTATTTTGTTAATCGATAAGAAAAGTATATCACAGGAAGCCTATCACGCAGCTCAACAAAGTTTAAGAAGGATTAAATCTCCAAAAACAAGTATAAGAGAAAAAATTTTCACTCGATAGTCAATAAATGTGATTTTTACAATATAAAACCCAGAATCTTTGTTAAAAACATATTTTAAGCAATTTGCGCAATTTTTTGGAGATTTAACCCCTCTTAAACTTTGTTGAGCTGCGTAATAGGCTTCCTGTGATATACTTTTCTTATCGATTAACAAAACAGTTTCAGCGTAATTCTTGATTAATTGAAAAAAGCCAAAATGACCCATTTTTGGGGTAAAATGTTTGTTGAGAATTTCGGAGAAAAAATGGCACCATATTAATTCTGGTGAAATTCTAAGCAACTTTTGTTCTCTTCACTTTTTGTCTAGTCTTAACCCAATTTGAGAAAAACGCGTTTGAAAATTGAAGCTTTGTTCGTTTTGTCCGGATAATTTAAATCAGCACTGTACAAGGCTACTTTTTTCCAGCCTCCGTCGGAAATATTAGTGCTACTCTCGTTTGGTGGCACTTGCTTGGCGTAACACTCGAGATAAATAGTAGATTAACACAATTATTTTTCATTAATCGGATGAATCGAAAAAAGCTATTTGTTTCATAAAGCAGTACAATAGTAAATACATATCAAAAAATTTCCAACTCAATATAGTTCCTTTTTCTGGTGTTCCTTTTTTGCTGATGACAATAACAAAAGGGAATTAGGTTGTAGTGTTCCAAATATATAATCTGATCTTATATTTCAAGTGGTTGCTTAAATGACAATCAACTTGTGTTTAATTTCGATAAGAATATAAATTAATTTATGAAAAAGTACTTCAATCATTTTGAAACGGAAATCGACCATTTAAAACTGATTCTTGCTACAAGTATCTTAAGATTATAATCGATTTAAATTTATCAATTCAAGCTCCAGTTATAGTAGTAGTAAAAGACTTCAATTACCCAAAAATGAGTTACAAATACATTTTGAGAAAATTCGTTAAAAATAACAATATTATAAAAATAGATTTTAAGTGAACAAATAAGTGGCAAAATTATCATGGCTTAAGCAACGCAAAAGCAGCAACAGCACCTCAAGTGCCAAGTTCAAGTAAAGCTATGCGGCAAAAATTCAAGGTTCTTAAATCATTGAAATATGTGTCTCGGAAAAACTTCCTCGTGATTTGGTGCATTTTGTAAGCGTCGTTTTTTGGTACCTGGATGTCCTCTGATGAGCTATTATGAATCGAGTGTTTATCCCCGAATTCAAATTTTCGTTCTCTTTTACGTAGCTAATGTTGCTCCTCACTCCCGCAGATTCTTTGTTTCCGAAAAAATTGAAAAAATCTTTCTCAGAAAGTTGTTGAATTAGTTATGTCTGTCCTCAGATGAAAAAGTTCATTCGGAGAGTTTTCTGTTTGTGAACTTCTAGTTGTTCCAAATCTTAGCTTTATCGCCAGACGATACTAAAAACTTTCATACGAAAGTGGGTAACTCATCTACTTCGTACGGAGCTACCAAGTTATTTGCCAACCTGATTTCTAACGGTTTGTTACCCCTGTACCCTTTATATGATCAGAAATTGTTTTTCTTCCCATACGTGCACAATTTTTTGGAGTATTTATCTATGAACTACATGATGTTTATTCCTAGCTCTTCATTGCCTAGAGGTTACGAACCCGGTTTTTGGAAAAGTGATTTATTGGTTACTAAGATAAATTTCCGGGCTATCGATGACGGTTGTGGAGGGTTGCGGCGCAAAAAAGGAAGGGCAAAGTACTTTAAACTCGGTGTTTCGATTTTGTTTACTTGCCGGAAGTTACGTTGGTTAATCTTGTCTTAGTTAAGGTTTGCTCGTAGTTGCGAGTTTTTCGCGTCGCCAAAATTAAATCATTTTAGTTTTCATTGAAGGTAGATTTAGATCATATCTCGTTATTTAGAGTCGATGAACATAGTTCACACTTTCATCTAGGTCGTGATGAACTTTTTCGGGAAAAATCTCTAGTTTCAAAAGTGGAATTTGATTTTCAGAACTCCCATCGGAACACAAACTCAACTTATTGAGGCAGTTTTCTCAAATTGAGTGAAATTCATCATTAAATTGTCAATTATAAATTGTTCTTGAAGATTAAAGAGCTGTTAAGCCATAAATTTTTTTAAACTCTGAATTCAAAAAACAAATCAAATTTTCTTTTTGTTTCTTGCATTCATTGCTTTTTTTCAACTGTCTGTTGAATTTTATACCCCTTCCAATGGTTTAATAAGTGTGTTAATTTATTATCTCATTTATACTCGTGAATAAATTAATTCTTGCTCTGCAAATCAAATGTAATTTGAGAATGTACTAGTTGCTGAGCAGCAGTACCAACAATCACTACAACTATGTTAATCGGTCGGTCGAACCGCTAGTCTTGAAGGCTTCATGAAAACTGCAGATCTAAACGTTTTGACTCTATGAAAGTCTTCAATTTTATCTATTGTAATGGTTTTAGCACTGGATCTTCTGAAACGCATGTTAGTGATCAACCCTAAAAAAAGGTTTTCTGTGGAAGATTGTCTGAAGCACTCCTACTTTGAATCTCTGCATGATGAAGAGGACGAGCCCAGGTGTGAAGCACCCTTCCACTGCTCAGACTTCGAGGGCAAAAGTCTCACCGTGGATCAGTACAAAGAATTAATCTGGCAAGATTTGCTCGCATTCCAGTCTTGATCCCGGACGGTAGAAAACTGATCTCGGTTGATTGCTAATAATTTGCTCGAATCTATTCCTACACAAAGCTCTGTCAGATGCAATTATGATATTTTAGTTATGAGAGTTTGATATTTAACTGAATTTTTTGGATGTAAAATGTCAAAAAAAATAATGGCACTGTAAAACGACCGTTAATGTCATCTTAGAAGTTAGTAAAGCTTAATTTCACACAATTTGAATCAAATCAAGATGAAATGCAATCTTTTTGCGCTACAAAATTGAAAATACCTGCTACTTACTGTAGACATACTAATGCTGATGATGAGGATAATTCATTCCATTTCTATGCATTTTTTCATATATCTTGTTGCATGATAGAATGAAAATGTTATGTCCGAATAAATATGAATATACCGTTTTCAACTGTTTTTGTCTTTTCTCATGTTAGTTGTAGAAATTGTAAATCAGAAGAGATATTTTCATGTGACTACCTGCCGTTTGGGATGGAAAAACTCATTAAATGGCCAAATTACCTCATCTCAGGAAAACTCAAATTTTGTACCTAAACTGTCTAAAATGTTTGTTTTTGGCTTACTATGTAATTTACGTGGAGCAAAATTTCGGGCAAATATAGATAACAACAGAAAGAGCTGGTTGCTGTGCAAGTTGCACAGAATGTTCCGACAACATTCATAAAAATACTGCCAATAATTTTCTGTAATGTTTTTTTTTTGTGCGTGTTGTGATCAGACATGTATACAAACGCGTTGAAACGTAGGCATTTCGAACCAATTTTTGTTTTTTAATGTTTGAATCACGAATGAAAGGACTTAAGTATGATGGATCATTCGAGCCATTCCATAATTTGTAGTACCGGATTTTGTTTGGAAAGCAAAAAACAAACCCACTCAAATGCAGCATTCCTCTTGCAATTTTCGGAACAATAGGGTTTGACTGTTTCATCTCTAAAACCTGCTAGTAGCACATTGTTCCGACTACATTCATAAAAATATACAAGAAAGTGATTTAGTTTTTTTTTCTTCAAATTAGTGTCGTTTTAGTTCGTGGTGTGATAAAAGAGCTATACAAATGCGTATAAAGTAGAGAACTTAAATATAATTGACCAAATTTGTTTTCAAAAATTGTAAGACCTACAAAAAATGGAAAAAAAAATTAAATTCTTATTTTTCTTGCTCGTGAATGCTTACAATCATAAGAAAACCTTTATTGCCAAGGAACCTTTATTGCCAAGCAAGACTCTTTTATAGGTCTTGCTTTTTTTCAGGAAAAAGTCTCAAAATGTGCATGAAAGTATCTAATAACTACAGATGTCCATTCATTCATATTGATGCATTTATGAATGCACTTAGGTATATGTGCACTTTTTGAGTTCAATTGAAATTCATCTGCTGAAAGTGACATCAATAGGATTGTCCAAATACGAACGTGGAAACGGCGCGAAAAAACGAACGATTTCTAGGTTCGAACGTGGAATTTAATTTTTAGATTTCCAGCTGAATAAAGACTTTACCTGTTGATCCAGTTTTCTCATGTTGGGTTAATGTTTTCAAAAAAGCGTCAATGATAGATTGTTCTTGAAATTCAAAGAGTTTAAAGGGCATCTTTTTTTCTTCGAAATTTGAAAGTTATTTGATATTTTTTCAACGAAGTCAGTTTTTTTGTTTACTTGCGTTCATTACTCTTTTCCAATCTTTGACTGTCTTTATTTTTTATATTAAAATAAGGTTTTTTCTAGCCTAAAAGTTTAAATAAAAGCTAAGTTTTCATAAATCTAGGGTTACTCGATCGCTTTACTTGCTCGAAATTGACGTAAAACTCAAAAATTGTCAATCCGTTTTTCTTGAAACTTGGACAATTTTTAAAATTTCTTATTGTGTTTCGAATAACGACTGAAACGGCTTTGTTATAATATATCTTTTGACCCATTCAGATGATTATTTGTGATAGATGACTTCCTGTGGAAAACAATAAAAACTAAAACACGCTCTATCACAAAGTTCCTCCCATTTTCAATTGTCGGATGGATAAAATGTTTTGTTAGCGAGAATCTTAGATATTTCCAATTGTGGGTTCAAACTGGTGTCCATTTGTATCCCAAGCACTGCCCAATCGCTTCTATCACCAATATTTTTCCCCGTTTCTGTTCTTAACCATAGTTGTCACTTATCATGGGAGTGATCCTTTGTTATCTTTTCAACTTGATGTTTTTTTTTCAACATGATGTTTGAAATACGGAAGTTGAAAATAATCAAATCGGAATATAGACTTTTTTTTGGTCTATAAGTTTAACATATAGACGACAAGTTTAACAAAATCAGTCAAATCACTATGCTTCAGTTTTTGCTGATATGCTGGTGAAATGCTCGATTTCATACAACTTCAAATTTAACTACTGGGTACTAATTTCTACTGATTTATGCTATATATAGAACGCAAACCATTGTTTTTATAAACATATAGCTTCGATAATAATTTACTGCTGATGATTTTGGTTCATGGTTGTCGACCAAAGCTCGGTGAGTTTATTTTCTAATTTCTCTAGTCCACTTTACATACTCTACTTAAATAGCTATCGTGATTCCTATGTGGGCGTTAAATGCAATTTTGTACAAGATGATTTTTTGACGAAATATTTGGCTGAGTATCAGCTTATTGACTGACGGCTTTAATTTGGTCGGCCTATTTATCGATCTCTCCCCTTAAAATGTCAGTTAGTACTCTTGAGATCGATAACACTCTGTCACCAATTTTGAATGCTCAAAGTCAACCGCACTCGGACCTCTTGAAAATTTTTAATTAATTTAAACATGAAACAATATTTTTTCAAAACATTTTCCCTTCGAAGTTCTGTTAGCTATTTATTGAGCGTCATGGTACTCATGAAACTCCCCTGTATTATCAGTCATTCACGGTTAAATTTACACAAAAATTTATCGGCCTTAGAAAAGTCAATTTTTTGAGTGTTTTTTTTCTAAATTATGATTTTCACCAAAAAATACCCTGGCATATCTAATGTTTTTTAGTTCAGTCCAAAGAATGGGTTGTGGGAAGTTCCTCTGCATACGCGATTACGTCTTATTTTTTTTTTGACACAATATTATGGTGCTCGGAAAAGTCAAATTTTTTTTTCGTTTGAAATTTCTTGACTTTTCTCGAGAACTTCCTTGCCAAAACCTAGGATTTTGGGTTCACTCAAAATAACAGATTGGGTAAATTTATTTCGCATAAGTGGTTACGGCCAATTGTCTTCAAATAAAAAGTTATGATTTTCCGGAAATGTCAATTTTCTGATTTTTTAACAGTTTGGTGGACTGTTCTCGATAACTATCCTGCCAAATCTGATATCATAGGTTCAATCGGCACAACAGATTTTCCTTATAATTTCATTGCAAAGGAATTTCCCACAACCCATTCTATGCAAAGGAACATCACACAACCCATTCTTTGGACTGAACTAAAAAACATTAGATATGCGAGGGTTTTTTTGGTGAAAAGTAATTTTTTTGAAGATTTGACAGTTTTTAAGAAGTTTTCTGAATGTTCTTAAAAAAGTTACCCGTTCAATCGAAAGAAGAATTTGCGCGAATTTTCCCTGCAGAAGTGGCCACTCCTTAATTTTTACTAAAAGAATTGCTATGTTTTTTGGAAAGTTCCAAATTCTGAAAATTTTTCACTTTTCTAACTTACTTTAGTAGAGAAACAATTAAGGTTTTGGGCAAAGTCAAATTTTTGAAATAACGCATTTCGTCCCGCATCAGTATAACAAATTCAAAGAACATCAAACACGTGCCTCCAGCTTTAGCTGACCCCTATATGTCCTTCGAGATATGCGAAACTTTTGGTTTACCTTGTTTTTGTCAACATTTTTTTTTTACGATTGAGTTGTTTTTAATCAAAACGTTGTAAAATTTTTTAAGCCAAGTGGTTAACAGTGGTGTATCGAAAAATGAAGTCGTTGCTAGACATTTTTGTGCGTTTTTTTTGGCTCCTACGTTTTCGTTGGAGTTTGCTAGTGCGCTGGCTTGACCTATGAAGAGGTCTTTTGTTTGTTTAAATGAGTGCTAAAAAGTCTGAGAAAGTCATGTTAAAAAGCATAGATCTTTGCCTTAATTCGAACTTCTTTTCTAAAATAGAACAGTCGTGCCCGCTGCTTTCACGTACAATGGACGCAAAAGTTTTTTTCGTAAACATTTTTACAAATCTGCAAGAAAATAAGCGTGATTTAATATGGAACCTGGACATCATCGAGGCTCCGACTCGCTTGGTCTGTTCGCAACGCTCGTACATTGGAATCATAAGGTCTGATAGTCAAGTTCCGGCGGGACATTTTTTTTGATACATTTTGTTTTTATTTTGGAAAGTTTGATTAGTCGGACGAATTTCTATGTAACTGTGATGATATTGATGATCTGAGAAATCATAGCTGCTAGAACTAAGTATGAAACTTGAAGAAAATAAATTTTCGAACATACCTGATCTGTTGAAGCGTATTTAATTGGTTCAGAAGGGATTCTATTTGTGTTGCTGTCTCTTTTTTATCAGTTGAATTTAATCAACTTTCAAAATGTGTCAACTATGATAAATTCTCATGATATTAATCAATCCTATCTATGATTGCGATGCTCTATCGGCCGATTGTATTTTTGCTAAAAAGTTACTAGCAATAGGAACACGTGAACCAAAAAGATGTTTTTCCCTAATGAAATCTTGTTTTTATTTATACTTTTCCCACCGATAACAACTTAAAAAAAACCAACTAAATTTAAGGTCTATCACTAGCTTCGATACAGAATAAATCTCTTGCCTTGCACCGATCCACAACAGTAACGCTGTTTATTGTGTTTTGCATCTGCGTTTCCCTGAAATTGAACATCTGCGGGCTAAATTATTTTCCTAGGTGTAGTTTTCAAGTATCTTTTTTGACTTAGCGATTCCGTCTCATTTTTTGTTCTCAGGTTTTTCTCAAGAAGTTTCGTTTGGTGAAAATTTGATTTTTTTTTGTTGTGTTGACAGTTTTCTTGTTGACTCGTGCATTCATTTCGAACAAAGTACCGACACCCTCAAAGAGTGGGAAGGAACTAGGGGCTATAGTGGGTTTTTTGTCATGCAAAGTCAAATACTTGCAAAGGATACTTAGCAAAGGATGGTTGCAAAGCTCCAAATGTGGTATTAAAATGAAGCCTGTTGAGTCGCTTTTCGGATTTTAAAAATGTTTTTGAAGTTTTTTCTCGATATTGGACAAAACTGGTCTGCTTAGATCTGTTTTTGTCAGCAGGGATTCTTGTTTGTTGTTGAAAGATGTTTCAAGTGCACAAGCGAGGCTTGTGTTATAAAAGCAGCTCCCTTTTTTCCAATGTACGTCTCATTTTTTGTGCTTAATTATTAATTTGTTTATCAGAGAGCTTAGTTTTGTATTCACTCAATTAAAGCACGTTCTCTGTTGCTTGATTTTTACTATTAATTTTTGTTCGAAAGGGATATAACCAGCAGCAGTGGCTTTGTGGTTGTTTTCATCTAAAACGGGTTTATTTATCTTAACAAAATTTTTATTTGATAAACTTATCGAGGACAGATTGGTCTTCTTTTCGATTAAGATGGTTTTTTGTTTTAAATGGAGTAATCAGCAGTTTTGTCTGATTCATCCAATAGTATCATGTTTTTCTTTGTATTCTTTTGTTATGATTTTTTGTTATGAATTTTCGTGTTGTGAAGCTCCTCGTCGCCTCTTAATTGGTCATGCTCCCGAGATCAATGAGCAGATCAGTAAAATTTGAACTTAAATCTTTTCAGTCAGTTTTTTCAACCGACTTTCACAAAATTGTTAAACCGCTTTTTAAAAACTTCTGGTGAATATCTTCAGTTATTGGTTTAATACTAAGCGAGTGGATGATTTCTGAAGTCGGATTTTTTCTTCAACTGCTAGCTCTTCCGTTGTCGTCCCAATTGCCTACTGCGCATCATAAAAGCTCTGCGCTAACATCATGTGTTGGTTCCTGATTACACCGAAGACTTTAGTCAAGGTGTTATGGTATCGTGTAACGGGTTTTTTTTTTTTAATGTTGTCTGTTGTCAAGTGTCGACAAATAACGTCCACAGTTATCAATTATCATGTGGGCTGGACTACATCGCGCTATGTCACGTGATTGCGTATGTTTGTTTCTTTATTTGTTCATCTTTATTTATTTAATTATCTGTTCTTCTATTTATTTAATTATGTTTAGTTTGCTTATATTTATTTTTAATTTATGTATGTACATATTTATTTTTGTTTATTTTTATCACGTGTTTTGTTCATTTATTTAATTATTCTTTCTTTCATTTAGTTTTGCTTTTATTATTTCTGCGTGTGTATTTATTTAATTTATTTATTTTCATTTATTTATATTATGGGTCTGTTTGTTTGGTTATTTGTTCATATATATTTTTTCATGTCTATTTAATTATTTGTACATTTCACTTTTGCTTTTATTTATTTATTTATTTATTTATTTATGTATTTATTTATTTTTTTATGTATTGATTTATTTTTTTATTGCTTATTTATTTATCAGGTGTGTTTTGTTTATTTGTTGATATTTATTTCTATATTTATTTAATTATTCTTTCTTTCATTTAGTTTTGCTTTTATTATTTATGTATGTGTATTTATTTCATTTATTTATTTTCATTTGTTCATATTATGGGTCTGTTTGTTTGGTTATTTGTTCATATATATTTTTTCATGTCTATTTAATTATTTGTACATTTCACTTTTGCTTTTATTTATTTATATATTTATTTATTTATGTATTCATTTATGTATTTATTTATTTATTTATTTATGTATTGATTTATTTTTTTATTGCTTATTTATTTATCAGGTGTGTTTTGTTTTATTATTTATGTATGTGTATTTATTTAATTCATTTAGTTTCATTTATTTATATTATGGGTCTGTTTGTTTGGTTATTTGTTCATGAGATATATATTTTTTCATTTTAATTTAATTATTTGTACATTTCAGTTTTGCGTTTATTTATTTATTTATTTATTTATTTATGTATGTATTTATTTATTTATGTATTGATTTATTTTTTTATTGTTTATTTTTTTATCAGGTGTGTTTTGCTTATTCGTTGATATTTATTGCTATATTTATTTAATTATTTTCTTTCATTTAGTTTTGCTTTTATTTATTATTCATGTATGTATTTATTTATTCATTTATTTATTTATGTTTATTTAGTTTTGGTTTGTTCGTTCATTTGTTGGTTTGTTCGTTCATTTATTTATTTATTTAGTTAGCGTCTTTGTTGTTTGATTGTGAAATTTGATGTTTTACTTCTTAGCTATGTAGTTAAAAGCAAAAAATGATTTTCAATTTATTGTTCTGTTTAGGATATTTTCAGAAAGATCTGTATATCACCAATTAGCGTACAACTATTTACAGGGAACGCTGCCAACGAGATCTGTCCACTTGCTTTTGGGTTGCAGCCACATCAAAAATGATTTTAAATTATTTAAAGATTTATCTATAGTTATATCTGTCCGGTAATTAATTTTCAAATTTGCTTTTGTATTTCTCAAAAAAGAATTTGTTGGAGCGTGGACTCAATAAGGTAAAGCAAAATGTTAAATTTTATGTTACTTCTATTTTCAGTCATGTAATGGAGCCATTTCGACCCACGGGCATTGCAAATGATGACAACAGTTGCTATCTCAATTCTGTTCTTCAGCTTTTGTTGTCAAGCGCTTGCATCAGAGATCGGCTCGGTAGACTTACTGAATTTGACCATGGTGGCGTGTTAATTTCAACTGTGAAAGAGATATTTTGTCAAATGCTGTCCACAGAAAACTTTTTCATCAATGCGTCTACTTCCAAAGTTAAAATTCTCCAGCATCTTGATTTGAATTACAGCTTCTCATATACCTATGGACATCAGCACGATGCTTCCGAGGTACTACTGTCAATTATCAATGCATTTAAATCTGAGGGCCAATGGAATTTCTTTGAAATATCGTATTCAGATAATTTCACGTGTTGTCTGTGTAATGTGTCATGGAGAAGACCTGAAACTACTTCTGCGTTAGTTTTAAGTCCTCCACGCAATGGTCAACTTCTGCAGGAGCTTGTGGTCAATCACTTCGCCAACCAAGCCGTTAATGTAACATGTCCAAATTCCACGTGTATCTCAGAAAGGGCAATAACAACTAAAGAACCAACCCATATTGCAAATACTGTTATTTTGCTGATTGCGCGTTACATGTTTGTCGCTGGCAACCGCGTTTACTCTAGAGCAGAAGTCACAGTACACAGTTATTCTATTTCAACTTTTGTGTATACTTGTATTAGGTACACTGTAGTTTCAATCAACTGGTCTGTGTATACTTGTATTAGGTACACAGTTTTTTTTCAACTGCTGTGTATACTTGTATTAGGTACACTGTAGTTTCAATCAACTGGTCTGTGTATACTTGTATTAGGTACACAGTTTTTCTATTTCAACTGCTGTGTATACTTGTATTAGGTACACTGTAGTTTCAATCAACTGATCGTGTATACTTGTATTAGGTACACAGTTTCTTTAGTTTAACTGATCTGTGTATACTTGTAATATGTACACTGTAGTTTCAATTAACTGGTCTGTGTATACTTGTATTAGGTGTAAAACAGGAGGCGTTTTGCTACACATACAAACACAATCTTTTGTATTTTATTATAGCTATAGAAATTGATCTACAATGCGTAAGTACGACATTTAGTTCTACGATTGTTATTTCAGGTCCTTTGTCAATATTTCAGGCTCTTTGTCAATATAGCAAAATTTTGGTGTATATATGTGTTAGTAAGATTTTTAGTTCTACAACGTTTATTCAGGCTCTTTGTCGATATAGCAAAATATTGGTGTATACATGTGTTAGTACGATTTTAGCTCTAGAATTGTTATTTCAGGCTCTTCGTCAATATAGCAATATTTTAGCGTATACATGTGTTAGTACCATTTTTAGTTCTCGAACTGTTATTTTATGATCTATGTCAATATATCAAAATTTTAGTGTATACATGTGTTATTACGATTTTTAGTTCTCGAACTGTTATTTCATGATCTTTGTCAATATATCAAAATTTTATTGTATACATGTGTTAGTACCATTTTTAGTTCTCGAACTGTTATTCCATGATCTTTGTCAATATAGCAAAATTTTGGTGTATACATGTGTTAGTACGATTTTTAGCTCTAGAACTGTTATTCCATGATCTTTGTCAATATAGCAAAAATTTGACGTATACATGTGTTAGTACGATTTTTAGCTCTCGAACTGTTATTTCATGATCTTTGCCAATATAGTAAAATTTTGGTGTATACATGTGTTAGTACGATTTTTAGTTCTAGAAGTGTTATTTTATGATCTTCGTTGATATATCAAAAATTTAACCTATACATGTGTTAGTACGATTTTTAGTTCTAGAACTGTTATTTCAGGCTCTTTCTCGATATAGCAAAATTTTGGTGTATACATGTATTAGTACGATTTTTTGCTCTAGAACTGTTATTCTTCAATTATTAGTTGTTCAAGTTGTTTGGTTTTTGCTTCAGTTTCTATGCCTTCGGTGTATTGCGCGTAGCGCCTATGTTTTAAGGTAGAAACATAATTGTAAGCGGTTTGATTCGCACCTCAATCTTTTGACAAGCGTTGCTGATTCTCTTCAGAAAAATAATGCTTCTCAACTACTAGCACTCAAGAATTAAGATTGCATGATGGTGTCGCAGCAGAAGACGAAGAAAGAGAAGGAGAAGGCACTGGCCAAGATCCTGGACTCCTCAAATGTCCAGAGCAAAATCAAGGCTCTCAAAATGTGTCTAGGTAATGCCGCAATCAGAGACTGCGCGCACATTTAAAATTATATGATCAAAAAAAGTAATACACTAAGCATAAACACAATTAAGTTTTCACAGTTTTGGTTTCCCATACGGCGTGGTACACTTCGATGACATTAAAGCATTGATGGGAACAGGCTGCTCAGATATTTCACATCTCTCAAAATAATTCAGCCCCGGTGGTCATCTTGATTTAAATAAAGTTTTCAAGCTGATTATGCCTAGGAGGTAATTAGAAAATTTGAGCTGAAAGGGTGTTTTGCGTTGCAGAGACACTGATAGCGGATGAGATGAAAAGGTATCTGTGTGAGAATAACTACGCCTACTTCTATGTCTGGTATGACTACTACACTCTACACGTCGACCCACAGATCAAAAGTAACTTCAAACCTGTTGTACAATTAGAAGTGCACGAAATTGAGCGTTTGCCCAAAATTGAATAAAAAAATTGAGATTTAATTCATGAAGATGACGTTTCCATGGATGTTCATTAGATTTGAAACATGTAATTTCGGGCAGTTAAAGCGCGGCAGTTAGTCCAAAAAATCTGATTCAGATATAACCGTTAGCTACATTATTTGATTTTAACTGCACCTAAATTCTCCTGAATTTGGTTCACAATGACTATGTTATTTTCATACTTTATAAAAACAAAGATCGTCTTGTGAACAATTTTAGATATCGGCCAAAAGACCCTTTCCAAGGACGTGAAAGATGACGTGGAAACATTACTTTTTGTCATTGAGGTACGTTAATTACAACCATTGTTCTATTGAAAAGTCGATTGCCTACGTTTTAGGGATCACGTTTCATATTAAATTATTTACTTGGGGTAACTTTGTAAGTTGAGAAAAATGGTAATGTTCTTGAAGATATCAAATGGTAACTAATCAGCTAGCAAAGAGTAAAAAAAGTGACGCTAACTACTTAAACTGATGTTTATGTTTAGAAATTGATTCATTTGATGCCGGAGAAACTGGCTTCTGGATGGCATTGCAATAGCATTAGTGAGTTTTCCCGAATAGAGAAAAATTGAGAATTTAATATTATAAAAAAAAGAGAATACCCAAGTGAATCTTGTAAAATTTGAAGGATAGAAAGCGGTAAATGGAACACCTGGTTAAAATACCTGATTGCGGTGGTAGTATCACAGAATATTCAAATTGGCATTTTGTTTTTCAAAAATTTGCATGCAGTCCAAAAATTTTGTCTAAATAAGTGGATATTGTTTCGAAAAGTCCATTTGGCATCATAGCTAAATTATGCTTAAAATCATACTAGAAGTTTAAAAGAAGGCATTTTACATTGGTGAAAGGTGGTAAGCACCCTCGAAACTGAATTGAGTTTCTGTTCCCTCACATTGGTTGGAACTCAAAAAACTGAATCTTTTCCCAGGTGCTTTCCTGAAGCGACTGTTGACGCACGACTGCTGCACTAAATACAGATACTCTGGCATCCGTCTGTTCCTCGCGTGGTACCAGGTGGTGAAGGACAAGGCTCCGGCTGACATGGTGTTCCTGTTCTCCACTTTGGTACCTGGATTAGACCAGACCAAACTCACTCCAGATCCCATGCGTGCATCACTAGGAAGTCTGGGTAAGTTATTTTCTTGTAGAAATTTAAAATAGACCCGGAAGCTTTATGGGGTTGGGGATTCCAAACTTGGCGAGTTTCAGCCTATCAGACTTTATTTGGCACACAGAGCTAAGCTATTGTATACTTCTGATTAAGGAAGAGACGAAAATCTTCGCTTGATCTGTTGAGCGGGGGTGGTATTTGGAGCTGGTTCAGGCACGTGCGACAATAGTGTGTTTCTGTAATAAGCGTTTTCCCTCCTTGGTACTGTATAGCCATGGGTCCATCTCATGACCCAAGTCAGTCTACATAAAATTTCGCCGTTTTTGCAGATTGCCTTTTTTCAACAGAAATTTTGCCCTACATAAACGTATTGTCTCATAATCTGCCCCTTTTATTCTCCTACTTTGACGGAATATTCAGTATGCTTGAATAATATTAACTTAAAAGCGAGTACGTTCTTTTTTGCGCAGATGGAGCTAGTGATTACTTTTATATCCTACAAGGAAATAACTGAATTGAGCATGTATTACTTCTTGTGGCTGATTTGGAATACGGCCAAATTGGCTGATCCTACAATCTCGACATAATTAGCATAGATTTCATGCCTGTCAAAGATTGTTTGAACAACGTCGTAGCTTATTGTTTAGCTTTTAAGGTTATAACTTTTAAGGTTGATTACAATGATGTTTTTTCCCATTTTTAACTATTCCCAATGGTGTGCTTTGCAATCCGCAATGTCGATCCCTAATGGTTTTGCAACCTCTAGTATCTTACAACATCTTGCTCATTGTTCCGACTTTCGATACGAAAGTAACGGAATATTTGTGCTCGGGGTGGGTTTTTTTTCTTCAGACAATTTTCGACTTTTTAACTAGCCATTTTTGACGGAACTTTTTTAATATCATTCAAAAGGTATTGTTGTCCTGAGCTTAAATTTGAAAAGATATTTCACCTGTGATAATTTTTCGTAAAGTTATGAGGGTTTAAAGATTGCCATTTTGACCAATTTGGGACAATTAACGCGCGATATAATTCGCGCTATTAACGCGTAAATCCGTCTTATAAATCGTTCCAAATTGGTTGAACGAAGCTTATTTGCCATAATTGATGTGTTACAAGGAACGAAAACTATCTTTTTGTACCTTTATATGGCGTGTGGGGGGATGATTTTCATAAACAATTTCAAATTTTAGAAATTTTTTTTTTCATTTAATTTTATTTCATATATTGTTTTTATGTTATTACTGCTGCTCCATAAGACTTCAAAAGCAGTCGGAACATTCAGGGCTTCGCCCTGATACGAGCAGTCTTGTTTATAGTTTAATTTTAAAAGAGAGACTGCTATTGAAAATGTCGTTTTAAAACGTTAGAAGCTTTTGCTCACGCTGAAATACATCTTTGTTGCGGTTTGACTTCTGATTTGTCTTCAAATTCTCGTCTATTTCATTCTCGTCTATTTCATTTGCCAGATGGAAATAAGAGTGCAATCTCCGATAACAAAAGTGGAAATGAGCCGCGATAAATTTGACCTATAGTTTCAAAAGTTTGATTTCATTTTGCATGTGTCAATGAACGAGGTGGAGACACTTATTTAGTTAGTGGTTTTTTGCAAAAAAAGTCTTGAAAATTTTCAATCTCAAGCTCAATTTTTTGCGTGTTGACATCTGATTTTTAGAATTCTATTTAACTTCTTTTGAAAGTGGCTTTTAAAAAGATTTCGAAGTGGAATAAAAAAATTACTTATCAGGTTTCTCAAATTGGACCAGTTTTATTAAAGCAGTTTCAATCAAAATAAATTTTTAAATCTCACAGAGCCTTTTGTTTGCATGAAAATGTCTTCTTAATGTTAGCAGCTTCTGTTCACGCTGAAATATATATTTTTTGCGATCGCGCACAATGACTCAGGGGCGTTGGATTTGTATTGTTAAATCTTGCCAATGGCAATCTTGCGGGCCAACATCCCTCAATGTGTCCGGAAAAGTGTCCCGCTGCTTGGCCCATCGCTCTGTTCAGGAATGACAAACTGAAAATTAGCAAAAATAAGTTTTTTTTATTGTAAAAGTCCAAATAAAGTAAATTTTCATATACCGATCATTACTCGATGGCTTTACTCGCTCAAAGTTGAACTAAAAATCAAAAATTTAAACCCGTTTTTCTCAACTTTTGGACAGTTTTTCAATGTTCGAATCACGACTGAAAGTGCTTTAATTTGGTATATCACTCGACCCATTCTGATGATTTTTCGTGTTGACTATTTTTGCGTGCAAAACAAAAAACTAAAACACACGGGAATATAAAGGTCCTTCCCATTTTCAATGGTCGGAACAGTAAGCTTTCATATATCGAATTTTCGAAAAAAAAAGAAAAAATGGAGGACTGCAAAAGAGCCCAAATACATTTTCTACAAAATGAAAATTACGCAAATAAAAATAAAAAATGCGAAAGAAGTTGAATTACTTTCAGCTTTTGAAGTGGATTTTTACTTTCCCAACTAGATTTGATCCATTTTGTCCAAAAGATTTCTCTTAAATTGAAATTGTTGGGCTTGTTTTTCCTGTCGACCAACTTAAATAAGCATTGAAAACAAAAATTAGTACTATTCTTAATTGTAAAACCAACTATTACCAGAGTTTTGGCCTGGATAATTCTTTTGGGCTATTTTTTTTTGGGGGGGGGGGGGGGGGGATTGTTAACATGGGTCTGTTAATTTTATAACACAAGTGTCAATCATATTTTTTGTTGAATTTCTAAGAGCTTTAAGGGCATTTATTTTTTTACTGAAATTTGAAAGTTTTTTTGTTAATTGAGTTGTTAAAGTTTTTTTTTCAATGATAACATTTATTCGAGTTTCTTTTTTCGATAAATTCGGTTTTCATTAATGGTTTTTGATTTTATTTCCTTGTTTGGTTACAATTTTTGTTACAATATATCTGCTTGATATGGTCCGAAGTTTGCTTAAAAATGCAGCGATTTCTACAAATGAATGATAGTTGCTTTTCCGATTTTGTCTTGCGATTTCTACATTTGTGTGTGGGAACTAACTTATATGAACTTTCAAAATAATCTGTTCCTGTCATGTGGGCAGCCAGCAACAGTTTCGAAACATTTTCCATTTTAGATGATATCGGATTGTAGCTCGCGCTTTATGATAAAGAACATGGTCTGTTTTTTTTCCATAAGAAGACACACATGCCATTTCACAATTTATAATTTGGGACTCTAATTGGCACGATCTACATCCCCATAGTTACATGCAAATTTTGATACCTTTATTTTTATGCAAAGATGCGCTCTAAGGTTTTTTGTTTATTTGTGGCGTTTGAATGTTATGTACCACAAAATGATTGGTTCCGGATGGGAAAAGTTGTTTTTATTTGAAAGTTTAAAAATGATCTTCAAATAAGCAGTGTTTTGAGTTGATTCACTCGTGTTATTTTTTACTTGCGTATGCGAAGTGGATCACCTTTGTATTCTTATTCGATTCGCTAGTGGTCTTCTGTGTCTATTCAGATCTCATATCAATCAAGGTAAACTAACGGCATTGTTCCATGAGCAGAACGATGCAAATATGTTCATGGCAAATAAGTTGATTTCATCATATCTCATTGATGCAGATTTTGAACGTCATCGAAAGAGGGCAAATTTTGCTCCAATTACGGGGCTGAGTTTTCTCCCTCCGTGGGAAACTCCCCCTCCGCAAAGTAGAAGACCGCCAATACCCATTCCAACATACGCTCCGATTTTGAATCCAAGCGCAGGTTTGAGCGAACATCAAATAACCTCTGCAGGGGCGGATCTAGGATATTCTCTAGGGGTGGACGGATTTCAATCCCAAATCAGTAAAAGACCCTGTTTTGGTAAAATTTTCTGCGCCGCAGGCAAAATTTTGAAAAACGCCAAAAAGGGGCGTTTTTAGGCAATTTTTGGAAAATGTTGACAAAAAAATAGCGTTTTTTCGGCGCGAACTCCCCGCTCAAAATAAGTATATATTGACGCCAAAGGTGCCTTCAGAAAAATTTTAGGGTCAGCCAAAATGGATATCTCAAAATAGTACAAAGGGGACCCTTTGGGTCGGCAGGGGGTCGAATCCCTGTGGGGGAGGGGGCGTCCGCCCCCCAATCTAAATCCGCCCTTAAACCTATGTAACCCAGCTAGCTTATTATTCAGTGTTGTTATCCTTATCTGTGCAAAAAGTAAATGTATCAGCCAGCTGCGTTTATACAAAATATACTCTTGTTCATGCCATTTAATGTGAACTATGTTCTTCTTGGATGGTCTTCCCGTCTTCCATTGGGTGTAGTCTAAACAAATGGGCGATATACATACGTAATTCTTTGCTTCTCCTGCTTACTTAGCCTAGATGTAACGACTATACCTGGGACAACAAAGGTTCGAATCTGGCCAGGATCCGTTTCTTTGAAGCGGAAAATAATTCTTTTTCTGCTTAGCGAGCTAGAAAGATTAGTGTTATATTACGAATCAAGTTTTTTCTCAACTCAACGTGCAAATGAAAGTGCTCATTTGGTGTTTGATGTTATATGCATTTGCATTTTAATAGCCATTGTAGCTGCTTATTGGTGGCTAGTGTTAGTAGAATTCCAAGCGAACGTGGTTCAGATGTTAGGACGTGAGACCTCCTATCTCGCACATACAGTTTTACTTTAATTTGGTGGGTATTTTGCTGCATAGTATTGACAATTTAATAACAATTGTAGCTGCTTCGATGGTAGCTAAGTTAGTATATTTTCGTTTCCAGTACATAAGAAAAATGGTATTTCCTAAGGCTTATTTTAACTTTTTTTTTTCATTTTCGTGCATTGGCCTATCGAACTAATGTTCTACGGAACTACTTGACAAAATGATAAAAATCTTAGTTTTTAGATTTTCAAAACTTCATAGCAAAGTTTTCCATCACATGAGTTTTGTTTTCGGATCAACGGGAGTTAACAAATTTGTTTGGCTTAGTTGCCTCTGAATAGATATTTTGAATTTTTATTTTATATCGTTGATTTTATTGCTGGACGTGTTTTCATTATTGAACATCATAGACATAATTTTGTAGACAGAAATAGAGACAAACTTTTTGTAATTGTTGTTTTTTCGATATTTTTTCTTCCGAATTCGTTTTTTTTTTAATTTTTCTGCTAGCTTGGAATGGTTCGCCTCGCCTCTGTGTGAAAAGTATCTATCTACACCAAGTACTGTCATTGATTTCCTGTTCCGGGTTTTATTCTGTAGCGAGCCTCATCTGCCTACTTCTTCTATTTTCCCTGAGACGGAAGTGCCCGGATGTAACGATAAAACTTTTCTTCTCCTCATTTGTTCTAGAATCTCCCCGCTTAATGGTCTAGAATTTATTGTTTTTTGTTACAAAAATTACAAATATTTTTTTCAGTTGCCGGACCGCAGATGCAGAATCACGTGGTATCCGTAACAGCCGCTTGTGGCTTCTCATCTTCGAATGTGGATCCACTGGTCACAGCATCTCAAACAGAAATTGCACAGAACACTCTTGACCAGGAAGCACTCAGGATCATGGAGAACATTCTAGAGCATCTCATTTCAAATGTAAAAATTGGCAAATGCTGATATCAGAAAAATGTTACGGTTTATTGATGGTACTGCTAGTCACTTGCTGGATATCAACTTTGACTTTTTTGAGTTCGAATTTAAGACTTAAGTTGCTTTCGTCGCTTGATCAAATAGTTTCATAAAGGCACAGAGAAAAATTCTTTTTTCAGTATACATTACAAAGCTAATATTTTTTGAAGATCACTTTGACCTGTTGGACGGACAGCAAAGGTGGGAGGGTGGAGGCCTTTAAATTCATGCTGAAAGAGTTCAGACAGAAGTTCCTCTTCAAGATATTCCAGGACTACAACCACAAAATGGATCTGTACAACGACACCAACGAAGGCAATTGCAGTTGTTTAACTCGTTATTAGTTTCATAAAAAGCCTTTACCCTTGTGATAAGCAAGGGTATTGCAATCGGGTACTAGACTATTTCCCGTAAACAACTTTGTTCACAGAATGGTCAATTTTAGTAGGAATGGTAAATTTCAATTTTACGACTGCAAGCGTGCAGACTGCTGGCAAGAAGACTGCTTACATGAACAATTTCTCGAAAATTTAAATAAAACTACCATCATTTAGGTAGTAATTAGGGGAAGTTCGTTTCAGGTAATAGCTTTTTTTCAAATAAATTTGAAAACAAATTTTGTAATCGTGGTTTTCGTTCTTGCTTCCGTCGGCTTGTTTTTCTTTTTTGTAAATGCAGTTTGTATTATCTGGTTCCTTTTTTTGGCTTGTTTTCCAAAGCATAGGCTTTTTATTGATTTATTGAACGTTCTGTAGTTAGTGATTGTTTTCGTTTCATTTTAGGTTAAACGGTTTTGGCTCATGTTATTTCAGTTTAGTCAAAATTTGATGCGTATTTTCGAGGGTAAAATATATGTTTATGCGTTTTATATCAAAATTTTCAGTTTTCTTTTGATATAAAATTAATTTTCAACTGTCTTGTTAAAATATTTTTACAAGTGAAATTTATTCATGACACATTGAAGCAAAAATTTGAAAATTTTGGTAATTCTAAATTTTGGTAATTCTGAAAATTTTGGTATTCGGAATTTCATTAACTCGAAAAAAAGAGTGAGTTTACCGTGTAATTTCATATGACGCGAGAAGCATAGACGTCTTGTCTCTAGAGTAACTGGTATTTCTGACCATGATTTAAAAAAAATAAGAGTAATGTACGTAGTGAGTACTCTGATACAGGTTTTTTGTAATTTTTTTCCGGAAAAAGTCTTTAAATTTGTTCCCGCTCAATTTTGATTTTTGGTGGTTTGACTTTTGATTTTTTAAGTTTACTTTCTTTTCTTTCTTAAAAGGAAGGCAAACTCCATTATTGAACAGCAAAAGTGTAGGGGTCACGAATAACGTGAACGACTTCTAATTTCTAGAAGGGAATTTATTTGTCAGATTACCCAGCGAAATAAAAATTTAATCTATTGATCCAGTTTTTGCAAATCTGGTCAATTTCATCAAAAAGGTGTCGATAATAAATTGTTTGAGAAATACAGAAAGCTTTAAGGCCATTAATTTGTTCTCTAAAAATCGAAAGTTGAGATTTTTTCAATAAAACAAGTCAGTTTCCTTGCTTTCAATGCTCTTTTCGACCTGTCAGTTGGCTATGTTTTGTTTTACGCCTTTGTTCTAGATTGGGAGCCGGAGGAGTGTGTGAATGAGGAGCGGGATCTGATTGTAAAGATGAAGGTGCAGGTCATCCAGTGGATAATTAGTATTCTTCCTCCCTCCAAGACCAAGTAAGTTAATTTAAGTACGACATTGAATGAGTTTATGCTTAATACAACCACGAGGAAAGCAAAAGGATGAGTTTATGTGCAGAATCAATGCGAATCTCTTTAACCAAAATTGATTAAATCAAACCTGCTACTCACGCCATAATGATAGAAGCAAAAAAGTGGCTGTACTTCTTCTGCAAGGAGCAAGTTTTTCGAAATTTGTATGCCTCTGTTTCTACCGGACATCACGGTTTCTACCGAAAGTGCTTGTTTTCGTCTTTATCCAGTCCAAATAATGTTTTACTTTTATATCAGCTAAGTGCCACTATGACCTCAGATTCAAATTTTAGTTGTCTTTTAAATGTTAACTAGATGCTACGCGTGTCTTTAAGTGCTTCGCAGTGAATGAATTATGAAGTTTACTGGTAACAAAAACGTCTACTTACTAATAACGCTCACTTAATTAAATACAGTAAATTTAGCAGCCAGACTTCATGGCATCATTGAATAGTGTTTTTCTATTTGACAAGGACTTCGATGGTAGGACAAATTATGAAACCTAGAAGTTCATTGTCTTGTTAAGAAGACAGAGGTCTAGGGAACTCGGAAATTTATATTCATGCTTAGCCTAGCGCTATTATTTAATTTACAAGTGCTTGCTTGCAAACCATAGCGCAAGAGCGGTTGCGACTCTGCAATCTTGTGATTTGCTGGGCGAGCATGCAATGTCACTTGAATTTGTTTCTTTTCTTCTCCTATAATGAGCTTTGTTGATTTTCAGAGAAGTGGTAATGGGGTTGAACCCACGGGTTCTATCTCTTCAGAGAAGCTACTTCACTTACTGGTGAAAAAAATCATCATTTGTGATAAAAATAATAACATCATTGTAGAACTAAAATTAGAAAATTGTTTTCTTGCGGCTGTGTCGCGTCGCATTGGAAAAGTGGTTATTGCCTCCATCTCTCGAGAAGTCATGTAATGTTTACCATAGGGAGCCCGATACCCGCCGTAAAATACCGTTTGTTTTTAATTTCTCTGCTCGAAAATTGGGTTCCGGGTACCCAATTTTAATACTGGGTAATCTTAATACTGGTTACCGGAAATGGATTATACAGATGATTGCGTCTAAACATCAAAAAGTGGGAAATTCGGGCTATATTTATTTGAAAAAATATATATATATATATTAAGTATCAAGTTGAGGCTTAATTTATTTTGAAGTAAAAGGTAGCGCAAAGCAATTCTTGAGCACATTAGTTTTGATCAGCCACACCCCAACATGTGATGGCTCGGAATGACCACTGATCGACGCATAGGTTTATTGACTCGTGGGTTTTCGTTTTATTGCTACATTGGCTTGTTGCACCTCATTTCTCACACCTTATTTTGTTTTGTTTTCTCAATTTTCGATATAAAAATTATATTTTTTTAATGTCAAAATTTTCACGCGTACTGATTTTCTTGTGTTCTCAATTTTCTAGCCTCTTGATACTTAAAAGTATCCTTCATTCAGATATTATACCTTAAAGAAACTGATGTTTCAAATTACATATTGCGAATCGGGCTAAGTATTTAGAATACTGAATGGAATGTCTTAAGGAACGGTTTCGATCTTGACAGCTTAGAGACCACTTTTTTAAACAATAGAACACTATATTTCTGTCGGGTACTAAATTGTATCCGTTATGCATTCACTTATGAAAATCAGAGATACTGAATTAAGAGCTGTAAACTTGGGTATTTTTGTAGGTGCGTTAATTGAACGACACGTTTTTGTTGTTGAAATTTTTGGTTTATTCGTCGAGTACTTTTTGAAAGTTTGTTGTTGCTAATGAAATTTTAGAAAACATAGATTTCATATTTAAAATTGCTTATTTTTTCAAATCATTGTGTTAGTTATGGCTAATGGCTATAACTGATTTAACTTATAATATAGGAAGAAATTATTGAAATCAAATTCGTCCGAAGAAACCGTTTTAAAATAAAAACTGTTTTAATCTTCATTAGCTTCAAAAAATTAACTGTAAAAGTTTTATTGAACTTGATTTTTAATAATTACACTAGCCAGCGCAGTATATTAGTATGAATCTACTATTTTACCAACCTAACTTGCAAATAAAAGTGCTCATTTTGTTGGCACTTTTGTTTTAATCACGATATCTAGCTTTGGAAATTTCATAGCATCTGTTCTGTGCTTTATTTGTGGCTAGTGTTTGCTTGTCGTTAAGCCACCGTAACAGAAATAGAAGAAAGTCAGACTACTACTCTACTGGTCGGAGGTTTAACTCTGCACTTAGAACTAGTTTTTTTTTAATATTTGGTGTCATATTTGCTTCATAGCCTTGGCATTTTATAAGCATCTCTAGCTGCATTTTAGGTGGCTAGTGTTAGCAATTTTTCACGGGCCTGTTTCGCTTATGTGAGACTCCAACTCTCGAGTTTGCAGGTTCGAATCCGAGAGTAAGCAAAAGTTTACTAATTCGAGTCTTATTTCTACTGTTTTTTTATTTCGCTTTAAAGAGCTGCTTTTTGTCATTTTCTCGCCAGTGCTTGCTATGCCAGCTTCGTCTCTTTTTGAAAATGAGTTAGTTTCAATTAAATTAGTTTTCTTGTTCTTTTGTTTTGCATCAATTTTGAGGTTAAAATCAATCTATAAAAAATGTCGGTTAGTCGGTATAATGAAACTTGGTGTATCGATTAGCGTAAATCTCGACAAGACAACAATCAAATTGAAAATTATCCAGTCTAGCATAAAATAAAATCCAAAAGTCAAATAAATATGTATGCTTGTTATTAGCAAGCGTTATCAGATCGAATTTTTTTCCAGATTATCAACTTGTTAAGCAAAATCAGTTGAATCATTTGTGCTGCGAAAATTCTTAATTTCCTGAGAATTTGAAATTAACTACTGGATACTAATATTAATTACTCTTGGTAAATGCTAATTTAAATTTCTAACCATTGTGTATTTGTGATAGAATGTGTAATTCGGAGTCGATGAACATAGTTCAGATTCGTATGTAGGTCGTGATGATTTTTGTGGGAAAATTCTTTCAAATTGTTCAGGCTCAAGATCTTTTTTTTTTATTAAAAGGAAGGAAAACGTCACTATCGAACAAAAAAATTGCCTGTGTTAAAAACGTGATCGATTTCTGGTTTTGATAGTGGGTTTTAATTTAAGTTATCCCAGCGGACCATAAACTTTACATATTGATCCAGGTTTATCAAATTGGGTTAATTGTATCTGTAAAAGGTTATCAGTAATTGTTTCTGAAATGCCAAGAGTTTAAGTTATTTGAAATTCGATAGTTGCGATTATTTTTGAAAAACAAGTCAGCTTTTTTTCTTTCTGTTTACTTGCGTTCATTGACTCTTTTCCAGCTGTTGGCTATTTTTATTTTTTGCGGCTTCATTGTAGTGGATATTATCTCTGTCGGTTTAGTTTCCAAACTGTGTATAGACTTTATATATAGCACTCATGGATAATACGTGAGCGGTTATAGCATTTTCCTCAATATGATTTTTTGCTGTTAAATTTTGGTTGATTTTCAGCTTCTTAGGTGTCAGCTTTAATTCTGTCAGCTTTTTTACCTCAATTTTTTTTGAATGCGCGAATGACAATAAATTTTAATTGTTCAGAATTCAGCCGGCAAGGACGGAGTTTTAACAAATCAATCATTTCAACATAAAAAACTTGATTATCTTACCATTGCGATCAGCAAGGTTATTGCAATTGGGCACTACACTTTTTTCCGGTAAATATCTTTGTTCGCAGGATCTCCACGTTAGAAGAACTCCAGTTTCAGGCAATTGAACAGCTGTAGTTCTGGGTCTAGAGTTACTGAAGTGATACTGGGTCTACAGCTGACGAAATTTATAGATTTTTGTAGGCCTTATTTGTTTCTTCCCAATTTTTGCCGACTTTATTGCTAGTAGCAGTTTATTCAATTCAATTGTTTAATTCAATTTGATTTTGAAGATCGTATTTATAGTTTATGGATTTTTTATTTGACAGGCTAAAACTTTTAGCTTGAAAAGAAAAACTATTTTTTTAATTTCTTTTGCATTATATTTCAGTTTTTAATGCGCAGTTTGTGGTATTTTTTCGTTCTAAAAATGTGTATAGCTAGCTTTAAGCAACTCAGCGTCATAATTATTTTTGAGCCATATCATTTTGAATGCATTCGAGGTTATGAACCAGCGTCTTGGTCTAATTTTTTCAAACAATTCTTTAGTTTCCAGAAATTGTTGTTGCTACTTTGACTTGTCGGTTTTGTCTAAAAAGGAGATTGGCGGGTGTTGCGCGAGATTCAAGAGTGTGCTTGGTTGAGGCTGAAATGCTTTAAACGAGCTTTTGTGTATCTTTTTTTCATTAACGGGGGTCTTTTTTCTTAGTTTATTTTTGGTGTGGTTCAGCTTTCTTATCGTTGCTTATGAACGTAGTGAAGAACGCTTATATAGGTCTTGATGGTTTTCTGTTTTTTTTTCAAGAAAAAGTGTTAAAATATTGATGCACTTAGGTCTAATGCACTTTTTGAGTTAATTGAAATTCATCTGCTGAAAGTGACGTAAATAGCAAACTCCAAATACGAACGTGGAAATGGCGCGAAAAAACGTGAACGATTTCTAGTTTCGAAAGTGGAATTTATTTTTAAGATTTCCCAGCGGATTAAAAACTTAACCTGTTGATTCAGTTTTCCCAAGTTGGGTTAATGTAATCAAAAAAGCGCGAATCATAAATTGTTATAGAAATTCATAGAGCCTAAATGGCATCTATTTTTTTCTTTGAATTTCGAAAGTTGAAATTTTTTCAAGAAAGTCAGTGTTTTTTTTATGTTTGCTCTTTTCTAATCTTCGATTGGCTATGTTTTTAATGTTGTAGTTAATTGGTTTTGAAACAATTGCCACAAAAAGTATTTCTAAATTTTTAGCCGACGATTTGTACCACAGAGCTTATTTAATTTTTTTTTTCGTACGAGCCAGTTTATCTTTCAAGCTTTGGCATTCATATTTCTATCGCAGTTGTCGTGAAGCTCTCTTTCCTCAGTTTTTTTGTCTTTCCAGTTCTTTCTTGAGTGGTATGTATGCACTTTTTGAGTTCAATTCACAACTTCATCTGCTAAAAGATATGTAAGTTGCGCTCTTTAATTCCGAACTTGGAAGTTGTTAACGAAACGAAACGTTAACGACTTTTATATTTTATATCTTAGGTTTCCGGTGGAATCAAAATTTTACCTATTAGTCCAAATTTCTCAAATTGAGTTATATTAATTTGAAAATTGTCAATCATAATTGTTTCTTGAAATTCAAAAAACAAAGGCCATATTATTATACTTCGAAGCTTAAAGCTTTTCAAAAATATGTCAGTTTTTGTCTGTTGACTCTTTTCCATCTATCTGTTGGCTCTGTTCTTTAATTTCATTTAATTTTTTCCCCAATATTGAGAAGAAAAGTGCTATTAAAAATAAAATTAACCAGCAATTTGTTTTAAAAGTCCATGTAAATTGCAAAAATCATGCTCATATAGCTAGATTTTTGCCAGTAGACTATTATGGGAAATTGTCTCATAAAATTAATAGCCCTTGCGATAAGCAAGGGTATTGGAACCGGGTACTAGACTTTTTTTCCCGCAAATAACTTTGGTCACATATTTAGTACATATTTATAGAGAAGTTTGCAATGGTATTTTTACGCATATGCACCTTATGCAGCGTACTTGTTTTGCTTGTATAAGTCTTGCATTGTAGCGGGTATATGCAAAACTTTTTATGATTTTTACTGAAAATATTTGGGCTGTTTTTCAGCTTATTAAGTGTCGGCTTTTTTGCTGAATGCTTTTTTTTGTATTAATTTGGTTCCAGTCGTTTTTACCCTTGCGATAAGCAAGTGTATTGCAATCGGGTTCAAGACTTTTTTGCCGTCAAAAACTTTGTCCTCAGGACTCAATTCTGGACTCTTTCACCTCTCCTCCTCTTCGCAAATCCTACTCCACTCGGTTCAAATATCAAGCATCCTGTTCAAAATTTGCTTTCTATGTTGGTTGCGATTTTTCCAACTCGATTTTTAAATTTTTTTGTGACCGTTTTTCGGCTTTATAGTCTTCGGCCTAATTTATGTCGGCTTAGTGGCCTAATTTTTTATAGTTTCAAGAGAAACATTTTTTAATGCTCACCTCTGGATTGCACGAATTGCTAAAAGTCTTAACAGAAATTATAGTTCAAGTTTTTCATGACAACAACTTATTTCGGCTTTTTTTCGACTGAGTAAGTTTTGGCATATATCATATCGGTTTAATGTCCGCATATTGCGCCTTTCGATAGACCAAAAAAGTTTGCGTGGGCGTGTCTGTGTTTTGAGGGTGAGGGGGATTTAATAGCTTCTTACTAACTTTAAATTTTTTCGTTTTCTTTTGTTTTGGTTTGATCGGTTTTGGCCCATATTATATTGGCTTCGTCGCCTCAGGGGGACTTAATAACTTCCTATAAGTCTTAATTTTGTCTTTTTTTGGCTTTATTTTTTAATTTTTTTTTCGGCTTTAATAGTTTTCGTTCAATTTTATATCGGCATAGTGGCCGCATTCTGTTTAGTTTGACTCGTGAATAAAGTTTGAGTGTGTGTGTGTATGCGTGTGTGTGTGTTTGTTTGCTTGAGGGTGTGGGGGACTCGAAATGTTCGAATTTTTTCGACTTAATGGCTTTCTTGTTTTGTATCGGAAGTGGTGCGAAGCTCAAATTCGCCTATGTTGAATTATTTCATCTTTGATAAGGTTTATTTTGAAATTTCAAATCACTTCTTCGACCTTCTTTGAAGAACGTTAGAATAAATCATAAAAAAGTTTTGTCATATTTTTTTGGGAATTTTTTATCGAATTGTTTTATCAGTTTAATAAAACTTCGGATAATTTCCTCGATACTTCATGATCGACCTTCTGTTATTATCATTATTTTTCAGCGAATGTAATTAAAGTCATGAGTTTATTAGCAATTTTTTTGGTATAATTTTCGATCAATTTGTTCGTCAATTATTTTTTTGTTTTAAGTGCTTTCTAGCATCTATATTTTTTAGAACGATCAGTTCTCGTAGCAAGAGGTTCGGTTTTAGAAGGCCTTAAGTGCTATCAGATCTCAAACTACCGTTAAATTGTTTAATTTCATATTTTGCTTGTAATTTTAAGAATTTTTTTTTTGAAAATAGATTTAGTTTGTTTGCGCTATTTGTTACTAGTACACTTAATGTTTTTCTCTCCTCGCTTCCGTATAGTGTTTGTTTTTGATTTGCAATTAAAGTGTAGGCGGTTAGTGTGATTTAGGTGTTTTTTACCTACTAAAACTTCATGATAGCGAAAAAAGATAAAGTGGATGAGTTTTTTCGCCAGCATTTTCTTTTGGATATTTTTTTTCGTCTTAGTTTGTGTGGACTTCCTTCAGAGCAATTTTACGTCCTATTTCCTGGTGTGACTGAGAATTTTTGCTTGCTAATCGATTCAAATTAATGACACATCGAACTTTGAAAAAAAATCATGTTTCAAGATTTTCTGCTTATAAAAATCCCACATGTGATTTTTTGGGACCATTTATCCTGTTTTTGTCTGCATAGTTACCGTTCGGTTATTTTTTAATGCTAGTTCAATGCTGGTTTTTGTGTTCTGTCACAGATTTTCATCAAAAGGATATTCTGTTTGAAGCAAACATATAAAAATTATGCGTGTTGTTTTTTTGGCGTTTTTTCAATATTTTCAGGATTTGATGGCTTTATGTATCTCAAGTTGTGCGTAGCTAAGCTTCGCCTCTGTGTTTAATTTTTCTTGAGTACGTTGACCGTTTTCCAGCCATCTGTTAACTATGTTCTGATTTTTTTTAAATTTCAAAAGCATAACCAGATGCGGATGGCTCAAATTGCGTAATTCACCCAAGAAAGAAGTTCAGGCAGTTAAATTAACTTGTGATGCATCTGGAGTATTTCAATTTAGTCATTCTAGAGTTATTTCATGGCTTTGCGTTAAATGTTCTTTCGCTTCAGCTTTTTCATGCTTCTGATATTTCAGGCGACGACGTACCATTACAGCATCTGAAGGGTTTGTATACACTTTCAAATGAACTGTTTTCCTTGTTTGTAAGGCTGTTTGCAATTAAGTGATTATCTAAGCTTGAATGAGTTATGTTATATCTAAATCATCGCAAAGGATTGGCGCTTTAAATTTTTTTAACCGTCCCTTTCCAACACTGCTAATTTTTAAACGTTCAAATGTTTTAATTTGCCGGAAAGTTTATTGTTTTGCGAAATCATTTAATAACCAGTAATGGTTTTGCCCCGTGTTTTTTAATTAGCTCAAATAACCGGAAAGCTTAGGTATCATTTTTTATTGGCTCTGAATTGCTGAATAATCAGTATTGGTTTGTCCAGCATTTTTCAAAATACGTTAAGGTTGCATGGCTGGCTGAAATATCGTCGCTTCGCGTCAATTATCACTAATAGTTAGCTTGCATCTTAATTTTTTGTTTTGTTCTTACGTGGTTACTTCAATTTATGTCATAGACTTGTAGTTCATCGAATCATTGAAAATAAACATTCAATCAAATATCATCATAAAATGCGTTGATTTGGAAATAGTGCTGTTGTCTGAATCGTTTTAGAGTGTGAATACGTCAAAAAAAAGCCGCGTTAGTGCTTAAAGTGTTTGCCTGTCACTCGCTTTTATGGTTTCAGCGAGGTAGATTCTAAATCAGGGGGAACTTGGCGATCCCTGCCGACCCCTTTGTTACCTTCTGGAGCTTCGGGGAAGAATCTTCTCATGTCCCAGACTAACAACCCAGTGTCTGGCGCGGTATCCCCTGGCGAAGTGTCTTTGGCTGCCTCTGGAAACTTCGGTGCGGGCCATCAAGTGAGAGACGAGGCAACTATGATTGCATATCAGGTGCTGACTTCAACTAAAGAGAATATCAACATGTGTCTGGAGATCTTGAGACAGGTGAATGATCTGCGAAATCTCTCTTACAATACCCCTCATCGAAATTTAAAAACTTCAATTTTGAACTTTCATAGTTTAGGAATGATTTTTGTTTTCGGCTGTTTTTCCACGTTTTGGCAGCCCAGTGGAATGTATAATGGGATCGTGAACAATGTTCAAGCTCCCTAGCCTGTGATTTTTTTCAAGGATCAGTCGGAATTGGAATCAAAATGACAAAATATTTTGTTTCCAAGATTTAGCGTTGATTTCCAGGCGCTGTTGTTGCCGCTGGCCTACTCAGACACAACGCACAGTGTGATCCAGTTGCTCACCTCCTGGCTAGAGTGTCCAGATGAGGAAAAACCAGAGTTTGTAAAGGATAGTAGCAGCAGTAGATTGGACCACACCCCTTCTGACTCAGAGGTAGAGATGGAGGATGCGGCTGGCTTTGCGGTGAGTAGTTCAGTAATTATTACTTTGTTGACTATGGTGGCTTGACTATGCAGTTTTACAATTTGTCGAGGTTTATTTAAAGAAATGAGAGATTGGGTTATTTCAGTGATGTTGGTTGACTTCTGTTTGGCATGAATATGGAAATGTTTCGCCAATTTTTCGTGAGAGCTCCGCTCAAAAAAGTAGCAGAGGCGCATTCCAAGAAACTGCAGGGTCGTTCAAGAAAAAATTGATGTTTGACTTTGAAAAGGTATAAAAGAGAGAACTTTAGGCGGCGCAGTGACAAAATTTTTGCTGTCTTTGGAGAAAATCTTCTCAGTTTGCTTGAAAAATAAAAATGTAGACCGAGTAGTCTTTTTCAGAATCAGCGAAGTTCGGGCGTGGACCAAAGGGCGGCTGCAAACTCCAAGTCAGGAAGATGCATCTCAGTGGTCATGAATCCTCCAGCCAGCTCCCTAGTGCACGACAACCTAAGAGCAGGAGTGCAATGCTACCTGCAGTACCTGTTCAGAGCACTGTCTGTCGTATTTTACATTCAGCATAAGAGTGATTCGCCAAAAATGGACGCCGCGGTTAGAGCAATCGAATCAATTTCTAGTTAAACCTGGTACAGGGACTGATCTAGGATGTTCTCGAGAGAGGAGTGGATTTTCGACAAAAAATGGATTTCTGGTTGTATTCTCGCTTGGTGGAAAAAAAAACAGACCAAAAGGGCGTTTTTAGGCTCATGGAAAATTTTGACCAAAGTCGCTATTTTTTGGCGCTCGCTCCGCCTCAAAATTAGTATATATTGGCGCCCAAGGCACAAAATTTCCGGGTCGATAAGCCAAAATGAATGTCTTAAAAAAACCAAAGGCGTCCGCCCCTCCCCCATCTAAATCCGCCATTGATCTGGTTTATAATTTTGAGGTTATCTCACTCTATGTCCGAAATCATAAACAAACCATGAAAACTGAGTATCAATATCATGACAAATTTTGAACAAAATGAATTGTAATGTTATCTCAAGGCTGCATGTGGTTTCAGCTACAAGAGACGCGTACCAAAGTGGTGCAGATGTTCAGGAAAGTGACAGTGACAGCACAGGGCAGTATGGCTACTCACCCCTTAGTGCAGGCACCTTCCACCTGGTACCACTCCATTCACACCCTCTTCAGGGCCACTCAATTCAACTTCGACAACAATCGACATCTCATGCCAAGCAACGAGCAGTTTTTGTCTAATCTAGTCAATGTTAGTCGGCAGAATGTTTGATAAATTAACATAAGTGCGGTTATGTTTAAGTTTGTTCTATAAGTTTTTTTGGTAAGAGGAGATAAGGCTTAGTTTCTTATAACTTATTTTGCATAATTTTATTTATGTTTAACCAAGTGGGTTTGCTTGTGGGACTTTCAAAAGAGCCGACCTTTGATATGTTATTAAACAGTAGGAAAAAGCTCTTACTTTTGTGTGTGTTGTAGACGTTGGTGGTGAATTGTGTGATGTCCAATCTGTTTGTGAGGATGGACACTGCCATCTGGGACAACCTTTCTCTCCTCGTCTCATCAGTGGCTCACAAGGCACCTGTAGTCGTCGAACAGTGGGCTGTAAGTAGATTTCAGTACAAATTGTGCAAAGTTACACACCGACGAGCATCAAATAGGAAGAGCTGATAATCTTTCTGGTTTCTAAATTTTGCCTTTGTTCTCCTTGGCCTTTTTCATTATAACCCGACAGAAAAGTTACAAAAAATATAGCCCCACTGGAGTAATGTTTTGTAATATAGCGGGCTATTTGTTTGGGGGATATAATGGGAAAGAGCTGCTTTTTGGTTAAGAGGTTTAGGGGCGTGAACTTTCGCTTCAAGAAATTGGATTTTAAGAGTCTGTTTGCGTTTAATTAAGAGTCAGGAACGTACTGAAGATTTATATTTTTATTTATTATTTATATAGGACGCGATGATTTTTTTAGGATAAGTGTTAAAATATTAGTTCAGGCTCAAATATAATTTTTTGCAGTTTGACTTTTGGCTTTTTAAGTTCAGTTCATTTCCTTTGTTAAAATACACTATCGAACAGCGAAAGTGCATAGATCACGAAAATTTGATCGACTTCTAGTTTCGAAAGTGGAATTTTATTTTTAGATGTTGCAGCGCAATAAAATTTTTACTGAGACTCCAGTTTTCTCAATTTGAGTAAATTTTATCAAAAACGTGTTTGTCAATCACACATTTTGTAGAAATTCAAAGAGAAATTCAAACGAAAATAATCATTTTACAACTTAGCATAATGTGTACACCAGTTTTGAAAAATCGAAAAAAAGTTTCGGAAAAGCTTACGCGCTATCTAAATTTTGTTTTTGGTACCTGTTTGGAAAGAGGGCACATAGATGCAAAGATGTTTTTTCTAACGTGCCAACATAACCTATTTCGGTCGTTTTGTGATCTTTATGTCTTTAGTTGCATTCAATATTTGCATATAATCCAGCAATAAATTGAAATCTACGCTGATAATATTATTACGGACTGTTGTAATGTTTTATACCATCTAAACGGTTTTGACGTGGTAAGCTTGAAATTAACAAGTAGTTTCACCTGTGATCTTTTTCGCAAATTTATGAACGCGTAGGCAGTTGGCGAAATAATCCGGCTCCGAAATAATTCAAATGTTACTTAGGCGAGCTGTTTGGTCTCGCTACTGGACGATAATTTATATAGGACTCTTATATAATTCAGATCTCGTTGATTTTTTTTTTTCAGGAAAAAATTTTGATTTTTTGTGGTTTGATTTTTGATTTTAATGAAGGCAAACTCCACTATCGAACAGCAAAAGTATAAAGGTCGCGGAAAACTTGATCGACTTCTTGTTTCGACAGGGGATTTTAATATTCCATTTTCTCGGCAGCTTTTAAATTTTACCTATTTATCTAGATTCTCAAATTAAGTTGATTTTATAAAAAAAAGCAGCAAAGATAAATTATATTCAAAATTCAAATAAATTTTCAGGCATATACTTTTTCTTTAAAATCCGAAAGTTGAAGTTTTCTATTAAAAAATTAAGTCAGTTTCTTTTTGTTTTCTAGAGTTCATTACTATTTTTTAACTGTCAATTTGATAAGTTTTACTTTGCATAACGTATGGGCGAAATTTAAAAAAAAAACAGTTTTCTTAAGTTTCGAAATCCAGATATTTATCTATTTATTCAAGTTTATTATTGTTACCTGATTTTGTTTGAAAAAAAAACACCCTGTTCTCAAGTTCTTTTTTCTAATGTGTCGAGCAGTAGCCGAGATTTTTAAGAGTAATGCACATAGTGAAGACTCTTATATAGGTCTTGCTGATTTTTTTGTTTTTTTTTTTCAGGAAAATGTCTTAAAATTTGTTCACGCTCAATTTCGATTTTTCGCGGTTTGACTTGTGATTTTTTTAAAGTGCAGTGCATTTCTATTATTAAAAAGAAGGCAAACTTCTTTATTGAGAAGCAAAATTGCATAGGTCACGAAAAACGTGATCGACTTCTAATTTTGAAAATGGAAATTAATTATCTGATTTCCCAGCGAAACGAAAGTTTTACCTATTTACCGAGTTTTCTCATATTGGGTTAATTTTAACAAAAAGTGTCCATCATAAATTGTTCTACAAGTTCAAAGAGCTTTAAGGCCATCTAATTTTTTATTCGAAATTAAGAAATGAAGATTTTTGAAGAAAAAAACAAGTCGTTTTTTTTTTGTTTCCTTGCGTTCTTTACTCTTTTCCAACTGTCAGTTGGCTATGTTAGTGAGAAAACAGTTAACGGAGAACATTTTTTTTTCGCTCTTAGTTTTGTCGGCTGATTGTCGACTGTTGTTTCGAAAATCGGCATGATACGAAGCCAAGCTTTTCCTAGATTTTTGAATATCCAATTTACTCTAAACAAAATGGAATATGTGGCTATCTTCAATATTTTATCGAATTAGTTCCTCAACTGCCCTGGTTTTAGGCTACTGAATGTGTACTGCGTATTTCTTCAAATAAATTTTTTTAAAACTATTTGATAAATTTCTGAGAGCCATATGATATTTCGCCCAGTGCCTTAGTTAACCAAGTTTTAGTTGAGCGTTTGATTTAAAGTTTATCAAAATTGTTTTCATGGCTTTTTGAAGAATTTTGAAAGGTTCAAACTTAAAGAAAAATCTCAAATTCACAAACATGCTTTAATATTTTTTTATTCAAATTTGATTTGATCCCTTGAAATTTGTTCTTAATTGTTTTCAGGCTCAAATTTACTTTTTCGCGCTTTGATTCTTTTCTTTATTAAGAGTCGATGAAGCTTGCTCAGACTCTTATGTAGGTCGCGACGATTTTTTTAAAAGTTGTTTTTTAGAAAATTTCTTAAAATTTGTTCACTTTCAATTTTGAGTTTTCACGGTTCGACTTTGATTTCTTTTTCCGTTCAGTTCATTTCCTTTGTTAAAAGGAAGCAAATTTTACTCTCGAACAAGGAAAGTATAAAGGCCACGAAAAACCTGATCGAATTCTAGTCTCGAAAGTGGAATTTATTTACGGAATTTCCCAGCGAAATAATTACCTATTGATCCATATTTCTGAATTTGGTTTAATTTTATCAAAAAAGTGTCAATCATAAATCGTTCTAGAAACTCAAAGGGCTTTAAGGCCTTCTTATTTTTTTTAAATTCGAAGATGGAAATTCTAGTCAATGTTACTTTTTCCGGTTACTTGCGTTTTTTGAGTCTTTTCCAATTGTCTGCTGGCTATGTTTTTAAGTTCAGTTCAATTACTTTGTTATAACACCACTTTTGAACTGCGAAAGTGTGTAGTCCACAAAAACCTCGATCAATTTCTAGTTTGGAAAGAGGAACTTAATTAATAAGAGTAATGAACGTAGTGAGTACTCTTATATAGGTCTTGCTGATTTTTTAAAAAATATTTTTCAGGAAAAAGTCTTAAAATTTGTTCTCGCTCAATTTTGATTTTTTGTGGTTTGACTTGTGATTTCTTTTCAAGTTTAGTCCATCTCCATTCCTGAAAGGAAGGCAAACTCCACTATCGAACAGCAAAAGTGCAAAGGCCACGAAAAACGCGATCAACTTCCAATTTTGAAAATGGAAGTTAATTAACAGATTTCCCAGCGAAATAAATATTTTCCATATTGATCCAGTTTTCTCAAATTGGGGTAATTTTAACAAAAAAGTGTCCATCATGAATTGTTGTACATTTCAAAGAGCTTCGAGGCCATCAATTTTCTTCTAAATTCAAAATTTTAAGGTTTTTGAAAAACAAGTCCGTTTTTTTTTTTCAGTTTCAGTGCGTTCATGTCAGTTGGCTATGTTCGAATTTTCCTGCGAAATTATTACCTATTTATTCAGTTTTCACAAATTGGGCTGTTTTTTTTTCAAAAAATTGTCAATCATAAATTGTTCTAGAAGTTCAAAGAGCTTTATAGCCTTCTATTTTTTGTAAAGCTCGAAGATGGAAATTCAAGTCAATTTTTCTTTTTCTGCTTACTCGCGTTCATTGACTCTGTTCCAACTGTCTACTGGCTATGTTTTTTAAATTCAGTAACGATTGGCAAACACGACGATCGGCAAACGCCACAATTGAACAGCGAAAGTTTAAAGCTCACGAAAAACGTGATAGGCTTCTAGCTTCGAAATTGGTTTATTTTCTAGCTTCGGGTTTTTCTTTTCAGGTTCTCTAGAGGAATAAAAAAATTTACTGTTTGGTCCAGTTTTCCCAAATTGGGTTTATTCAGCAAAAAAGCGTCAAACAGAAACTGTTTTAGAATTTAAAAGAGCTTCAATGCCCTCTATTTCTTCAAATTTCGAAGATTTTTTTGTTAGTTTTTTTTCTGTTTCCTTGCGTTCATTTTTTGTTCAAGCTGTCTGTTGGTTCAGTTGTATTCATATCAGCTCGTGTTGTGTGGGTTAAGAAAATGTTTATTTTGTTTTGGTGCTATAGATGGTAATTGATCAGCATGCTGTTTTTTGCGTCATTCTATGAAATATAAAAAGTTTTAATAGGTTGAGTTTGGCAACCTAAAAGTTTCTCTTTTTTTCTCTGTAAATCTTGTAAATTGAGACCATGCTCTTAAGTTTTTCTTGTTAACAATTAACTGAGTTTGCTTCGTGTCCCAGGCATTCCCATCTAAATTGTTTTTGGAAGATTTTTTTGTTTTCAGAATTTTAGTGAAGGGTTAGATTTTTTCAAAATAAGGTTTAAGAAGCAATTTTCAGGTACAGCAATCTTTTTTTTGAAGATTCATAGGTGTGCGTGCGGGTACTGCTGTAGTTTTTTTATTATACAGCGACATCATTTCCTGTCTTTTTTATTTCATTCAGTTTCAAATTTGAATTATATGCTCTTTCTCATTTTTGGACTACTAATTGATTTCTGTTAAATTTGTCTCGGTTGATACTTCTGATGTGATTAATTGACGTCTAAGTTTTCTATTGCTAAGAGCTTTTCCTTTTTCTATTTCTTATCTTTTCCACGATTTAAGACAAGAATTGATTAAGAGTCGAGTTGCTAAAAGCTTTCGATTAGGAAGAAATTATGCATGATTTCGAAATCTAAAACATCTATTTATTTTTAGTGTTGGCGATTCATTATTGCTCAAGGAATAACAAAAATGACACATCTAACAAAATGGGAAAAACTCAACGTTTGAACACCCGAAAGAAAGTTGTATTGTACTTAATCAGAGGTTTTGCAATAGTGCTTTTTATGTTTTCATAATTATGGATTTGAATCGCTGAATGTTCTTTTTTGCCAAAGCGATTAGCAAAATTACATAATCGCTGAATTTTCCCAAAAATAACATAAAGAGTTGAATCAATTTATAGACAGATTGAACGAAGGGTGAATCGGGTAGAGTCAGACCAGCCGACGGATTTTGTCAACAGAATTTGGAAGAGCTCTAATGCTAAACTTTTAAATCAAAAGCCGCATTTGGGATAGCTATATAAAATGCTTGATGAGTTTCGACGTGAAATACCATTGTTTTCGAATATATTTCATATTAATACTGTCGAAAATGATTTTTTTTGTGTCGGCTTTTTTCCCGTTGTTTCTTATGATTCAAGTCGTTGTTACATTTTGATGGCCATCCGTTAGGCGCACCTCACGATTCTTGTCCAAATCTATAGATGTTTGGAAATCAGATCCCGATTTCTCAAACATTTTGATCGAAATCGGATGTTCGGCTCCTTCCTCAGAGCGCTGACATTTTTCGTCCGTGTCAGAAACAGCGCCTATCTTCTGGTCAAAGTTGAAAACTGTCTGTACAATATGGTCATCAGGAGGCGAAATGTATCCCTTTTTTCCTGGTCCTTGATGTTCTTTCTCGTAAAAGTGAATAGCAAAAAACAGACACAGTTCTCCGATCACAAGACTTCCAACTGTCACGCAAATCATATAGTTTCTTAAAGTGGTCGAATTGTAAAACGAGCAATGACCGCTTGAGTGAGACGAGGAACATGTCATCGAAAAGCTACCCCATTGGGTACAGGAGCTGTCGAAGATTTGACCATAAACAAGGGGTCCAGGAATCATTCCAAGGAGTCGGAAGAACACCCATTGGATTCCGAGAGAGATGGTTTTCCAGTCATCCTGGACTAGGCGGAGCAACGCAAAAATTCTAGGAACGGCGACCATGCTCGCAACGAGAAAAGTGATAAAGAAGATGGTAAATGCAGGGACTCTCCAGTAACATTCTCCTGGTTCACAAAGACCGACGTTGATGCTGATGTTTTGCTGGCCGCAAGAGCCCTAAAATTAAAAAAAAATCATGTCATTTTAATATGTAGGCGTCCAAATGACCAGTTTCCATGATATCAAGAGCTGCGGTCGACTATCAAATGCCCATGCCTTATCTTTTGCCGCAGAATTTTCTAAGAGGCTCCGTTATCTTTTTTTAATGACTAGCATCTTGGTCAAAGTTATGTGCAGCTTTCAGTTCTAAATCATTTATGGTTCGACTTTATGTTAGCTTCTTCTCAGGGTGCTAGATCGCAAAACTTGAAAGTTTAAGGCAATGGATGATTGAAGCTGCTGTAAAAATATCTAGTTATCAAAACAATTTTTCCTGTTTGGAACCAAAAACAGTATTAAATACATGTGCTTATTTATCGGCCCTCGAAGCTCTTGTCTAGTCTGCTCTTAGTTCTCAGCCATAGTTTTCTAGCTGTCAGAATATTGTTATTTCTTTGGGTTACTATGAAGTCCAATTGAACAAAGATTGACTTTGTTGTCATGTCCTATAAAATAAGGTCTAGATCAATTGGTTCATTCAACCACGTTTCTTTCAAGTGTGTGCTATCAGAAAACTTCACCTCGATCATGAAAGCTATTTCAAGTTATCGAAACTGCAAATATGAACAATTTATTTGTTCAAAACTCAATGTACTTGAAGTTTTGCAGATTCTGCAGCATTTATCATCTCCTTAATCAGGCAGATTTTTTATAACCGTTGAAGAGCTCCCTGAAAATTCGAATGCCAGTGTTTATAGTTGGCAGTGGCTTAGAGCGTGATTTGAAGCCCAAATGGGCGCGAAATAACTGATCATCCTTCAGCAAAATTTTGCTTCAGTTGTGGCCTTGTTTGGGAGAGCGTTGGAGATAAGACAAGCTTGATTCTTGTTTTAAGCTTTAAGAAGTTAGGCTTTAAGAAAGTAATGTTAAGTTAATTTTGTGGCTGACAACTTTAATTCGATATTGAGTTCATTCGCCCGTCAGATCTCACGTCATTTCGATCTCCCGTCAGCGAAATGTTTAGTTTGCAGCTCACCAGGGGTCCTAGAACTTAATTTTAGTAAGTCTCTTGAGAAATCTTGGTTATAAATCCTAACGGTAAACAGACAATGGCCTAATTGTAAATACTTATGTTTAAGACCATCTAAGCTTGGTTTGTATAATTTTGGCCAAATTTCAAGGTATCAGACAACATTGGGGTCAGGTATTGTGGCTAGAATGAAGCTCAAGGTAGACATATTTCAATCACTTTCGATAAGCATTTTTCGGTAGGTTACTTGGATACGCGAGCGTGTAAGTGTGTGTGTGTGTGGGGGGGGGGGGGGGGGGGATTGTACGGTTGATTTTGCGTCGGTTGTGCTTTAGTGAAGACTGAAGACAGGATGTCTGATCAATGTAACTGTGTATCCAGCGCTCAGAACATTATCTCTGATGTTGTACAGCTTGCTATTTAGTATATGATACTAGTAGTCTTAGTCTCTGGATGTTATACTGGTGCGATATATCAATTCTTTGCAGTATAACGACGCAGCTTAGGTTCTCTAATATGAGATCACGATTATGTTTTCATATTTTGTCAGTGACAGAACTAGTTTAAAACGGTCATCATCATGATAACCAACTGACCTCCTGAACACAGTCGAGTATGCATGGGGAGAATATGTTGAACTGGTTGTTCACGCAGTGGATCTGCATCTCGCTTTGTTCACACTCTCCTTCAGATGCATTCAGTCCACTCACTTCCTTCAACTGGTCCACCTCGTCCAGCATGTAAACATGTCCGTAGGGACATCTAAATTTAAATAAATTTAAATAGTTAGTTGTCTGTCATAAGAAAAGTTTCCTAAAATGACATTTCAAATCACAGTTACTAGAATATGTACCAAAAATTGACATCCACTTGTTGGTTCCGACATTTTTTTCTGTAGTTTGAATTTCGGAATATTTTATTTTCAGGCAATTAGAACCTGTTTTTACATGTAAGTAGAAACTTCTGATTTGAAATAAGTCAAAATAGTTAGTATTCACTATCCGGGGCGAATCTAGGATGTTCTCGAGGGTGTGTGTTTTGGTTTTTTTAGGTCGTCCAAATTGATTTCCCGAGCTCTCTCCCAATGCACTAAAAAGACCCTGTTTTGACAAAATTTTTGCGCCGCAGGCCAAATTTTTTAAAACCAGGCCAAAAGCGTTTTTAGGCACTTTTTGGAAAATTTTGGCCAAAAAAAGCGTTTTTTTGGCGCGCACTCCCTTCTCAAAATTACTATATATTGGCGCCAAAGACGCCGTCAGAAAAATGTTAGGGTTCGTCAGCGAAAATGGATGTCTCAAACTAGTTCAAAGGGGAACCCTTTGGGTCAGCAGGGGGTCGAATCAGCCTAATTGTTGTGATAAACTTATTAAATAGATAGATATGTCTCGACGAACCGGATAAACATCTTATCTTGGGTAGCCCTTGTCTACGAAGGGATTTTAGAGATCCGGTTGATGGAAATCGAAATTGACAGAATCAGATAAAGAAGATAAACCAGCTCATTTGAGAGTGGTTACGACAGCAAGAAAAGACACGAACAATTTCCCGGATGTTATCCAGCTCATTTTAGAGCGGAAACGACAAAGAGAATTTGGAAATATCTTTAAACAAATCTACCAAAATCCAGCTCATTTTAGAGCGGAAACGACCAATAATTCCCAGCAAGACAATTGAAATATGTCGTCTCTCCACTGTACAGTATGTCAAAACGCTTTAACCAATCAATCGGTGAAATGCGTCGGTTGTCAAGCTTCTGCCCACTCTGCGTGTATTGGCCTCAACACTGCCGATAAGGTGGTTGGGCACATTGAATGGAGTTGCCCAGATTGTGGAACCTGTAAAAGAGATCTTTTCCGAGTTATTGATGAACTGCGACAAGAACTGTTCTCAATAAAGACTATGGCGCAAGATGTACACGAATTAAAGTCTGAGCTGCTATCGCTGAAGCAATATCGTGAACCAAGTAGTATAATTGAAAAGAACAAAACCAATTATGCTGGGGCAGCGAAGTTTAATCTGAATTCTTCGGCATTCATCAGAAATGCTCGTGAAAGTGTATCCTCAGAAGCTGGTAGCTCGAGGGTTACGAAGCGAAAAGGCTCCAAAGATAGAAATGACCGCAGACCAAAGAAACTACTAATTACGGGAGAAGTGGTAACAGAAGCACTCAAAGGTGTAGAAAAGCCACCACCACGACGCCATCTCTATGTTGGAAGAATTAAACAGACAAATGATGAAAGTGATATAGTCGCATGGTGTCAAAGTAAAGGATTTCCTCTGAATCATATCAGGGAAATAACAAAGGAAAATTCTCGCCACAAAAGTTTCCACTGTGTATTTGACGGCGAACATGCAACAATCATTGATCAACCTAATTCTTGGCCGGAAAATGTTGTAATTAACAGGTACTATCTTGATGCAGAAGCCAGAACCTGGCTCAGAACTTTGAAAAGCGACTGACTAAAATCAAATAAAAAACCCGAGTCTCAATCGAATGCTATGAAAGTTGGTGTAATTAATATACGTTCTCTAGCGAAAAAAGTAAATCAAATACAGAGCATATTGGCTATAGAACAAGTTGATATCTTGATCATAACTGAAACCTGGCTTAAGCCGGATACGGAATATATTCTAAATCAGTGCATAGACTCTTCAAATGAATATCGATACCATCATGTTTCACGAACGGCTAAAATAGGTGGAGGTGTTGCCATAATTTCTCGCGAAGAACTACAGGGTGAAAGAATTTTAAGCCATCTCTCGGACGATGGTGAATTCTTGGTAATTACGGTCGTGACTAGAAAAGTCAAAATAACAATTGCAGCAATATATAGACCGCCGAGTGGAAATTATAACGAGTTTTTTAATGAATTGACTGAAAATATTCTTGCTTCATCAATTGAAACCCAAATTCTCCTCCTGGGTGATTTTAATTTGGATCTAGAAAACAGACGTTGTGCCAAATCCAATACATTTTGTTCGATTCTACTGGAATATAACCTAGAACAGATTGTTAAGAAAGCAACTCACGAATACGGGAAAATTCTAGACCTCATAATTTGTTCAAACCCGGAATTGTGCTCACCCGTTAGAAATGAGCACGTTGAATACTCTGATCACCATCTATTGACGTTCACTTATGAAATCGCAATTCAACGGAAGGATAAAACCAGATTGACTATTTATGATTGGAACAATACAGACTGGAAACATTTAGAGACGGAAATAGATCAGAGTTTAATCTTGAATCTGAACACCAGTGACCCGAACGAGATGGCGGAGAATTTTATCGAAATTTTGCAGCTGCTGAAAACTGATTATGTGCCAACTAAGACCAAAGTTGTCAAAAACCGATTTTGTAATTTTTACGATAAAGAGTTAGCAGACGTAAAACGAAAACGTAGAAAATTAGAACGCGTAATGCGTGTAAATCCTGGATTAGAAAACGAAACAGCTTTCAAGGAGTATTTAAAGAAATGTAAAGATCTGTTTAGAGAGAAGAAATTGATATATTTTTCCAGGCGCTTTGAGCTTTCAAATAGCCATTCGCTCAAGTTTCGTGAATTGAAACGCCTTGCTGGAGAAAAACAACAAAACGTTCTACCACTGATATACTCCAGTGATTATGAATTAGCTGAAAACTTCAACCAATTTTTCATTCAGAAGGTTAGAAATTTAGTGGCAAATGTGAAAAGTAATGGCATCTCGCCGCCACTCTTTGCTTTCACTGCAGTTTCTTCTTTCCAATTCCAATATGTGACTATAGATGAACTAGAAGAAGCAGTAAGAATGGTTTCAAACGCGAACTCACGAGAAGATATACTGAAAACTATAGATATGAAAAGAATCGCACACTCGTGGAAAGATTATTCCATCATTATGATAAACAATTGCATCGATCAGTCCAAATTTCCAAAGTGTCTCAAGAGAGCGGTGATAACTCCTCTCTTTAAAGACCACAAACTTGACCAAAACGTTTTAAATTCTTATAGACCAATAGCGAATCTGATGTTTATCAGTAAAGTTTTTGAAAGAATTTTATATAAACAGCTCGATCAATACCTTAGCTCCTATAATCTTCTAGATGAACACCAATCTGCTTACAGGAAGCATTTTTCAACTGAAACGGCTCTGCTAAAAACTACAGATGATCTACTGACTAGTCTCGACAACAAGAGACAGGTCCTTTTGATAGCCCTTGACCTTTCAGCTGCATTTGATACCATTGATCATAAAACATTGAGAAAGATCATGAAAAATCGGATTGGAATGACGAATGATGCAGTGGATCTAATTCTTTCCTATCTAGAGAATCGGACTCAAATTGTTGCTATCAATGATGTTTTATCGAATTCTCAAGAACTCGAATTTGGAGTGCCTCAAGGTTCTCTTCTGGGACCCCTCCTGTTCTCAATCTACCTGACACCATTGAACGATATTATTGGCTCAACTAAATTTTCATACCAAGTGTATGCCGATGATACTACTTTATACTGTGAAATTAAAAATGAGAGTGAAGTAGCAGAAATAGAAAGATCTCTGGTTATTATTTCGAACTGGTTTTCGTCCATGGGGCTTATGTTAAATGAATCAAAAAGCCAAGTAATTAACCTAGCCACTAGTAAGTCAAAAGGTCTAACAAACGGTTCAATACTCATTGAAAATTCAACGGTTAAGCTGATGAAATCAACAGAAAACTCTGTGAAGTCTTTAGGTTGCCTCATTGACCGATCCTTGTCATTGAAAAAACAGATCGATTCCGTGTGTGGCGCCAGTTACCACAGTCTCCGGAAACTATACAGCATACGTTTCTACCTTGATTTTGAAAATAGAAATATGTTGGCAAGAATGCTAGTCTTAAGTCGATTAGACTACTGCAATAGCTTGTACTCGAGCTTACCAAATTATCTGCTCTACAAGTTGCAAAAAGTCCAAAATAGTGCCTGCAGATTTGTTTTCGGTTTGAAGAAGTCAACGAGTATTACTCCTTATCTACATGATCTACATTGGTTGCCCATAAAATCTCGAGTGATTTTTAAAGTCTTGACAATCGTACACAAATGCATTTTCAATCCTCAAATCGTTCCGTCTTATCTGAGTAAATATTTTTCACTACAAAAAAGTTCCTCCCGTTTCAGTGAAAGGACCATGGTCATTAAGAAACCACTGGTTAACACGAACTATGGAAAAAGGACGTTTAGATTTGCTGCCGCACACCATTGGAATAGTTTACCATGTAACCTTAAACTACCAAATGAAACTGAATTTCGTAAACAGTTGAAAACGTATTTGTTTAACCAGTATTACTATGAGACTTGTTTCAGTTAAAGGTTGCTAAAATGACTGAAACTAGAAAGGTTGGAATTCAAAAGCTAAACGAAACCTTGCGTCTAAGAAATGTTCATGTTGAAACCAGGTTTCTCCCCAAAAGACGGATAATATTGAGCTCTGATAAGATCAAGAGAGTGACATATGCTGTTTTGGGATCATCGCTAGTTTATGGGATTTTTCTGCCAGATTCAGTGACAGTTTCGTGCCCTGGTGGAACTCTCTCAACCCTTTGTAGCGATCAGTTTCTCAATGATATGAAAAACTTGGATGTACAAACAGTGCTCATAATGGGAGGAACAAACAACCTGTTTGACCGTTCAGGGCGCCAGTCATTGGGAGCGACTGAAGTAGCCGAGGAGATGGAGAGTGCTATTTTTAGACTCCTTGACTGCAATTTCGAAGTTGGCGTCATGTCACTTATTAGCCGGGAAGGTGAACGCTCTCTTATCAGGAGAGTGAATAAATGCTACAGAAATCTAACGGCATGGTATAAAATCCCGCTCTTTAAAACTGTAAAGTTCAGCTATCGGAGGCATGTTTGCGCAGATGGACTTCACCCCACAGCAAATGGCGTGCGCGAACTTGCTAAGGACTTTTATGACGCCTTCAGAAGCATAGAAAATCCAATGGCTGTGAAACGAAGGCAAAGAAGGCGACGACGATGAAACGCCCAGCTCATTTTAGAGCGGGTCCGATTTTTAACCATCTTCAAAGAACATTTTCTGTTTAAATCCCAGCTCATTTTAGAGTGGGTACGGCTATCGACAGAAACGAACTCATCTTTAGCAGAGCGACTGATTATTTATACGACAAAACTGGTTTTTAATTAAACTCAAACACCTTTGAATTCAAGAAATTGGTGTCGAAATAACATATGTGATGATGATGATGATGATGAATCCCTGAGGGGGGGGGGGGGGGGGGGGGGGTGTCAATACTACACCGTGTCAAAATCCTATACTTAAAAAAGGTTCTATAAAATGGAATTTCTCAAAATGTTGAACCATATTTTCAAACGTCGGATAATTTCTCAATGACTTGCGTCCATTTTTTAAGTTTTGCTCAAAATATCTTGAGTGTTGTACCTGATGATGAAGAATAGAGCACAAAGTATGATGCAGGTTCCCTGTGCGTAGAAGGTCATCTTAATGGTGCCTAGACAGTTGAGCTGCATGCGTTTGATCAGGTATCCGGAAATGATGGCTCCAATGGCTGCCGCAGGCACACTCACTCCGCCTGAAAAATAACTTTATAAATATTTGGAATGTTTTTTTTTAGCCGACAGATAAAGAAGCAGAATTATGAGTAGCATCTGCCATGTCGAGTTTCTTACATCTCTAATATATAGAATTTAAGGAAAACAAAAATCGAGTTCGCGGGATGTATAGCCATTCTCCTTAGAATAAAAGTTGGTATGTGGTATAAATTAAAAGCATTTGATCTGAGATCAGTTGGGAAAATTCAACCGAGTGACACGGTTTACAAGTAATGTAAATGGCAAATAAAAGTGATAAACGCGGTCGCTGTCTTCCTGAATGTGGAAAAAGTCAATAAAAATTAAGGTAGAAGAAGATTAAAAGTTATGACACAGTTGGTCTGGTAGCTTGATTGAAACCCAATAAGGGAACATACCATCACAAATGAGCGTTCGGCAGTGAAATTAGCCTAAAAATGGAAGATGAGCTGGAGCATCTTTGGTGGAAAAAAATTTATTGGTTTCCCATCTGTCTATGAACTTTGTCTCTGATTATTGACTTGTAACGGGCTTTGCTTTCTTGTTTCACGTTATTGCCTATGACAGCTGGGTTCAGGTTTTTTTAATCTTACTTGATTTTTCACGAAAAGATTAAGAAATTCAGGGGATATTTTTAACTATCCCTTACTCCCTATTTTATCTAGTAACGAACATCCTGACATATAATAAACTAATCATAAAGCTCAAGATTTGGAAATTTTTGTACATTTTTTAGCGCGCGTAGCTTGAAAAAAAAATTATTATTACTAATCAAACGGTTAAGCATATGCGAATATTGAAGCTATTTAATACAAATTCGTCTACGAGTGATTCGTTTGATATTTTCATCACTTTTTTTACAGATTCATTTGATTTCACTCTAGAGAACATAAAAAGGCAGATCTGCCTGTCGAAGGATGTATCTTCAAGTTAGAATTTCCCCTCTTTTACTAAAGAGGCGGGGGATGTTTGATGAGATCCAATAGACTTTTAAGGTGGTAAAGATACCTGCAACAAAAGCGGCTATTTGCGCAATCATCCGATACTGCGTCTCGAAGAACTTCGGAATGAAAGCAGTTAGTCCGGCTGTTGTCATATGTAGCACACTGCCGTGTAGCAGCAAGCACAGAAACGTCTTGTCTTTCATGAGACACTTCATGCATAGCCAGAATTCGGCTAGTTGCAACTGGTGCGCAGTTTTCACAGTATAAGCACCTCCTCCGTGTGAATTCTCTGGATCAGTAGAGGAAGCATCCGGGCTGTTGGGAGCCTTAGCAAATGATGTCAAGTTGGCAGCATGTTCGTTGTCAGCGCTGTCTTTGACACTCAAAACTTCGCCTAAAACGAAACATTTTGTTATATTGTCCATGAAATTTTGTTCAAAGAAAATCTTTCGCTATGATTTTCCTGGTATAGTTGATCAGTATTCATTGCAACCCCACTTTTTTCATGTGTAAGAAACAATTTTTGATGCAAGCGACAAAAAATAAGAGATTAAGGTGAGTGAATTTCAATTGTTGAATTGATTTTCAGTGATTTAGAACGAATTTCCGCTCTGTCGGGGACTTATTCACTTCCAATTATTTCAGGAAGAGTCGTGTTGCCTTCTTTTGAATTATAATGGAGAACAGTGTCTCCTAGAATTATGTATACGGGAAAATGTGACAAGTTTGCTAAGTACAACAGAAATGTTGTCTGATTTTAGAGTAGGGTCTTCATTTTGTGAACTTAATCCGTACCAGACTTCATGTGGGTGGTATTATATTTTGGCAGTAAAATGTGAGAATATACGCTTGAAGTTGCATATTAGCGTTTATGGAAATTTCCCAATTTGGGTAGTTTACCCGGTGTAGTTAAATTTAATCAAGATTGGCTATTCTGGTTCGTCTGGAGATCTGATTCTCGACAGGTGCTTGCCAGACCTCGTTTGGCAGAATGGCTTCTCCAGGGTATTTGGAGTTAAATTTAATCTGGGTTCTAATTCCAACTCGAAAGCGAAGTCATTTATCCTTTTCGTGGAATCGAGCGTGCGTGAAATAATTCAAGCACCATAAAAAGCCAGGTGGCTCCAAGTTACCTTAAGTGGTTAAATTGAAAGTGGCAGAGGGTTTTTGAGCCAAATGCAGACATATTAGAAAAAAGTGGTCGCCAATTTTATTTTCCGAAGACTTACTTAAAGCTGAAAAGCGTATTTATCCTAGCTTTCCGCGCCACAAGCCATCGTCCGGAATATACTTTATCTTTTAGTTGAGCCAAGTACGGGAGCGAGCACCTGAAGAAATGCCGCTACGAAGAGCTTAAAGGCTAGAATGGTGATTCCTTTGCCAATTTATCGGTTTTCGGCTCGTTCGGTTGGTGGGAGGATGAATGCGAAATTAGGCTGTCAGATTTGACTGATCGACTTTGAAAGGTTCTTTTTATACCAGACTAGTTGCATTGCATTACCCTATCTTCCGGACTTGTCTATTCATCTAACTAGTCGCTGACGGTAGTCAGCTAATTCTCCTGTCTAAATCCAACGTCAGCCTTTGGACTACAAAAACTTGATCAATATAAAATGAAAATTTTGTGGCGATATTGAATGTGTGTGCAGATTCTTTTGTCTTTGCAATTTTTGCTTTTTTAACAACAAAAAATGGCGAAAATGAAAAGTTCTCTTTTATGTGGAAATTTTCCTTTGAAGAGTCTTTAGCTGATAGAGTCACCAGTGGAAGTAAGGAGGATGCCACCCCCCCCCCCCCCTCCCTCAGGGATTCGACCCCCTGCCGACCCAAAGGGTCCCCCTTTGTACTATTTTGAATTATCCATTTTTGGCTGATGAACCAAAAATTTTTCGAAAGTGTCTTCGGCGCCAAAAAATATACTAATTTTTGAAACTATATTTGTAAACAGTAATGCAAAACTTTGTTTGTGCAGCTATGGTTTGGAATTACTCAAAGTCGTCACTAACTTTTGACAACTGATGCAGTTTTGTCGGTTGAACTAGCTTGTTTAGCAAACGTCTGTTTCAAGCTGTTTTGTGACTGTTTCCTTGAATGACATCTAACTGGAGTGGTGAGCTCTTTGCTGGCATCCATGGTCTTGCCTCGGTTGGGAAGTGTTAGAAGAACTGGGACTAGAATGAGAGCGAGAGCACATTCTAACATGAAGCCCATCCACCAGGCCCCCATGAAGCTGTCATCCTCAGTCGACATAGCCCAGCTCCTAAACATTTTCACCTCAATGATTTTTATAACATGTTTCATTAGGTCAGCATCAGTAACTTGAACCTAAGCTTGTGATTAAATGTTTTTTTTTCAAGATGTCAGTCCTAAATTGTTCTTGAAATTCAAAGAGCTGTAAAGCAATTTATTGTTTTTCTTCTGAAATTGTAAAGTTGAAGTATTCTTCAATAAATTGAGTCATTTTTTTCTGTTTCCTTGCCTTCGTTATTCTTTTCCACCTGTCAGTTGGCTTTGTTTGAATTTGGCTATTTTCAATTGGTTTTCAAAGTTGATTAAAAGTAACTCACGAGTAACTCAAAAGTCAAAAGTAACTCACGAGAAGTCTATTGGCATGCTGAGAAATGATCCACTGAGAACAAATCCAAGAGCAGGCGCCAGAAGACCAATGGCATGGAACCAGCCTTAAATAAAGTGAAACAATGAACGATATTTCGAGCCTTAATTTTCCAGATTTGACCGCAATGGTGTCACTGTCTCCAATTAATACCTGCACCGCAGAAATTCTGTTCTTACTTTTGATATTTGTTCATTATAAACAGATGATTTAAAGGTGCTGAAAAAAGATTCAGCTGATTGCGACCTACCTAAAGACCACCCTGTGTTTTCGTCGTGTTTCGATCCCTGATCCAGGTATGCAATAGCAACAGTCTGAATCGGGGTCGACCCCACTCCAATCAGGAACATCCCAGTTACGAACAGCCACTTGACCCAAGCGGGCTCCTCCCTCTCCGCCTCAGAAGACGTGGCTCCACCATTGGTAATACATCCACTAGGATCTTGAAATGCGCCCGATTTTTTAACATGGGTTACATTCAAAACACTAAACGGCTGTTCTCGGAAAAACTCGGCTGATGAGTAGCAAAAAGCACCGATAGCTATGAGACCGGCGCCCATAGCCATGATAAGAGGTTTGTTCCCTTTTCGACCGTAGAAACTGACCGGAATAACCAGTAGGACTATTGCAACGTGAAACGATCCCTCTATCAAGCCTGTGAATTTACTGTTGAAATTGAACAACTTCTCCAGCGTCGAGTAACAGCTATTGACAAATCCGGTTGTGAGTGAGGATTGAACCCCGACCAAGTAGCAAATGGCGAATAGTTGCCAGCCAGCGCGTGAATAAAGAGGAATCGACGAATTTTCAGCCCCGAGGTTTTCAATTGATTTCTTCCGTTTGTCCTTCTTGTGAGCATTTTCTTCAAAAGATCCCTCGCAAAGATCCTTTGCGTCTGAATGAGTAGTCATTGCACCGTCGTGAGCACCTTGAGTTAGAAAGTATTCTTCGGATTGGTTTCCTTTTGAACTTCGTTTGAATTTGTCCCAGAAAGTTGACATTATTGACCGATTATTTGAAGTAGCTTGCCCTTGAGTGTCGAATTGATGTTCGTTTGTGGATGAACTTTCGGTGGTCCTTTGGTGCGAGGCTTCTTTAATAGTCATCTTGGATTCTTCTGGTTTGTTGGCAACTCTCTTTGGTTAATATTGGTTGTCACTTTCGCCAGAAGCTGGTGTTTGTTCAAACTCCCTGCCAAGAAATAGAGATACAATTGGCACCTGGATTTACCAATCTCACGAATTTTATCGTTTTTATTTTTGTGTTCAACTCATAAATCAATGAATCTAAGCTAGTGCGAGAAGACTTTCGAAGCGAATTTAAGAAATCTTTCAGAAGATGGCACTAAATGTGACGCCAGTATATGAATAAATAAAGAGTAAGTCCTTGGATTGTTTCTTGATAAGTGAATTCGTTTCTTTGGTTTGATTTATCGGAAATGCTCGAGCGATTGATAGAATGTGAGTTCAGTCGAAATTGGTATTTTTTCTTTGTTCCGCAAATGTCAGCGTGTTTGTGAGGAGCTGTAACAACGCATGGAATGGTAAATACAATTGAATAGTCCTCCTTTCAATCTTGCTTCGTGAAATTATGGTATTATCAGCCAATAAGATTACTTAGAGCCAAACAAATTACAGTGAAACAGGGATAAAAGGTGATTGTCTGTTCTCACATACCATTATATGAAGAAAATTGGTAAGTCTAAGCTTTTGGTCAAAAATTATTTGAAAAGACAATTGCGTAGCAGCAATATTTTCTGTTGAAACCGGAAAACTCTCCTTTTTTGTACAATGAAAACGGCGATAATTCAGAGACTTATCATTTTCAAACGTAGCCCTGTTACAATTGTAAAATAGCAATGTTTGAAAATCACAATTCTCTGAATTAGCGCTGTTTTTTTTTGTAATAGAAATGGCGAGTTTTCCGGTTTCAACGTAAAATATCGATTTTTAATATAGAATACAGGAATAACAGAAAGCTCAGAATTGACTTTTTTGCTCAAGTAATATTGCTGTCTAGATAGATTAGCTGTATTTGACGTCATAACGTCAAATAGTATGTGGGACAGAAAAATGTTTTCCAATGAAGGCAAAATTTCAATTGATTGTACGTGAGTTTCCGTCTTTTCAGTTTCAATGTCCACATCTTAAGGCATTAATTTTTCACTTATGCTTTTGGGCCAAGGTGTTGCCATGCTTCCAGCTGCCATAGAGTTTGTCATTAGGCATGTTTCGAGTTTTAATGATCGTTTCCAAAAGTATGGAGTTTTTATCGCCTGAAATGTTTTTGCTTTTAAAAATGACGGCATGTCGTATGTCGTCTCTGAATGCCAAAATTGTTAGATGTATTTTGTCGAAACTCAGAAATCACTCCTTATGGAAGCCTATTTAAAGTACTCTTTTTGCGGTTTTGACTAATAAGCAATGAACTGACTTCGCAAAAGTGCCGGAAAAAATCCTCTGAGGTGTCTGAAGTCATTGTTCCGAACCCTAATGGATTGGGATGCGAGTTCGGTTAGTTCTCAGCGATTTCAGCTACTACCAATATAAAGCAAATATGATTCATTCAACCGTAATTGGGATTTCGACAATAGGTTTTTTCATATTATTTCAAGTATTTTCTAGCCTATATTTTTTATCGCCTACATTTTTTATTCGAGCCTAATTTTTTTAATCAAGTTTTAAGTATAAAAGTTTCATAATTAAAGGAAAAAGGAAGTTATGCAATTAAAGGAAAAAATTGAAAAATTGATACATCAATTTCGAGATTTGTACACGCTAGACAAAAGATTTTAAGAGAGTTTTTCCGGTGAAATTTGAAAACAGGTAGATTCAAACATTACCGCACTTAAATAGGTTTTGAACCATTTCCCCCCCCCCCCCCCCCAGTTACTCAGAAAAAATGCTAATTTTAGCTTACTCCTGAAGCTTCCTTGACAGGCTCAGTGCTTTTTGAGTCCTCCCAAGTGTACTAACTGTGAAATACTTGGAATCGATATTATTATATTGTTCTGTATAATTGTTGTAATTTTTCAATTCAATTTTGAGCAGAGAAAACTTAATTCAGGTTGTTGTTTTTTTTATTGTCAAAATTTTTGTTAGTGAAGAAAAAACTTGAAAAAGGGGTCAATTTATGTCATCTTAATGGCTTCTGATTTTTTTCTTCGTCGTAGTTTTTCCGGACGTAGTTTCCATCTATCTAGCATATTAATTCGGGTTATATTCGGTAGAAATGATTTCAAGTTAATGGCTTATCGTACTTGTTAAATTTTTTTGGAAAACAAGGACAGCGTGTTACTGTGCAGGTAGCACAGAATATTCCGACCCTTGTCTTAAAGTAAAAAAAATCAATTTTTAAAAACAAGAAAATCATGAATAATTCTGTTTAAGTCTTTTTCTTTTTCATGCTGAAATCTTTTTAATTTTTTGAAGTGTTTGATCTCCAAAATTGTCTTGAACAACTCCAAAATTGAATTTACTCAAAAAAAAAATTAAAATTAAGCTTAACTAAGCTAAATGGCTTAATCCTGCTCGCTCGCTTCATTCGCTCAAAATAAGACCAAAAATTAAAAGTTTCAAATGGGTTTTCTTGAAACTGATGAAAAAAATAATGTTCAAAATGTTTTAATGTCGCTCATCTCGACTGAAAATGCTTTAAATTTTTCTGGGTATATTTATGGACCCATTCTAATACTTTTTTGAGATACCTGAGTAAAAAAAATAAAACAAACCGGAAGACAAAGTCCCTCCCCATTTTCAATGGTCGGACCAACAAAGGTTTGATGATCGATTGAGTCCGGGCTAGACCTGTTTTTTTTTGACACGGGAAGGTTTCTGTTCTGAAAATCATTTTTGAGTTAGCGTATATCTGCTTATTTTTGTCGGCTTAGTTACCTCAGCTCGCTTTTTTGGAAAAAGTTTAGCCATTTTAAACATTTCAAAACAATATATAGTTTTATTAATGGTGCAGGTAACTGAGTTCCAAAATTGTTTTTTCCCCGCTTTTTATGCCATTAAGGTTTCTTTGGCGTTAACAGTTTCGCTTGTTATTTTGCTAGAATTGCGTCATATTATGTCGTTTGGAAAAAAAAGAAAAGAACTCGAAATTAAAAACTCATTGAAGCTTTGAATTTTTAATGGCTATTTTCTCCCAGACTAAATGGGCGTCTACCTAAGTTTAATCTACTCGGTAGTTTTTGTCTTAATGTTCACTGCATTAATGTAAAGTTAAAAACAAAAATGCTTTTTCTGAGAATCTAATATTGCGGCATACCTTTGGTACAAAATTTTATTGTTTCAAGCTGGCTTATTTAATCATAGTTCGCGCTAAGTGGCACATAAGCCGCAAATTGATTTCAAAATGTTGGATTTGTTGTTGTATATAAGGTAACTTTGCTGTTTCTGTGATCTCTCTATCCCATTCAAACCCGCCGTTGAAATCATTTAACCACTCTTCTGAACGATTAGATGTTTTTCGCTGGCGTACGGGATTTAGAAGTTGAAGTAAAGACATCTATTTTGGATCCAGTTTTGTCTACTTAGGAAAAGCGATCACAGCATTTTAAAATAGTTAGCTCTGAATAACCGGATCCGTGGTTTTTGTGAAACTAGTCGTTTTTGTCGAAAATGATGTACAAAAATTTTGATTTTCACAATTTCTTCGAACTAGATTGTGTGTACGTGATTGTAAAATGTTGAGTTATGATTTCTGTCACCGTTTTGGGTTTTCGGTTGCGATGAGTATCCGCCTTAAATATCAATGTTATCCGTTGCTTACCTGTGCTGTTGATAAACCGGAGTCATCAAGAAACTGAAAGAATAAACTCACTCTTAGAAGCACCTTACTCTCGCAAATGGATCTAAGTACTAAGTCGATGGAAGAAATAAATGGTTAAATTACCGAATAATTAGTTGATGTTTTGGTTACTATTTCGTAGAATGTCAACAACTCTGTGATTGCTTTCTGAGTCAAATTAGTGCAACATCTTAGGTTTGCCAACTTTCGGTAAGGTTAATTATATTTGCCCATTAGATATTCGGATTATCTGATGGTTTGGAGCTGATGTTTCAAAAGACACACAAGTTTGAGAAAGGTTAAAGGAATCAAAATGGCTAGCGGTGGTGAAATGGTGAAACATTACCCAGCCCAGAAAAACAACCAGCCAATTGCATGTAGATCTTATCCAGGGTTTAGACAGCGGTGCTCCCTAATGAGCTGAACATTTTAAACAATTCAAATCAAGCTGAAATTCCGGTTTAGAAGGAATAAGAAATTTGAACTGACTGCAATGGTAGTGTGTTATTTTAAAATGCGTTTTTCCTTTAGAATTTTTTTAATTGACACAAGTGTTTCCTGGGAGAGTTGTCTCGAGCTTTTCAAAGCTCCGGTCAGAAAAGAATTTAATAAATATCTGGCTTTGAAGGTGTGACTTGTTTTTCTATCACAAATAACCAATATACAAAAGCGACACAAGCCCAGGTAGTATCAAAATGAACTGGACTTAAAGTGGAATGAAAAATGAATTCAAGTATAAGTACGAGCCTTCTTTTTTTTTTCAGCCTAAGTCGCAAACATTGGTGCCACTTTATAGCTTTTTGATAGCATCTGCTTTGTCATTCAAATAGTAATAAGTTAGGACGGTTTATGCATTTTTAATTTATCAAATGAACCGAAAAAAGTGATTTGTTTCAATTACCATAGCAATAATGAAAACTCGATTTCAGAAATGTTGTTACTCAATATATCTCGCAATTTTTTGAGATGCATAATTTAAACACGATTTGTTACATGTAACGTTACTGTGGATGCCTTCAGTTAGTTATATTCCAAATTATTACTGGCAAAATTGAGTCGATTTGCGTTTGATGACATTTTTGCTGAATGGCTTGGCAATTTTTTTTATTTCTACTTTTTTTATTTCACGTGATAGGGCTGCTTTTTGGTCGTGTTCTTGCAAGTGTTTGCGAAGCGCAACTTCTCTTCTGCTTATATACTTAATTACGGGCTTCACTATCTCGCCTTGTTTTAGCTTTATTAATATAATATTTTTGCAAATTTAACGAATTTTTTCACGTTTAAGTTATAACGTATAATGGTTAAGATGTATATATTTTTTCGCTTTTCTATTTGAGCTCAGTGTTTATTTCACCAATTATGAAATAGGCCAGTCAATAGTGAGATGCTGTAAGTTTTCTCCCAGGGTCGCGATTTTGTTTACGAGATACGACCTTCTTTCATGATTTTTTTTCAGTAAGTTTCAGAAAATTTATATTTAATTACCTTCAAAAAATTTGGAACTCTTCACCCTGTAGTTTTTCAGGGTCTCCTCTAGAGATGCAAATCTAGCCTTTGAATGTGACTGCTCAAATGCTTTTAGTTTCCGAGATATTTAGCTTTTTATGATTTTTTCAAAAAGGGTGCTCTAAGGGGTTGCGATTGTTGCCTCTAATTGTGATTCTAATCCTTCAAGTTTCCGAGATTTGACACTTTTGTATGATTTTTTCATGATATACTTTATGCTTTTTTTATGATATACTTCACAAAGTTTCAAATTCCCAACCCTGTAGTTCGGTTATTTTAGGGTGCTCTAACGGGTTGCAAATCTTGTCTCCAAATGGGACTTCTCGAATGCTTTAAGTTTCCCAGATCTGAAGTTTTTAAGATTTTTTCATGAAATTTTGAGAGAAAGAAATTTTCAAGAAATCTGGACTCCAAACAGGACTGCTTAAGATCTTTTACTTAGCTAGATATCACGTTTTTCTGATCTTTGTAAAATTATCAAAAATTTTAAATTGAAAAAAATTTAAGGTTTGAAACTGTTGACCTTTTAATGGGGTGCTGTCAGCTTACTACTAGCAGTTAAAGATGTGGCCTCAGTCTTAATTTTTTGACTCAATCTTTTGAGGCTTTCAAATTTCACGTTTTTTATGATTATTCATGATCTTACGTATAAAGAAGTAAACTCAGAAACAAGAGTCTGCTATTTTGAAATTGATTCCGTCTATTGTTACGGTTGCATTCCTTTCGTTGTTTTTCATATATTTTATGTAAATCAATTTTTACGTTCATGATAGAAGTATCGGAGGCGCGTTGCACGTTAGTTAACTTAAAATTGAAGGTTTTTTTCCTGTGAGCTACCTGATAGATAGACCTATGCAATGATGGACCTGTAATGATGGACCTATTTTAACAAATAAAGATTTTTCAAGTTTGATTAACTTTTTTGCGCACCGACCGATAACCGTGAGTTTTCTTAGACTCTTTTCAAAGTTCCAGAATTCTTAAATTTCTAATCGGATTCAACGATAGGAGAAAATTTCTGAAGTCTGCGCTTACCTGCTTTTTGACGGTTTGCTCAGTATGGGAATATGCGGATGATTAAAATATTTGTAATTCCCACATGGAAGGAAATGTAACGAGACGTCAGTCCCACTCTCTATCTATTATCGCTATCTCCACCAATTTTTACACAACATCGATGGTTATTATACGGTAGTAACTAAGACACGTGAAATCATAGATTGGGTTATCCGGGGTTAACTAAAAGGTTATTAAGGGTAAGTTATCGTTTGGGTGATATGAGATAAAAAGGAAGTAGCGTGCGGACTAGCGGTGAAAGGTTGTTCATCTATAAATTAGTTCAAATATTTTCTATGCAATATGACCCACGATTCCCAGTAGCAAAAACTCAGCGCCTCGCTCTCTCTCTCTCTCTATCTATCTATCTCTTTCTGTATTTTGATGAATTAATGATGAACGAAAGTGAAGAATGAACGGAAGATGGTAGGGTTGTTTTTTCTTCTCCTTGTCATTAACTAGAGAATTTTTGGTATAAATTTCTTTTTTGTCCTGCCGAAGCTACGTATTGAGTTTCAAATTGAAAACTTCATCTGTTTTAAGTTGCTCATTTTGAGCTCTTGAGACGAACAACTGTGGGTTCCGGTGATATCGCTGCGTATTTTATTTTTTCCTTCGCCCGTTGGCAGTGTGTTAAGTACTTGCTAGGGTGAAGTGGAATTAAAAGGAAGTTATTAGTTATAAACCAGCAGGAAAATCGTGATTAAAATTATTTCAGTTTTATATTGGGCAGGGCATATTTGCGTGACGTAAGCCGTTGTTCCATTTTTTGTCATTTTCAGTTCCTTTAGGTTCCATAAAGTTCTGGCCAGTTAAATCTGTCTGTTTTACATCAATTTTCATCCAAAATAAAATTCCAATCAAATTTATCGAGTTTTCATTTTGGTTTTAAAACTTCTTGGAAGCCTCTACACTAATGACACAAAAACCAATAATCAAGTTTTAAATATAGATTGTTCGCAAAAGAGTATTTCATTTTTTGCTAGCGTGAAAGCTATTGTTAAAAATTCTATTTTGAATTCACATCTTTAGTAGCTATTTTGTTATATCTCTTAATCAATCCACAATCTATAATTACATAATCTCTAATAAGTCTAGAGATAGATTGTCATAAGATTGTAAATCTGGAGGTAGGAGGTTCAGTTTTATTTGGGATATTTTTAGCTGTCAAGTCTTATTTGCTTATTTTTTGTTTTATGTTATTTACCCTTGCGATAAGCAAGGGTCTTCCAACCGGGTACTAATCTTTTTCCCCGTAAACAACTTTGTCCACTGGACTCATCTCATACTTGTTTCATTTTTTATTCAAATTGCTTACAGTTCCTGGTCAACTTAGCCTGGAGTTAACGAATGTCTGGGACGGAAAAGGTCCTGGGTTCGAGTCTGACCTGGACCTTTTTTTTTCAAACGGGAAATATTCTGTTTAAAAAAAATTGCCGGCCAATTATTTGTCTGCTTATCTGTTTTTGGCTTAGTTGTCACATTTTGGGATTATTTTTTTCTGCGTTTGTTTTTAAAGCTATGTAGTTTTAAGTGTTTGATTTACGCCTACATTTTGTAATTTTACTTGCCTTGACTTCATATTTCCTTCTTTGTTTTCTTTTGTTTCGCTAAAAAAATTACCCGCCAAAATTTTTTTCGGCTTTGGTTTTTTTCATTGGTTTAATGACCTTTTTGTGGACCTTTCAAGATCAACTCAATTTTAGCACTCCTCTCCACACTTTGCAAGTTGGTTGTGTGTTTACCTATTTTTTTGTAGAAATTTCATTTTTTTCGTTTTGAAATGTTTTTTCACTTTTTGCAAAAATTTTAGTTTTTCTCAGAAGTTTCTTCTGATTTTCACAAAAAAGGAGTAGCAATTGAAAGACCGCTTGTTCCTCTGAGTGCCTGCATACTCCCCTAGAGTTTTTTCCTTGACCCTGCTGTTTACAGCCTTCGAAGAAGTGGGGGGGGGATATTTGACCCATAATTTTTTTCGTTTTCTCGAAAACCTCTGTCAAATACGAGTTTTTGATTTCAATGGATCGAAAAAGTACAATTTTTTTTTATTTTGTGAGCGTTTTTTTAAGGTTTTGACTCTTCTCGAAAACTCTCCCAAATCTGATATTGTTCAATGAGATAACGTGTAGTTGGAAGCTCTTCTGCATTAGCGGATACTATTTGAAAAATGTGCATAAAAAGTTATCGCCCTTTGAAATTTTTTGACAGTTTTCTTACACTTTTTGATTATTCTCGAAAACTACCGTGCCATACCTGAGATCTTGGGTTCAGTTCTTAGAACGGGCTTCAGAAAGTTCGTTTGCTTGTGCGACTACGCACAAATATTATAATCTCCCTATTTTGTGCTAACCGCGGGGATAATCTTGGAAATTGCTTGGCTGAAAATGATTTTTTTTAACTGATATTATTGCTTGTTTTCATTAAGAGTCGATAAACGTAGTTCACTCTCTTGTATAGGTTGTGATGATTTTTTTAAAAGAAAAGGATCAAAATTTGTTCCGGCTCAAATTTGCTTTTTCGCGGTTTGACTTTTGACTTCGAGAGTTAGTGTAATAGTACAAACCCTCTTTTTTCCAACTTAACTCGCAAATAAAAAGCTTCATTAAAAGTTTTACTTAGGCTGTAATCACGAGCTGTAGCATTGGAAATTTCATAGTATCTGCTCTCTGCTTTATTTGTGGCTAGTTTTTGTTATTTATTAAGCGTCCGTGGCTGAGTGGTTAGAGTGTGAGACTCAGTTTATCTAGCTCGCTGGATCGAATCCGACAGCTGAACTTTTATTATTTCGAGGCTTATGTCTACTTTTTGGGTTGCACTTTATAGAACTGCTTTTTGTCGTGTTTTCCGTAGTGTTTGCGAAGCGCAACTTCGCCTTTGTGTAAATTGGAGACTCCACAATCGAACTCCCTTAGTTAATCCACTATCTATTAGCAAAAGTGTAAATATCCCGCAAAACGTGATGGACTTCTAGTTTCGAAAGTGGATTTCAGATTTCTTAGCGGAATAAAAAGTTTACATTTTGATCCAGTTTTCTCTAATTGTTTTAATTATATGAAAAAGCGTCAATCAACAGTTTTTCTTGAATTTCAAAGAAGTTTGAGGGCATCTTTTTTTTCTTTGCAATCGCAAGATGAGATTTTAAATTATAAAGTCATTTATTTTTGTTTATTTGTTCAGCTGTCTGGAGGCTATTTTTTTAATGGTTACATTTTCCTTGGATGTTCAATTTGTGACGTCGATTTTAAAAAGGTTATGGCTAATTTGTAAAACGCTCTCACCTTTAACGAATATGCACAATTGATCCTCGTTTTAAAGAACCGGCGTTTAAGCGCAAATCTTGGAATGGAATCACTATAAGTAGGCAGAATCGAGATCTGGTAAACTATAATTACCACCAAATGTTTTAGTGGGGCTTGATTGACCACAAGTTCCGTTGTTTAAGAATGCTTTATAAAGAAACAGATGTTTTGGTCTTCTCTTTTGTCAAATAATGGTGAACATTTTACCAAAGAAAGATCCGGTTTGTTTGAAAATTGAAAGGACATCAATTATTGAGATATTTTAGGAAACTTATCATTCGATTTGGGAAGTAAAAGGAAGCTACTTTACGTTTTATCGAATCTTGTCAAATAATTCCCGGTTTTATTTCATAGCGGTACGCGTCAAATTGAAAAGTTTTCTGTTAACGGAAGAAAAATGTTGACTAGTTAGACTGAGTAGCAATTGCAAGGCAGTTGATCGAAACAACGGCGGCAGCATTTAATCAGGACAGGAGGCGGCAACTTATCATGCGGCAATTTGTTACAAATAGAAGAAGCACCTACGTGGTAAAATGCAGAAGGGATATTGTATGAGGAAACTATGGAAGCTAGGATAAAAGCAGGAATTATGCTGTTTGTTCTGAACAACCAAATGCAAATCATGGAATGGAATGAACTTGTGCTGCTTTGTTTTGTGCGCAGCCGCCCATAAGCTAGCGGCTACAAAAGCAGACAAATACAAGAAAAAATCTTAGATAAAAACAAAATCTAAACAAATTTCATTGCTGTTATCTACTGTATTACACATATATATTTTTTCAAGCATTGCATATTAAATGCTCTCAGAAAAAGCTATGAAAATCGTTAGTTTTGGTTCATGACATTGCATATGCAATTGTGATCAGACAGTGCTTTCTGCTGTGCTGCATGTCGACTCGAAGCACCCTCTGCTTCTGTGATATCCTAACGTCTAACTTGTGATTCCATATTGTGAATGGAATGAACGGTGGGATTGGCGTGGAAGTGTGGAGGGATACTGTGTGCTTAGTGCATTTTCAGTGAGTACGCACGATTGAATGAAAGTATGGCTGTTGTGGTCTACAAGTAGGTGGTGTGCAGGCTGCTTTGCCTCTGTGCGTATAGCCTGCGATTCCCTACGAAAGCCACTGAGCTCTGCTTATTATGCTGATATTGCTCTTCTTTTGCGGTCGAGAGAAATAATTGATAGGTTTATAAATAAAGAAACATTGGATGTCTGTCTGGCAGTTAAAATAGAGTCTAATTGAAAGTTCTAGAAGTTCGAAAAGAAATAGCTGGCCGATGTCAAATCTGATTGGCCAGGAAATTGAAACAGTAGTTCTGTGATGATGATAAAAAAAGAAGAAAAGCAATTAAATGCGGTGTTACTAGTTCAGTCCCCTAACCACCCAAAGAGTCACCATTTTGGTATTATTTAGCGGCATCTGTTTTTGAGCTTTCATTTTTTTAGGGTTGAGCGCGCGCCGAAAACACTCGATTGTTTTGGTCAAAATCTTCAAAAGAAGAGCCCATAAACGGAATTTTTGCTCGAAGAAATTTTTCAGAAAAAAGTCCTCAAATTTGATCAAATCAAATTTAATTTTTTTGCTGTTGGACTTTGATTTTGTTTCAAGTTCAATTGAGCTTGCCAGAGTAAGTGTCTTAAAATCGGGAATTAAACAATAAGACGTAAAAAAATTTTTAAAACAAATTTAAAAGAAAATTAAATTGATTTTTTACTGATTCTTAGCAACTTCCAGTCCTGTTCCCACTTGGCCTGGATGTGATGCGGTTGCCTTCGCACGTTATGGTCTTGGACATTATCACAACTTCCAGATTATCTTTTTAACCAAATGGCATCTTTTTTCATGGCATTCTTTTTGTTTTTAGCTCAATGGGCGTCTACTCATATTTTGGCGGCTTAGTGGTCGCTTGGTAAAAATTGAATGCTTCTTCAATGCTGGTAGATGTGTTTTGCTATTTAAACTTTAATCTTTTGATTTTTTCAAGTTTTTTTGTTTTTGTCTCATTTTTCATTCGCTAGTCTGCAATCCTATGCTTGCATTGTATCCCAAATGATGCGGAGTTCCTATTCGCGCCTGTGCTCAAATTAATTAGCTGGAAGTAAAACAAATGAGAACGACTTTAGGTTCGAAAGTGGTTGTTAAGCTTAAGATTTCACAGCGGAATAAAAAATTCCCCCCGAGTCGGTTTTCTCTAATCGAAATAGTTTGTATGAAAAAAGTGTTCATTATTAAAAATCTTGAAATAAAAATCTTGAAATTTAGAGAACTTCAATGTGATTTGTTTTCTTTTCTTCAAGTTTGTCAAGTTTCGAAAAAAAATATATTGATTGTCTCCAATTGTTTATTGGCTATATTTACCCTTGCGATATTGCAACCCGGTATTAGGCGTTTTTCCCGTAATTAACTTTGTTCACAAATCAATCAATTAAGTAAATTTTCATTTCTAAGTTCTCTCTAATGTTCCACCTACATCTGACATTGATTACTTACTTAGGGATCGTAATGTTTAAGTGGTCCATGCAAGTCTAGTGATTGTTTGTTTTTCGAATTAGTTGAGGATTGCTTAAAGTTTGTTGGGTGTCAGCCTTAATACTGTCGGCTTATTTACCATAATTTTGTCTATTACTTTAAGCGATTATTTGAAATTCAAATAGCTCAAATTTGAAAATTTGTGTCATCAGTTCAAAATCAACTCCTACGACACTTTTTAAAAACCAAGAAATGTAAAATTTTAAATTTTTTCTGGAAAGTTTTTTTTGTTTATTTTATTCTTTCCGCGGAGAAAATTTTGTTCAAAATTTTACTCGGTTTTGTTTGAGTGGCATACTGTTTTTAATTTTTTTTTCTGTGAAAATAATTACGCTTGCAATCAGCAAATGATATCAAATCGGAATGTAGACTTTTTTTGGATTAGCTAGTTGAACAGAATCTCCTGAATAATTTTACTTTCATCCGTATGGAATCACAATTCTGACGTTTATTTGTGCATGTGGAGAAAAGGTCATGCAACCTGTCTACAAAGACAAAGGTCATTGGTTTGACTCCGGCCAGGACCTGTTTTTTGTCAAAAGAAAACTGTCCGCGCGTCAAAATATCATTGTCGAAATTCTGACTGCTTGTTTTTTGTCTGCAAATTTATAGCAGCACTAAAATTGCTTACAGTGGACGCATTTTTTAGTTAAATTAAAAAACATCTTAATGTATTTCGCTACTGGGCAAGTAGTTCAGCACCACGAAGTTTTGCCAATTTTTTTTTGCTACTTTTGATTTTTCGAGAAATTGTTTTCTTTTTAAAATCAAGGACTGTTCTGTGTATTTGTTGCAGTGGTAACACCCATGATTGAGCCGACAAATCCTACATTTTTGATTTCAGCAAGGCCTTGTTTTTTGTGGAAATTGAAAATAATTGAGTATTCAAGAATTTTGTGTCTGTTTGTTTTAGTCGGCTTAGGTCTCGCAGAAAAGTTAGGTTTTTGAAAGTTAGGTTTTTGAAAGCCTGTTCAAAGTTTTTTGTAAAATTTCTAGGGTGGATTGTATTTTGGATGAGTTTTTTTTGTTGTTTTCTGCAATTTTTCAAATTTATGTTGAGAAAAAAAAAGAGTTTTCTAAAAAAAATTGTCTCAATCTTTGTTTTGTCATTTGATTTGCTTATTATCATAGTCATTCAGTTTTGTATCGCAAAATGAGCAAAGCTCAGTATCGCCTGTGTAGAACCCTGTGTTCACCTTTTTTCCTTCGCTTACACTGGTTTTCTGATTTTTCCTAAATTGAGTTAAAGCCTGGTTTGCTGGTAAATGTTAGGGTTGTCAAACCGAAAATTTTTGTCATGCCAGAGGGGAGCCTGAACAGCTCGTATATTGGTCCTTGTCTTTGTGAATACATTTATTTTCGGAGCTTTGAAGAGCCTAATGCCCCCGCTTAGTCTTCCCCTACTTATCAATATAAGAATTAAATATTTTTTGAAGTCGTCAATAAACGTAGTAAAGAGTTATAGTTGTCATGTTAATTTTTCTTTTCGTTGTTTTTTCTCGGGAAGAATTTTTAATATGCCCTAATAAGCAGAGAAACGCATTCAATTTTGAATTCATTCAGTTTTGTATCGCTAGTTGTATGAAGCTCAGTTTCGCCTGTGTAGAACATTGTGTTGACCTTTTTTTTCATTCGCTTAAATGGGTTTTCTGATTTGTTTCTAAATTGTTTTAAAACGTGGTCTGCTGGTAAATATTAAGGTTGTCAAACGAAAAGTTGATGTCATGCCAGAGGGGAGCCTGAACAGCTCGTATATTGGTCCTTTTCTTTGTGGATAAATCTTCTAAGCTTTGAAGAGCCAATTACCCCCGCTAAACCTTCCCGACTTATCAATATCAGATTTAGTATTTTTTGAAATCGTCAATTAACGTAGTGAAGAGTTATATTTGTCATGTTGATTTTTGTTTTAGTGTTTTTTCTCGGGAAGAACTTTTAAATATGCCCTAATAAACAGAGACGTTCTTTAATGCATTTTATTGCCTTAATGAGTGCCACAATGGTTCACTTTTATGTTGAATTCAAATCATTTGTTGAAGGGAAGCTCTAATTACCAACGTGGAAACGGCGCGAAAAAAAAACAATTGATTGACTTCTGTTTCGAAAGAGGAAATTATTTTTAAGAATTAGAATTCACATCTCAGATTTACAATCCCCGAATTACTCATGTCTTGATGGTTTTTGTTTTCATTTTTTTTCCAGTGGAAGCCTTGAAATTTATTTTTAATCAATTTTTTTTGTGGTTTGACTTGATTTCTTTTTAACTTCATTTCGATTCTTTTGTTAAAACGAAGGCAAACTCCACTATCGAACAGCAAAAATGTAAAGGTCACGAAAACGTGATTGCCTTCTAATTTAGAAAATGGAATTTAATTATCAACATTACGCAGTGAAACAAAATTTTATCTATTGATCCAGGTTTCTCAAATTGGGTTAATTTTATCTAAAAAGGGTCAAACGCAAGTTGAAGTTTTTTCAAAAAGACGTCAGTTTTTTTAAATCTTTTTTGCGTTCATTACTCATTTCCAACTGTCAGTTAGCGACGTTTTTTACACCTGTGAGAACAATTGTTTTGCGTTCGGGAACAAGACTTTTTTCCTATTAATAACTTTTTGTTCAATTTTTGAGTTTGCTTTATTATTAAGAGTATTGAACGTAGTGAGCGCTCTTAGATAGGTCTTACTGATTTTTTTTCAGGAAAAAGTCTGAAATTTTGATCACGCTCTATTTTGATTTTTCTTGGTTTGACTTGTGGTTTTTTTTAAGCTCAATGCATTTCTATTGTTCGAAGGAAGGCAATCTCCACTATCGAACAGCAAAATGTAAAGGTCACGAAAAACTTCACCACACTTGAAATTAGCAACCCTATGATGATAGAGTGAGGTCAAGATACTTTTAGAGGTTGCAAATTTTGCCTCAAAATATGTATGCTCTAATTCCTTCAGCTTCCGTGATGGGATGATTTTTTATGATTTCTTTGAAAAAAAAATTAAAAAATTTAGATTTAAAAAAACTTCACCACACTTGAAACTAGCAACCCTATGATGATGGAGTGCGGTCAAGGTACTTCCAGAGGTTGCAAATTTTGCCTCTTAATATCGGTGCTTTAATCACTTCAGCTTCCGAGATGTGATGATTTCTTATGATTTCTTTGAAAAAAAAAATTAGAACATTTAGATTTAAAAAACTTCACCTCACTTGAAATGAGCTACCTTATGGTGTTAAGTTGCTGTCAGGGTACTTTCAGAGTTGCAAATTTTGTGTTTAAATTTTTCATGCTCCAATCCTTTTGACTACCGAGATCCTTTTTGATCCTTTTTTTACTTAATGATTCTTTTTAACAAAGTTTCCTAAAACAAAAAAAAAGTTGACAAAAAAATCGAAAGTCAAAAAAATTGCAGTAAAAATGAAAGTAGCAACCCTATGTTAGTGTTCTCTCTGATCCTTATAGTTTCTGATCCTTATAGTTTCCATGATCTGACGTTTTTTTATGATGTTTTGAAAATTGTTTTGAAGTTTTCAGATTTGAAAAACCTCGCCAACTTGAAATTAGCAACCCTATGGTGGGGTGCTGCCAGGATACTATATGGGTTTGCAAATCTTGACTCAAATAATGACTGCTCAAATCATTCTAGATTCCGAGATTTGATGTTTCCTAAGATTTTCTGTGGTTTTCTAACAATTTTCCAAAAGTTCACAACAATTAATATCAGCAACCCTTTGGTCGGGTGCTGCCTGCCTTTTTTCAGGAGATGCAAATCTTGCCCACAATTATGTATTCTCAAAGGTTTTGATTTTCTGAGAAGTGACGTTTTTATGATTTGCTTTAAAGTTTTTAAAAGATTTGCATTTGAAAACTTATCAAAACTCCAAATTAGCAACCCTCTTGTGGGATGGTGTTAGAATTTTTCCAGTTGCGAAATTGGCCTCCAAATATAAATAACCAAATCATTTTTGTTGGCCAGATTTGATAGTTTTTTCTTCGTAAAAAACTTTTCAAAATTAACACTTGAATTTTTTCAAAAATCTTAGATCGCAAAAACATAATAAAATTTCTTTAAGAAAATTCTTTAAAGTTTTCTTAATTTCTATATACTCTATAGTTGGTTACTGTTACAGTAATCTCAGAGATTGCATTTTGCACTCCTTTATGGCTACTAAAAACTGTTCATCTTCCGAGATATGACTTTTATAAGGTTTTTCACTTAAAGAATTAAATTTTTCACAAAACTTAATTTTAAAAAACTGCACTAAATTTGAAATTCGCAATCCTACATTTGGGTGCTTTCAGGGTCTGTTTTTAAATGCATCGCTTGATTGGCATGATTAGATGAATTGACTATTAGCCATTCCTTTTTGGGTACAAAATTTTCATAATCTGAATTGCTTGCTGAAAAAAACTTGACTACTATAGGGTACAAAAATTCACAAGATTTTAAGTTTGCGTCTTTCGTAGTTGCTTTTTCCTGAGACCTATCTATCATACTTTCATAATTGTACCCCAGTTCACTCTAAAATACTTTTAAAATATTTTGAAGTTTCATCGATGTCTGCAAGCCGATTGATTAATGCAAATGTGCTTGCTAGTGTATTCCAATTGATGTACACTTCAAAAAAAAATATCGGTTTTTGCGAACTACATTTTTCTTTAAAATCTTTTTTCTTGTTTTTTTTCTTCAAAACTTACATAATTGAAATAGAAGTTTGGCTGTTATTTTTGGCTAGATTTAATTTTAAAAATGTCAATCATAACCTGTTCTTGAATTCAAAAAGCTTTAAAGCAATCGAATTTTTCTTTGAAACTTTCAGGTCAGTTTTTTTTTCTGTTCTGCGTTTTTGACTATTTTGTTACTTTCTGTTGGCTATGTGTTATGTTTGATATTTTAACAAAAAGCGGATTTTAGTGTAATACTAGGAAGCAATTTTTCTCCCAACACAAGTCGCAAAGAAAAGTGCTCATTTGGTGGACTTTTTGGTATATTTCCAACCATAGGCGTTTTAATAGTATCTGTTGCTGCTTTATTGTTGCTAGTGTTAGCTTAATCCAAGCGACCGTGGGGCAGATGTGGGGCCTTGAGACTCCTTATCTACAGGTCGGAATATCAATTTCGGAACATTGAATCAATTTTTTTCGTGGTACTTAAACTGCATTTCATTAGTAACTGTAGCTTGTTTGTTGGCAGCTAGTGTTAGTAATTTTCTTAGCGAATTGTGATGCATATGCGATGATATGAGACTCTAATATCCAGGTCGGAGGTTTAATTCCGGTCTACAGCGAAAGTTTTATTTTTTAAGGCTGACATTTACCTTTTTTTATGTCACTCTGTTTTTGTCTTTTTAATGGTAATTCTGCGTCGCAAAAGGTCCGAAACATCCTTTTCTCTCTTTGTAAATCTTTATTTGAGAAATAAGGTCTTCACGACTAAGCAATGCTTATTCGATTATCTATCGTTCGACTAGTAATTTGTTTCGTGAACACTTATCAGAGAGTGCGTTTGCCTTCGTTTTTACTTCAATTTTTGCAGTTGAGATATATTGAAACTTGAGGCAATGAACCCAATGAATCCAATAGAACCTGCGCAGAAGTTCATTCTCACGTAGAAACTCATATAACAAAAGCAAAGGAAGAATTGGGATTTTTAGGCATCTGAAAATATAGAATGTCTGAGATCAAAAATTTCAACCGCAACCTATATGATGTTTTTATTTGAATTAGCCTCAACCGTGATAATACTTTTCTGTGCAAAATCTGTCAGATTCATATCGTCATTTTTCAGGATAGTATGGTAAACTAGATACGACGGGGAGTATCAGCAGGATGAAACGTCAAACTTTTTACCTATCAGTTTTGCAGATTTTTAAACCTGAATAATACCTATTTTTACACTTGCGAGCGTAGTGTATTTGAACGAACCTTCTGTTTTTTCTAGTCTAACTCGCAACTAAAATTACTATAAAGTGTTCATTTATTTGGTGGCAATTTTGCTATAATCACGATCTGTAGCATTCGAATTTTCATAGAATCTGTTCTCTGCTTTTTCTGGCTAGTTTTTGTGACTTTTTAAGCGTCCGTGGTTAGTGCGTGAGAATAGAAATTTCCGGGTCGAAGGGCGAATCCGAGACGTTGCCGAATTTCACTATTTCGAGGCTTATTTCATTTTTTTAATGCACTTTATGTGGTGTTCTCGTTAGTGTTTCCGAAGCGCAGTTTTGTCAGTGTAAAAAAATAAGAAATCAGATAAGCAAGAGTTGTCAACTCGGAAACTTTTTTTTTCTCCACATCTGCAACTCATCTGACAGAATCACTGCAGTTTTTTCAACCCTGTTATTTTGTGAACAACAGGCTTAAGAAGTGCATATTTGCAGTCTATTTACCCTTGTGCTAAGCAAGGGTATTGCAATCGCATACTTGATTTTTTCCCGTAAATAACTTTGTTCACAGAGTGGTCAAAAATAGAAATAGTAAAGTTAGGTTCAGCTCATTATGAATTCAAATTTCTTCGCGTCTCCGGCACACTTGGCCTCTAGGTGACTAATGCATCTCTGACGGCGAAGGCCCTGGGTTTGCATCTGAAAGGACTTGTTTTTTTTTTCAAACGGGAAATAGTCCGTTTCAAAAACATTGTTGGCTTATTATTGTCTGCTTATGTTTTGTCGGCTTAGTTGCCATATTGTAGTAACGTTTTTTTTGAGAGTAATGAACATAATGAGTACTCTTATATAGGTCTCGCTGATTTTTTTTGTTTTTCGGGAAAAAGTCCTAAAATTTGTTCACGCTCATTTTTGATTTTTCAGTGCATTTCTATTGTTCAAAGGAAGGCAAAATCCACTTTTGAATAGCAAAATTGTATAGATCACGAAAAACGTGATCGACTTCTAATTTTGAAAATGGAAACTATTTATCAGATTTCCCAGCGAAACAAAAGTTTTACCTATTTATCGAGTTTTCTGAAATTGGGCTAATTTTAACAAAAAAGTGTCCTTAATAAATTGTTCTACAAATTCAATGAGCTTTAAGGCCATCTAATTTTTTATTCGAAATTTCAAAAATGACCTATGTTATATCGGCGTATTGAACTTATATTGCGTGTTTCGACGAGCGAAAAAAGTTTGTCTGTGTTTGAGGGTGAGGGGGACTTAAAAAATTCTTAGTAGTCTTAAATTTTTTTCTTTTTTTTGGGCTTATATGTTTTAGCCTATATTTTATTGGCTTAGTTGGTATCATTTTGTTTCATTTGGCAAGCAAATAAATTTTTTTAATTGTTTATGTGTTTTGAGGGCTATTAACTTTTCATAAGTCTTAAGTTTTGTTGATTTTTTTTTTGGCTGGGTGCATTATCTTTCGATGCTTATTTCACTTGCTATTGTCTTGGCATGTTTTTGTTTCAAAACGTCTTATTCTTTTGGTAGATTCAATTGTTTCTCCTGTTTTGTATCGCAAGTGGTGCGAAGCTCAGAATCGACGCTGTTGAATTTTGCTGCTTTCTGCGTTGTTAATATATTTTTTCTCCGTTTTTGTTTAACTTTTTTTTAAACCTTTTATTTGGCCTAAAGGGTTTATGATCTTACTATATTGGCTCAGTTAGACTCATATTGCGTCGTTTGATAGGCAAAGTTTCTTTGAATGGTTTTCGACCAGTCCAAGCATTACTGGTTTTCGACAATGTTTTAATTATCAACTGCAAACTATATATAAAATGATCTTATATTCTTAATATTTCAAAATAATAATAAAAAAAGAATATGAGATACATTTGTATCGCAATGTGTATGGCTATCACAAATGGTCTTTTAAAACCATATTGCTCCTTTTCTTATTGTTTGCTATAAGTTCCTTTCTTATATTTTGGTATGAATCTCCTTCGGCTTGATATCCGCCGCCCACCTGAGAGGTTACCAGACAAAAATTATGTACCATAAAAGTCAAACTTCGCAATTCTCAACCCTAGAAATTGTTCAGAACTTTTTCCATTATACCAATGTCTCAATTGTATGACTTGACTTCTCAATTTATGTTCTAACTAAAATAATTGTTCCGGCCACTCATAATGGGGAGAAACTTTGTCTTCGGATGTGTTTTGTTATTTCATTTTTTCTCTCAATAAAAGATACCCGACAAAGTCATCGGAATGCGTTGTATGATATATCAACTTGAAGCCCGTGTAGGCGGAATTCGAATGACTTTTTAAAATTTCCAAAGCGTTTTCCTAGTGTGGAGAAAAATTTCGCGCGCTAATTTCGAGCGAATAAAGCAAGCAAAGCAATTCGGTCTTATAAAAAAGTTTCTATTCAAAAACTGAAAAACTTTAGTGAAAAAAGTATAACGAAAAAGTTTTGGAATCTTCATTTTGCGCTTTTTTGAAGAGAAACTGAAAAAATTTTAGAACGTTTTTCTGATTTTTTTTTCATTTTGTGTTATACGTTTTTGGAAGCCATCTTTTGTCGTTTTTGGTTATTTCGCTAAAGTTTTATCCATTTGAATAGTTTTCTCATCGCACCAACGACACTAATGAATATGTTCGGAACATTTTGTGCTACTTGCAAATCAACTGGCTATCCTTGTTTCATTTCTAAAAATCGTCATCAGGTCTTTGCAGGTGTTGTTTTCAGTGTGAATAGTTTTCATTTACGCAGAATCAGCTCATTATTAAAACCTATGATACGAATTTTTTGTGTAACTGGCATTATTTTGTGTTATTTTATACAGCCGCAAAATGGGGACATGAAAAGGTTGTGAATATGCAGCCAGAAGTCAGTGATCACATCTCTTTTTTGCCGACAACATTTTCACTTTTTGGAGTTCAAGCTTCATCTTGAGTATCGAAAGCTTGAAAAATAGTGCTGCAGAAAAAAAACCGGTTCAAAATTATTATTTGCTCATGTTGTTTAGAAAACAGTGAAGTTTCTGACCACCAAAATTCTGTCTCCGACCGTATTTGGAATCGACTACGCTACAATTGAAGATGCTTTGAGTCCTGCTACTAGCAGTGATCCCAAACGAGCGAGCAAAAAGGTAAACACAGTGTCATTGCCAGCCCCTTTGTCACGATTCAAGTTTGGTAGTTAATGATAATTTGTCTCACGCGACTTATCATTGACAAGAAAAAGGTGAATATTCGTCGTAATAGAAAAAAATGACACTTCTCAAAAGAAATATTGACATTTGATCGCAACCCCATTTAATCAAGTCTTGTTAATTGGTACGGTAAAAATTTCATATCGAAGAGTTCTCAACCTATTAGGTCATATTCGTTTGATTGCTCTGCAGTGCTTAATTTTTATTTCGAAATCTCCGACTAAATTTCATTGCTATGAACTGTCCATTTTAAAAATGCTACTAATTTTCGCCTCAAGTGGCTTAATCATACCTACAATCATTACGCTTGCGATTAGCAAGCGTTATCAAACTGGAATAAAGACTTTTTTTGGGTTAATAACTTGTTTAACATCTCAAAAATTTCTGCTCTTCTCATTTATTTCAGCAGAGAAGCAACTAAGGTTTTGGGCAAAAACCAATTTTTGAAACCCCATTTTTTGTGCCGCATCAATATAGCAAAGTGTTTAAATATCAAACATACCTCAAGCTTTAGCTGGGTCACTAGTTGTTTTTTTTATTTAGACATACGAAAATTTTGGTTCACCTATTTTTTTTTCAAATTTCAATTTCTTAAAATATTTATGTTTACTTGCATGTTGTGGGAAGCTCCGTTTTTTTCACCTGTGTCATAAATCTATCTAATAATTCTTAGAAATTTTTTTGGGTATAAAAATTTTTGGAAAAGCAGTGGCTGCGGACTTAGCTTATTATAATAGAAAATCTGGGTATAATCGTGGACTTAGCTTATTATAATAGAATCTGGGTTTTATCGTGTAAGGAAAATTTCTGATTAATGCAATAGTTTTAATTGCATTCTTCATGATTCCTTGAAGTCCAAAAATGCTTCTCAGAATTTGCTTTTGAAAGGTTTGATCGAAGATGCGCTGTGCTTCTTTCGATGTCCCCTAAAAGATGCGCTGCACTACTAAATAACAAAATTGTTCAGGTCAGCACCATGTCTGCAATCAGAATAGGATCAACTAGATGGACCCCCACAAACATCCACCCAAATTCAGAGTCCCAACTCACCCATTCTGGACAGGTTCCTAATTACCCAACGGCTGCAAATCCGAGCGGAACGAAACCGAAGGCAAATGTTTTGAATCAGAGCGATTCTTCGAATGCTTTCGCGGAATCGTTCACGACTCAGACGCTCTCGGCGATGTTGCGGAAACCAGCTATGACTGGGATACATAATGGCCAGAGTCGAGCAATGTCTGGAAGGCCGAGGTCTCTTTACTTGACGGACAATGCGAAGAATAAGTCGAGTCGCGGAAGTAAAAACTATCGAAGTTCGTTTTTATTTGCATTTGATAAATTAAAACGTATGCGTTTTCTTGGAAAACTAGAGTTGATAATGTTTAGGGAAAACTGGAGCTGTCAATAGTAATTTGTACTCATCGAGATCTGAGACGTGTATCTACACCGCCTCCAACGAAGGTTTGTTAGTTTATTGTTTTTACATATATGAAAGGTGAGCAAAAAGATGTTTATCGGTTTTGAAATGACTGTCTGAACGTATTTTGTATGGTTTCTGGTCGCAAAAGCATGGTCCAAAAACCAGCGGACAGTTTTCCAAATTTTTAGAGACATTTTTAATTTTTTTGGACGCCTGCCTTACACGTCTTGTTGTTTTTACAACTCGCTAGGGTAATTAAACTTTGAATAACTCAGTATAAAGACATTCCTTATCAATTTTTGTCCCAAAGAGTTCCTTATGTATGTTCGGAGGCCACCTGTTACATTCGAGGTAAATCTTATCGGATCAACAATTTTTTCGCATGCCCTTGATTGCTTATGATGCGGAGTTTGTTGTTGTTGCAAAATTTAGGTATATTAAAATACATCTGTGAAGTAGTTATATTGCCATTTTCTTATAAATCTAGGCTAAAAATCGTTTAAATATTAAGGTGAATTACGCAGTAATTTCTTATTCTGATTAACGAGTTGAAAACTTATGCACGGCGAGCTGTTGCATAATTCAATTGTTTATTACTCTTGCGATTCGGATACAAAGACTTTTTTCACATAAACAACTTTGTCCACAGGATCGTCCTTTCTAGAGGATCTTTCATCTGACATGCTCAATTTTTTGAAAGTTCAAATAAAAGTACTATCACTTAGCTGGCTATCAGTTCAACCCCGTTTCAGGTTGTTGATTATCTTTAAAAATTATCCTTTTTTTTTCGGGTTCCTGGTTTTCGTCATAGTTCCTGTCGGTTTAATTTCCTTTTTTAATCCCCATTGTTTATCTGGTAGGGTTTTTAGTGTTTTACCCAATTTAAACAGTTTTTACTAAAATTGAAATTTCACGAATTTATAAATTTACTATGTCTGATTTTAAGTTTTTTTCGATTTTTTTTTCTCGTTTTTTTTACCCTTGCGATAAGCAAGGGTATTACAATCGGGTACTAGACTTTTTTCCCGTAAATAACTTTTTCCAGAGGATCTTCACTTCTTCTGGAAGATCTTCTTTTTACAAGATCTTTCATCTTCCAAATTTAAATAAAAGTACTATCACTTAAGTAGTAATTAGTTCAAGCCCGTTTCAGGTTGTAATTATCTATTTGAAAAAAAAAATTCTTTATTTTTTCGGGTTTGTGGTTTTCGTCCTAGTTTCTGTCGGTTCATTCTCCGTTTTTTAAGCGCAGTTTTTTTATCTGTTAGAATTTTTATTGGTTTACTTTTTAAAGCATGGCTTTTGTTCCAATTTAAACAGTTATTACTATAACTGAATTTCAAAAATATGTAAAGCTACCATAGTTTTTTTTTCATTTTTTTTTCGTTTTTTTTAATGCTGAAACAGTTTCAGGTTATGTTATATCGACTTAGTCAACTTATTTTGCGTAATTTCGAGGGGAAAATTTATCCGTATAGGATTATGTGTTTCAATTGGATGGGTCGTAAACACTTGATTTTATGGAATTTTTTTATGACATTTTTGTTTTCGGCTCAACAGGTTTCGACCCAAAGTTTCTTGCCTTTCTACTTTTTAAGGGCTGTTAATGAACTTTGTCCGATACAAATATGAAGTTTATGTTGCTGTAATTCTTTTGTCAAGTTATTTTTTCAAGTAATTTTTCTAACATATTTTTTTTTGATTTCTGTCTTTTTTTATCATTCACTATTTGGTAGCGCAATTGCAATGCGTTTTCTGCATCGCAAGTGTTGCGAAGCTCCGCTTCACCTCTCTGTCAAATCTAATATTGTTATCAGAATCAGCGCTTCATTCAGTTTTCAGCTTTTTTCGATAGACTATACAAATACAAAGTGCAGTCTCCATATTTTCAGACTCCTTCACGAAGACGATAGACAGTGTTGGCAAATCATCCCACGCTCTAATTGATAAGAAGAACAAGAGAAAGCGAGACAGAGGCTCCACTTCCAAACTGGACACTGTGGGTTTACTTCAACAGGATCATAATGAGGATGATTCAGATACGGAATCTGGAAATGCATTTGACGTGTCATTCAATAATGACAACTTTACCGAAGAGATGATGCGAAAAGGTAGATACGTCTTGGTTACTTAAAAATCGCACTTGTGATCGCAGTTCACCTCATATGAAAACTGTTATTCGATGTGAAAATTGAAACTAAATTGCGCTTGACTCCTAGATTCAAAACTTAATTGATTTCTTTGCAGGTATAATTGTCAATGTACACGACGCAACCCCGGTTGCGCACGATCATAACCAGGACACCATCTCAACAACATCCTCACACGACAATCAAATGGCATGGCTTCAGACAACAACTGACGCTTTGCGGCAAGTGAACATGCAGCAGAACTTCTTCTCGGGAGATTTACCTCCGAACTCGGAACCACCAATAAATCGACACTTTAGTTCTCCTTCCAGATCTAGAGTGGCGTCAACTTCTTCACACACGATGGGAGGAGCAGTGGTACAGAGGCGCCAGAGGGTGGGAGAAGATGCGGTAAAGCCGAGACCTCAATCAGTGTTCGAAATGGGAAGCTGTCGGAAGGTCCTGGAGATGTCGCATTCGGTGACTGGAGATGGAAATCAGTTTGGTAACAGAGAAAAGACTCCAGTTGGATTAAGTAAGTATTGGATGAATTTCGTTGTTGAAATTTTCTTATAACACTTGCGAGAGCCAGCGTCTTAATCGGAAACTAATCTTAATCGGAAACATAGTGCAGACTCTTTTATAGGTCGCGATGATTTTTTTGTTTTTTGTTCAGGCTTAAATTTACGTTTTTGAGGTTTGACTTTTGATTTCTTTTGAAGTTCTTGTCATTTATTTTGCTAAAAGGAAGGCAAACTCCACTATCAAACAGCAGGAGTGCTAAGTTCACGAAAAACGTTATTGACTTTTAGTTTCGAAAGTGGATTTAATTTTCAGATTTACCAGCGGGATAAAAAAAATTGCATGTCGATCCAGTTTTCTCAAAAAAGTGTCAACCTTAAGTCGTTCTAAATTGCTTAGTTTTTGAACCCAAAAAATTTCCAGGTTTGTTCCGACTTGGTCTGGAAGTAGCGCGGTCACTTAGGCGTGGTTTTCAAATCTCGGCAGGACCTTGTTTTGTTCTGTATGTATGGAATTGAAATTTTTCCGGTAAAGTTTGAGTGGTTGGACTTCCGTTTGTCTGCTCAGGTGTTGTCAGCCGAGTTGGCACAAAACGGTTTTTTTTACTGTAAGCTGGTATCATGGTAGTTGCAGTGCAAGTTTTGTTCATTATAGTTTCAAGGGGGACTTAAATATTTTTAAAACTTTGTTGGCTCAGCTGGTTTCGCTCAAAGATCGTTGGCTTTGTTTTCGCTTCTCGAGTTTTGAACCGTTGCTTATTCAAATTTCAAATGTATTGATTGGCATTTTTACCTGGAGTTCCTGTTTGATGGAAAAGTATGGGTTTATGTTTTAGATTGCTCCGACCATTGAAAATGGGTACGAACTTTTTATTTGGGTGTTTGTATTTGTATCAACCCAAATCTAATATTACGAATTTAATCGAAATAAAACGTTATTGAAAGACTATCTGCCTAAGTTGCTACGTCCAATTTATTTTAAGAAAAAAGTTGGGGCCTTGAAAAACTCAATGTTTTGAAAGTTTAACCGTTTTTTCGAAAATTTTTGGTTTTTCTCGAAAACTATTCAGCCATTTCTTGGGTGAATTGATTAATCGAAAACTGTTTTTTTTGGAATTTTTGTCTGCTGAAGCGGCCACGGCCTTCTTTCTACCGAAAAATTATAGATATTGGAATTTTGATCGTTTTTAGAAAATTTTGACTTTTAAAAACAATCCTTTTAAATCTGAGATGAAGGGTTCGGTTCGATCGAAAGAACCGGTTGCAAAAAATTCTCCTGCAGAAGTGGTGACCCCCTAAGTTTGTTGCTAGAAAATGTGATGTCTCATATACCTTAGTAAAGAAACAATTAAGGTTGTGGGCAAATCAAATTTTTGAAATTACTCAATTCATCCTGCGTCAGGGTCCCTAGTTTTATTTTATCGAGATAAAGTAATATTTTGGTTCATCTATTTTAAGTATTTTTCATTTTTTTTGTTTACGTTTGTTGTATCGCAAGTGGTGCGAAGCTCCGCTTCGCCTGTGTGTAATTATTCAGTTTTCTGTTTTTGTTTCAGCTCAATTACGCAAACGAGCATGTGTTCCCTTTTTCTTTACCAAGATCGTCAAATTTTGTGCGAATTCTTAGCGTAAGCTAAGCAAAAATTGTACGTGAATATAGCTACAACTGCTAGTTCAAAGCTGTTGTTTGCTGCTGTGTATCTAAGAAAACACATATAAGTGAAAGTATTGGATTGCAAAAAGCCATGACTAAGTAGCTAAGTTAATGTTTTTGTACCTTATTCTTTCTGCCGTTATTAGACCTTTTTTGAATATTTATTTTATGAATATTTCGCAAATTACAGTTGTTCTTTTCTTGATTGCTATTTAACTAATTTGCTAAGCTATAGTTAATTTACGCTCCTCAATAACAAAGAGCAGCTAATTGCCGGAAAATTCAGTATTGCAATGGCCCCAGTTTTCTGAGTTTGGGTCAATTTTCATTAAAAACTAACTATTTAAGAGTCGATGAACGTACTTAAGACTATTTTATAGGTCGTGATAATTTTTTTGTTCGGAAAAAGCTTTAAAATTGTTCAGGCTCAAATTTGATTTTTCGCGGTTTGACTTATGATTTTATCAGTTTCATTTTCTTTGTTAAAAGAAAGACAAATCTTACTGGAAGATAAAGGAAGGCAAAAGTGTAAAGGTAACTAAAGATTCGATTTTCTAAAGATTCTAAAGTTTTCAGATTTACCGTCGGAATAAAAAGTTTACCTAATAATGTTGTGACATGTTTTTTTTTCCTTTGAAGTTCGAAAATTGAAAATGTTCAAAGCTTTCATCAGTTTCCTCTAGAGTTATTTTACACTTCTCCAACCATTTGTTATCTATTTTCAAAATATACTTTTAAGATATCTTAAATATCTAAAATTTGGCGTTTTTTTTTCTTTGAAAATCAGATCGTGAAAAAGGTGAAATCGGAAGTTTAAATTGGAAGTTGATATTTTTTTTGGCTCTCGCTCAACCTACCATCTTTTCATTGACTTTATTCTAACTGTCAGATGGCTGTTTGTTATACCCTTGCGATAAGCAAGGGTATCGCAATCGGTTACTAGATGTTTTGCCGTAAATAATTTTGTGCATAGAATTATCAAATGGCAATCAGTATATTTTATACCTGTTGCTTTTTACGAATGGTTAATTAACAGCGTGGTTACTGTAATGGCCTTGTGTTTTTGCTAAGAGTTGTCGTTTAATGTTTTATCAGATTTGAAAACATTTGGTAGATTTTCGGCTCTGATGTTCATCTTTATTTCTGTCGGCTTATTTTCATGTTGTTTCTCTATTTCCTTAGTTTGGTTGTTTCTGTGACGATTGATCTCTAGCAGGTATTTTTTGAAAAAGCTTAATCATCCTTTCAAGCTTTTCGCTTGACAATAAGAAAGATAAAACATGAATTTTAAAGTCAAGTTTTGGCTTTTAGTTCATTTATTCATTGCGATAGCAAGGTTATTGCAGTTTGATTTTGCTTTTTTTTCCTGTAAACATGGACTCATTGAACTGGTGGTACTTTAGTTCATATTGAATTCAAAATTTCAAGTGTCTTTTTCTGGCCTGGTGGCAACGATTACGCCTGGGAAGGCAAATGTCCTGGGTTCGAATCTGACCAGGACCAGTTGTTTTTCAAACAGTACTTGTTCCGGTTCAAAAATTTTTGACCTAATATTTGTGTGCTTATGTTTTGTCGTCTTAGTTGCGACGTATAAGAATCGTTCATTTTAGCTGTAAACAATTTTTAACTGTAGTTTTTTTAGCATTATAAAAATCTGACCTCTGAAAAAAGTTTTTGGTGCGAGTGTGTGTGTGCTCTGACAGGAAAATGGACTTGACATTTTTTTTATAAGTTCAGAATTTTTGAAGGGTTTTTGTCCAGATTTTTCGGCATTGTTACCGCTTGGTATTTATAAATTCAAATCCAATCAACCATCCGGCGCATCTGGCCTAGAGGTAAATCAACTGGTTATGACGGCATAGATTTGCTATTCTAATCTGGCCGGGCCCTTTTTTGCAAACTACAGTTTTTGTGCTTTTTCAGATTATTGTCCGTCTGTTTGTTTTTATCGGCTTGGTTCCCTAAGCTTGATGGTTCAGCTTTATTCCAAGATACTGTAACCACGAAGCTTGAGACGACAAAGCTAGGGAGTTCGATTCCAGTTGAGACTTGTTTTTCTTACAAACAGAAAGTTATGGCTAATTTAGATTATTGTCTATCTGCTTATTTTTGTCTGCTTTTTTCCACAGACAGGTTTTTTTTTGAAAACTTGGCTTCTCTATGGCATTCTGAAAGCTCTTTATAGAGTTTTTATTAGTGGGGGCATTTTCGCTCTGGACATTTTGGGCTTTTGTTGCAACTTTTCTTGACAAAAACGATTTTTTGAATTTTTTCCGTTTGATTTTCATAACATTCTAATTTGTATTTTAAGTGGTGCGAAGCTCAGCTTCGCCCGTTTAAAAAATTAAAACTCACTCAATTATGCAGCGTATCTGGCGTAGAGGTAACACAGGTGCTTGAGACGACAAAAGCTTGTGGTTCGAATCCTGCCGAAGCCTGTTTTTTTTTTCAAACCAAAATTAATCGTCGTTTCAAACCAAAATTTTCAAACCAAAATTAGTCGTAATCGTTTTAATCCGCTTTATTGTCAATAATAATTGGTCTGAATGATTAAATCGTTTTTAAAATTACTACGCTTGCAAGCCGTATTAAATTTTGGATTAGCAAGCCTTATCAAAATGAAATATGTACTTTTTTTCTAGTTAACAACTAGCTTGACGAAATCAGTTGAATCATTTGCTGACTATCCATCCGACTTCTTTTCACTTCTTTTTTAAAATATCTTCCAGGTTGTTTCCTCCTCAGCATGGAGGTAAATAAGATGTCTTTGTACCCTAAGGTCTGGAGTTCGAGTTGTGGCCGGAACTTATTTTTTTTTTCAGTATCAAGAAATTGAAAAAAAAGCCGAGAAAAACGAATAGTTGGTTTTTCGTTTATTCGCTCAAGTTTTGTTTAATAAATTGCCACTAAGGATTTTTTGTGCTGCAGACATTTTTACTTGTAGTTGCAAGTATTGTTCATTCTATTTTCACGGGGGACTTGAAAGAATTTTTATTAAATTTTCTCATAAAATTTTTTTTCGGTTCAAATGGTTTCAGCTCAAAGATTTTTGGCTTAATTGCCACATCACTGATTTTTCTTGTGCTGTGAACAACTTTCATTGTAGATGCAAGTGCAAGTGTTGTCCTTTGTTGTTTAAGGTGGGACTTAATTTTTTTTTATAAAATCATTTTTTTTTTCGGGTCAGTTTGTGTCTGCTCAAAGGTTTTAGGCTTTGTTTTTTTTCGTAAAATTTCTGGCATGTTTACCTGGAACGAACTTCTATCGAGACATGTGAAAATTTATATGACCTATTTGTTTTCAAAATTTTCATTGTTGTCTGCTTTTTATTTTTTTAAATGTTTGTGTTGAATTGCAAGTGGTGCGAAGCTCCGCTTCGCCCCTGTGTATTACTTTCTCCAACAGCAGAAAGAACAAGAATGCGCAGACTCGAAATTGGGCAGGGCTCTTTAAAAAGATTTTGAAGTCCAAATTTATCTGAATTTTAGTGCGGCTGGAAAAATAATCAGCAATCGTTCTAACCAGTATAATTCTAACCATTTGATGACATTTTTCAGAATAATATGCGAATCAGATACACACACACCTGCAAAGATACACACACATCTACAAACACACTCACAGACGCATACACAAACACACTTTGTTTTAATATATGTATAGAAGAGTGTATTATAGAAGAGTTTGCATAGAATTAAAGCTTAGAATTAATTGCCTTGGATATTGATTCCTTAAAAAATTGATATTTGATATATGCTCCGTTTAGCAAAATCAGCACGATTTACAATTGAAGGTATGTAAAGTATTCGTTTTTTCTGGGTTAGTAGCAGCTAGCCATGGTGTTGTGCTTTTGTACCTGGTTAATTTATCTCATTGGTGCTGGGATGATAGCATAATCCCATTCGTTGCAGCTTTCGTTCCGACCAATGAAAATGGGGAGAAACTTTGTATTCGGGTGTGTTTTAGTTTTTTGTTCTTTTTTTCCCACGCAAAATCAGCTACCGCAAATAGTCGTCGGGGAGGGTGGAGTGATATATCATATTAAGGGCTTTTCAGTCGTGATTCAAACGACATTAAAAGTTTTTTAAAATTTTTTCACAGTGTCGAGAAAAACCGGTTTGAAATTTTTGATTTTTCGTCTAATTTCGAGCTATTTAGTAAGGTAGTTAGTAATTGCAATAGCTTATTTAACCTTTGAAAATTTAGTTTTACTCAAGTAAAGGTAGTTTTTGGAGTTGTTTAGCTCAATTTTGGGAATAAAAAACTTGAAAATTCAAAAAATTTCCGCAAAAATTTTTTTTTTTCCAATTGACCTATTTTACTGTTTATCAAACATGCTCAATTTCTTATTTTTCTTGCAGATTTTTTTTATCACAACGTGCAGAAAAAATGACGCCAACTTGAGAAAACATTTTTATTTTTTCAAGACTGTGGTCGGAACTTTCTGTGCTACCTGCACAGTAACTGGCTATCCTTGTTTAGTTTTGAACTCTTTAAAAAAATTTAAATGTTCAAACTAACGTTCAAATTGAACCAACCTGTCATAATTTTTCTCGTCGACATTACAGAAAGAAAATTTCATATATCAACAACGTGAACACAAAAGAGAGAATATCTTAATTCTCAGAAGATCATGATTACATAAGGTTACAAGAGTTGGTAGAGCAACTTGAAATCATTAAATAACTACACTTAAAAATAATTAATGGGTCGGTGAGTCTGAGGTTACGATTGATCCGGTGTTAGTCATAGAAGCATTGTTACAAAACTGGCTTGCATTCAGTTTTTAATTGATACCAGATACAACAAGTAGTTTGTAGTTGATTGATAGTCCTGGAATGAATTGCTAATTATTTGGTCACTTTCAATAAAAAAATTATCTGACAGATTACTCCCTTTTCATTTATTATAGCTTTGAGATAAAAAAAAAACTAAATAGTATCTAGTTAATGGGAAATTTTGAGGTTGTTATTTTGTCTTACTTTTGCAACTGGACGATAAAATTAAAATAGAGAGCTGATTATTATAATAACTTAATGTTCCGATCAGAATTTGATTGCTATTTTGTATAACTGATTTGCGCTCCAGGAAACAGCTGGTGTGGCGATAACACCCGACTCCGTTCAGACACCTCTTCTTCGCTCGTGAGGTTCTCTGAAGACGTGTCCACTTCGGATACTGTGCAGGTGGTGGCTTCTGAGTCGGAGGACGCAGACCCGCTAGATGACTCATTGGTGTTCCATCAGGACTCTTCTCTACCGTCTCCACATGAGAAATTGGGAGAGGAGGAGGCGTACGATTTCAACATAGGGCGAGGAGGAGGTGAGGGCTCCTTTCTCTAATGCCAGCCTCCTGTGGATAATTCTTTTGTGCAAAGTAACCATTCGTTTTTGCTATGTTGCGCATGAATACCAATTAGTCGACATTCGAAACTTTTTAGTCGGACATAATTGACGCGAAAAGGTGGAAGATATACTTCAAGCAAAAGAAAATATGCGAACCGAAACTAAAACAACATTGGGCTCAAACTGGGACGTTATAAAGCTTCTTTCAGGTGCGGGTGACCACACTCTTAACTATGGTGTGGATACGATTCGGGGATCAGAGACTCTTGGAATGCAAGAGACGGACTCAGAAGAGGAGGAAGGAGAGGGAGAGGAGAACAGCAGTGGTCTGGATGCCTCTTGGGGACTCACTTCCGAGAGCAGATCTCTCATCATGGGTGGAAATGTCATGGTGTGTATGCCACCAATTGTAATGCTTAGGTTGTTTTTCTACTCTGGGACTATTTTAAAACCCAGGAAGCAAATTTGCTAATATTTTCTTTCAGGTTTACAAACGCTGAATTATATTTGGCTAATATAATTTTCTGCCATTCCTTTCTTCTGCTACGAGTGATTAACCTTTTTTTTAGCTCAGTTGAATCCTTGAACTGCATCCTGTTCTTACAGTTTAGTTAGTTGCGGTTGTGGTTATAATATGAAGAGGTTACATGTCATTTGGCCCAAAGTCAACTTGTCCCATTCCATCTTGTCCTACAACAACTTGCCCCACAAGACAACTTGTCCTATATCATCCAGATAATGATTAATTAAAACTTGTCTCAGATTCTTTGATATCCTCGTAGAACATAGTGTCGGCATTAACATGAAAGTTTTTTTCGCTGAACAATTAAGCTTGCAACAAAATGCGGATTCATTGAAACACGTTTGGAATCAAATGAGTTCAAAGCATGCATGAACAAATTGAAAGCCGCAAAATTTCAACGTAACTTTCATGTCGAGTTAACTATATCAAAAGATTTATTGCTGATTTTGGAAGCGCACTTGGCATAGATGTTAGTGCACATCACTCTTAGTCAAAAAGTAAACAGTTCAAAACTCGAAGAAGTCAAAAATTTTAATTTGAAATCATGGAACAGAAAAATGCAGGTAATGCCGCACCCCAAAACCCCTCATACTGGGTACCCAGTATGGGGGAGTGTTGAGGGTTGTGCTGGCCTCTATCACCTCCTAAAATATGGGCTCTCTACGGAGGCTAAAAGTTTTATAAAAAAATAGTTTTTTAAAATCAATTAAAATGCCGACAATTTGGATTAAGTTATGCCGACATTTTAAAATTTGCGAAAAAGTTAATTGAACAAATGAATAAAAATAATCAACAACATGGTCTTTGTTAAAATAACTGAAAAAGTATTTGATTTTAGCATGGATATCGCGTATTTTTTCCGACCCTAGTTCTGCTTCCTCCATAGCCTTTAAAACGCTAAACTTCTGATTTGTGGAGTCCTGTTGAATCCTTTGTAGAAAAGGGTAGAGGTTTGGGTGGCTCCCTTGAAAACGCCATCACTCCAGATGCCAGCCTTCAACAGCGTTTGTTGTTCGGATCAAACATACCGCAGCTTCTTCCGAATGGTTCCAGACGAAACAAGGGCTGCCTACTATTTGTCCTATTGTTTCCCCTTTGATGTAACTTCTCTGGAAGTATGACGCAACTTTGTTGATTTTATCTGCCACAAATTGCTCGAGGTCTAAGCGGTCAACCAAATGCTCGATTTCCTCAAGAACGCTCTCGAACGATTGTTCGACTAAATCAATTGGAACAAAACTTAAGGCGAGTATTGAACGAAGAGCCAGGCTTAGTTCACCATAGTTTTGATACATATTTCCGAGCCTTATTTATTTTGCATTAGCAGACGTGACAGTAACATTTTTTGATCGAAGACTCTTGATATGCATTTCCGAAAGCATTGACGGCGGCTCGTTAAAATCGAGAAGAATCGTTGATGGCTGCGCATTTTCCGAGACAGTATAAGTAGCTTTCAGGGACTTTGCATATGTTTGTTCAGTTTTGTTTGGAAGTACAGCATAAATGCAAGGTTGGTAGAAACAGTTAGTTTGTATATGTACTGTATAAATCTGGTAAAACTGCATCGGGTAACTTTGAATGTGGCAAAGCCAGAAAGAATTGTTAACTTGAAGGGCATGAGCTTTATCCCAGTCACCAAAGATTAAAATTCGTTCAAGATCCATGAATTCACTGTGGAGTTAACAAAAATCAGTATACTCCGTTTGAATTACAAAATATCAGATGGAGCCAGATTATGTTTGCGGCAGTTGAGAGTTCTATTTATTGCTGCTCGACTGAGCAAGGATTACTGAACTGTTTTTTCGTCTGATGCTTCTTGATGACAAGTGGAATTTATACTGCTATTAACAGGTACCATTTGCTGCTTGGGCTCTTTTCATTTGATGCATAATCTGGTTCGCTTCAATTTTTCTTGCTCTAACATGACGACCCTGTTCGGTTTTGGTGCATACCAGTTCATCTCCAGTTGTTACAGCGAGCATTCGGCATTTGTGTATCTCGTGCATCTCCAGTGTTCAGGTGTTTTTGTTGTCTGCTTTTTTGTGAAGTCGTATCCGTCAATAATCAGTTGATTCGTTGAGTTATTCCCCACATGATTTGACTCATAATAGTTAAGGTGTATGTTTGCAGAGAAAAGATTTAACAATGATGCAATATGAAAATATTAGTGTTCTAATTTTAGTGATATTTTGTTTTTATTTTGGTCCAAGATAAATTGAACACATGGTCCATATCTTAAGAGTCTACAGATTGCTTATATTCGGAATGTTCTAAAATACATATTTTGTTTGCCTTAGGGATGGACGCGAGAGGCAGCCTTCATCCTGTGGCGTCGGGTGCTGGGCATCATCGGGGATGTGAATGAGATCACTCATGAGGAGACGAGGGCAGCTGTGTTTAAGTACCTTCTTGAGATGCACGACATCCTGCAGAACATTGCCAATCACCAGAGTGAGTGCTATTCTTATTCAAGGTCTGGATAAGAAAATGCGATGACCAATATTTCTCTTTGAAGGTTCTTGAACGAAGTGAATGCAGATGTATAAACCGGGTTGTTTTTGATCGCTTTTCAAATAACTTTTGGTGGTTTGACTTTCGTTTGACTAAAAGTGTTGAAGTAAAGCTGATACAGCTATTTTGGATTTTTTGAAACGAAAAATTTGCAGAAGATTCATTAATCACAAACAGTTAGGCTCAAGCACTATTATCAATTTTTCAGAACACTAAAATTTTTAATTTAGTGTCGTTCAGCAGAAAAGAACTCAAATGTTTTTCAGAATTTGTTGACGAAGAGACAGGTCAGTTCTGTGTGCCTCCATACGTTCCCCCAGTTCCCATTCTCCTCCCCTGGGCAATCGGAGGATGTCGCGTGGGCACTCCTGCAGAAGGAACCTCTTTCAAGGCCTCGACAGGGACACTCTTGGCACATAAGTTGGCTATAAGGACTATTCTGAAATATCCTGCTTTGGACACGGGGGTGGTCTCCAGTTTCTACCAGATTGTTTACGAGAACTTGAAACGTTAGTTTCTTTCAAATCATTTGGAATGGCATGAACTTTGTAAACTAAATGCCTAAAATTTCTAACTATCTTTGTCGATAATTTTTTTAAACCGGGTTTAAAATACTACTCCGTAAATAGTTTGAAAAGCTTTCTACTGATGGATGCTTCACGGTGAAAAAAAGACAAATTATTTTTATTATTTTCTAAATTGCGATTTTTTGCGAAAATTAATTTAGCCAGTCTAAAGGGGGTTTTTGAAAGTTTTTAGGGCTTTGCTAAAATGATTTTTCTTCTAATTTATGAATAATCAAAGCAGTCGTTTCAGTTGATTGCTGCATGAGCCTGCAGCAGTTGTTTGTGAAAGAGTTGTTCAACATCTATGGGTGTCAACTGCCAGGCTCAATGGCGCTTCTGAAAATACTAGTGGACAATGCGTTCTCCTTTATTGCGCACTTCTACATATCACCCACGCCTAATATGGTGAGGCTTGTTTGAATTGAATTAAATATTTCAGCAGAGATCATCAAGTTTATTAACATCAAACTCTATGATGACCGAAGGTTTGGAACAGGGCCTTTGAATTGCTAGGTTTAGCTTAAAATGATAGCCTTGATTATTAGTTTCATAGAACGAATGAATTTCAGTCAGCTTTTGGCAAGTTGCTTTCTAGGGTTTAAATAGTTTTAAGTTAGGTTATAAAACTACTCAACTATTCGAGCACTTACACTACTCACAAACCAGTCGATTTCCAACCAGAAATGTTGTACCCGCCTACTCTGCGGTGCTGATTACACTAACGATCTTTAGTGAATGTTAGTGTTATACTACGATTAGTCTTTTTTTCTAATCTAAGTCGCAAATATTCATACCACTTTGGAGCACCTCTACGGCTTTTTGATAGCATTTGCTTTGACATTCGAATTGTAATAAATTAACACAGTTGAGACTTTTTAATTTCATCAAATGAACCTACAAAAGCTATTTGATTCAAACAACAACACAATAATTACCCAAGCAAAGCTTGTGTTGTAGTATGAACAAGCTTAATTTTCCCAAACGAAGTCGTAAATGTTGTTGAGACGCAAGTATTGTTGCGACAAAATGTGTTCATTTTGAAAGTGTTCACTTTGATCAATAACCAGCTGTTAAGTACAGCCAATGCTAAGGATATTAACACACTACTATATTACAAATAGCACTTTAGCTTCAAGGTATCATGGATGTTTGACATTCGAAAAGTAATAATTTGACACAGTTGATGCTTTTTAATTTCATCAATTGAACCGAAAAAAAACTATTCAAAATTGTCTATTTTTGTATTTGGTTCCACTTTTGCTAGCATATTTTGGTAGCACACGGAGCTGCTTTCTTTGTGACTAGTAATTGCCGATTGTTCAGCGCTCGTTGACGAGAGGTTGCAATTGTTCAGGTCGAATGTTCGAACCGAATATTTACTAATTGGAGGCTTATTGTTCCGACTTTCGATACGAAAGTAACGGAATATTTGTGCTCGGGGTGGGTTTTTTTTTCTTCAGACAAATTTCGACTTTTTAACTAGCCATTTTTGACGGAATTTTTTTATACCATTCGAAAGCCATTGTTGTCCTGAGCTTAAATTTGAAAAGATATTTTACCTCTGATCATTTTTCGTAAAGTTATGAGGGTTTAAAAATTGCCATTTTGACCAATTTGGGACAATTAACGCGCGATATAATTCGCGCTATTAACGCGTAAGCGGAGATTTAATCCGTCTTATAAATCGTTCCAAATTGGTTGAACGAAGCTTATTTGCCATAATTGATTTGTTACAAGGAACGAAATCTATCTTTTCGTACTTTATATGGCGTGTGGGTGGATGATTTTCATAAAAATTTTAAAATTTTAGAAAAATTTTTTTTCATTTTATTTTATTTCATTTAATTTTTTATGTTATTACTGCTGCTCCATAAACCTTAAAAGGCAGTCGGAACATTCAGGGCTTCGCCCTGATACGAGCAGTCTTGTTTCTATTTTTTCTTATTTCACCTTAAACAGCTGCTTTTTTGTCGTGTTCTCGCTAGTGTTTGCGAAGCGCAGCCTCGCATCAGAGTGGATGTGGTAAAATAGTATCAAAGAGGGGACTTATAGGTCGCCAAAGGGCCAAATCCTGAAAAAAGAGAGAACAAAACTTTCTCAGAATGTTCAGCCGAATTGCTATGGTGCAATTTATTTTTCGTCTTTCAAGCCCAAAACTTTTAGCTCATAACGATCATTCTGAATTTTTTAATTGAATCAAAAGGTACGCCAAAAAAACCCGGTCATTTGATGACAAAATTATTGGAAAGTGAGCCCCTTGTTTATGAGATAAAAAAATCTCCAAAAATTTGCTTAAAACTTCAAAATTTATTTTCAAATAAAAAAGTGATATTTTATATACTAAAAATGACATGTTTGGCCTTAAAAATGTTTGAATTATATAAAATGGAGAAGATTATACCATGCTTTAAATTTGTTGTGCTACATAAGAGGCGCACTTTTGTCACTTGGATTTAGTTTTGTCAGAAATCGATTTACATTTATATTTGTTATACATAGGGTAATTTTAATCAGCATTGTTTTTTACGTTCACTGTTTCACTTTATCCTTTTAGGAAATCAATAATTTTCAACTTGTTGAATTACAATAACAATTTCAAAATTTGACTCAGGATATTTGTGTACGCAGGATCTGGACTGTGTGGAAAAGGCTCTGCTGTTTCTGGGCTCAATTGTCTCCTTCCCAGACCACTACACCGACTGGAAGTGTCTCAAAATAGATGCAGATGTGAAAAGGGGCCAGACGGCAGTCTGTGTGTACCCGATGACTCAATTGGCCGAATCAGTGTCTGCAGCTGTGGCCACATGCTTAGCGCAGCCTGCTCTCTGTCTCAGTGCGTCGTAAGTCTGACAACTTTTAATACAAGCGACGAAAAGTAACCGTTGGGTTATAAACATCCAAAAAGTGTATTAGGTTTGAAGTTGTTTTGTCAATTATTTCTTTTTTTGGCCGCAATAAGCCAGTTTGGATCAAAATTAAGCGCAAACTCAGGATTTTACTCTCCAAAATGCCTGTTTGCAATGCCTGTTTTCTTTAACTTTTCACAGTTTTCACACTGATTGCTTCTATTTTTTCGTTGATACTGTTTCACGTCGCATGAACATTTTTTTACTCCGCTTATTAAGAGTAATGAACGTAGTGAAGAGCCTTATATAAGTCATGCTGATTTTTTTTTCAGGAAAGAGTCTTGAAATATTGATGCATTTAGGTATATATGCACTTTTTGAGTCCAATCGAAAGTCATCTGCTGAAAGTGACATAATTAGCACTCTCCAAATACAAACGTGGAAATGGCGCGAAAAAAACGTGAAGGATTTCTAGTTTTCGAAAGTTGAATTCAATGGCGTGGGATCTAGGATATTCTCAAGGGGTCGACATTTTTTTCTAGGTCAAACAAAAATTGATTTTTTTGAGCTCGCTGGAAAAACTAAAACTCTAATTTGAAAATGGGTTAATAAAACAAAAAAAAGTGTCAAACATAAATCAACATGTTCCTGAAAATCAAAGAGCTTGGACATATATTTTTTCTTGAAGTCGCAAGTTGAAGTTTCAAAAAATTGAGTCCGTTTTTTTTCTCATTCTTTGCGTTTCTTACTCTGATCCAACTCAGTTGGCTATGTTAATTAACTTGCAACAGTAATTTTGATCAGTTATGAGATAATATACTCTTTCTGTTTTTGTGTAACTTCGCTTTACACAAAATTTTCATTATTATGCAGGCGCAGGGTCTAGGATATTTTCAAGGGGTCAACATTTTTTACTAAGTTAACCAAAAAATTGATTTTTTTGAACTCGCTGAAAAAACTAGAACTCTAATTTGAAAATATTTTTGCGACATGCGATTTTTGAAAAGACGAAAGTCTTGACCAAAAAGTTGGCATTTTTTCACTCCACTCCCCCCTCACGATTAGTTTAAAATGACGCCAAAAGCGCCCTCAGAAAGTTTTTAGGGTCGGTCAGTATAAAGGGGCGCCTAGTTCTGCTACTAGGCGCCCCTTTATGTTACTCAATGAGCAGTCGTGGTCAAGTGGGTTAGGCACATCTCTCTTAACACGAGGGTCATGCGTTCGAATCCCGCTTCGGTCACGGCTAGAGGGGTCCCAGTGTCATCCGCCTCCTCAAGGTGGGACCGGCTGCGGCAAAATGGATGACATCTCCCCGTCCCCCACGGTTGGTCCTGCACTGAGCAGGCCGGGGCTAATAAAAAAAAACTGGAGAACTTAATTTGGCGAAATTACTGACTATTTGGTATTTATGTCATTCGGAAAATTGACCTATTTGCCCTTTGAAATCTGAAAAATCTTGAATATATTTTTTCTCAATTGTCCTTGATTGCAAAGAGTTGTTTTGAATCATGTTTTTTTTTAGTATTTAAATGAATTCTTGAAGTTTTTCAAGTAGGAATGAACCATGTGAGCTCTCTCCCGTTCAGGTCGTGTGTTTTCTTTCTCTAAACTTTGATGTAAAATGCTTCAATGTTTACATAATTAGCACTCTCCAATTACAAACGTGGAAATGGCGCGGAAAAAACGTTAACGATTTTTAGTTTTGAAAGTTGAATTCAATGTTTAGATTTCCAGCGGAATAGAAAGTTTGCCTCTTGATCCATTTTTCACTAGTTGGTTTCATGTTATCAAAAAACTGCCAAAATAGTTTGTTCTAGAAGATCAAAAAGCTTAAAGGCGTCTATTTTTTTGACATTGGAAAGCTTAGATTTTTTTCAAGAAAGTCAGTGTTTTTTTAGGTTAACTTGCGTTCATTACTTGTTTTTAATCTTCGAGTGGCTATGTTTCACGAAAGAGTTTACTTAGATGCAAAACTTGCTGCAATTGAGGAAAACTAGAGTTTTCAGACACGGATTACCTTTGAAAGTCATTGAAACCAAATACTGATAGCTTCATAGAGCTAAGCTTTGATTATTTTCTCTTGGTCTAAGCAAAAATTTTACTGAATTTTGAAGGAAAGGTTGTTCAAAATGGACATTGAAAACAGGCATTTTAGAGAGTAAAATCCTGAATTTGCGCCTAGTTTTGTTCACTAGTGTAAGTGTTCTTTTTCGAAGCCTATCGTTTATCATGTCTCAAATATTATGATAACCAAATGGAATTGAAGCAAAGTATTTACCCGAACGGCATAAGCTCTGTGCATCAATTACAACGATATTTATCTTGAGAGAATTATTTGGTGAATAAGATGTGATAAGTAGTTTCGATGTTAATTCAAATGTTAACTCACACTTTTATTCATCCATAAAGCTTACTGGTATTCAACTGTTTCTTGTGAGAGTTTTTTCCTGCAAAATTTTCTTTCAGATCTTGTTATATATTTTTACCAGTTTATCCGTCAGAATTTTAAAAAATAATTTAACAAGATCTGACAGAAAATTTTGCAGGAAAAAAACTCTCACAAGAAACAGTTGAATACCAGTAAGCTTTATTGATGAATAAAAGTGTGAGTTAACATTTGAATTAACATCTAAACTACTTATCACATCTTATTCACCAAATAATTGTCTCAAAAAAATATCGTTGTAATTGATGTACAGAGCTTATGCCGTTTGGATAAATTTTTTGCTTCAATTCCATTCTCCTAGGATATTCTTAAGGTGTCAATTTGGGATATTAAAACAGTCTATTGTATTACAAATAGCTCTTTAGCTTCAAGGTATCATGGTTCTGTAGCGTAGAGGTAGGGAAGGAAACCCGCAACAAAATAAAAGGATTGGAACCTGGGCAGGGTCGGATGTTTTTAATGAACTTTTTCGTATACAAGTTAAAATGCGCCCTCTCTATAAATTGAGGCTTCTTAGTTGGTAAATTTTTTTTTCAAATTGACTGTTATTGCTAATGCATTATAAATGGCTTGCGTCTTTTAGCAATTATGAAGACTCATAACTGGCGTGTGTCACTTAAGAAATTTTGTATATTCAAAGTTTTACCCATTCAGTCTTTCCCAGTAGCGTTGTCGGTCATATTTTTGCTTTTGTATGCGAAGTGCAACTTCGCCTCTGTGTTCAAGTTCACTTCGTTTCCCTTTTTAAAGAGAGGGCAAACTGCACTATCGAACAGCTAAAATTTGAAGGTCAGAAAATGTGTAATCGAATTTTAATTTCGAAAATGAAATATAATTATCAAATTACCGGTACCCAGCGAAATAACATTTTAAAGTATTGATCCCGTTTTTTGAAAATGGGTTAATAAAACAAAAAAAGAGCTTGGACATATATTTTCTCTTGAAGTCGCAAGTTGAAGTTTCAAAAAATTGAGTCCGTTTTTTTTCTCTTTCTTTGCGTTTCTTACTCTGATCCAACTCAGTTGGCTATGTTAATTAACTTGCAACAATAATTTTGATCAGTTATGAGATAATATACTCTTTCTGTTTTTGTGTAACTTCGCTCTACACAAAATTTTCATTATTATGCAGGCGCAGGATCTAGGATATTTTCAAGGGGTCAACATTTTTACTAGGTTAACCAAAAAATTGATTTTTTTGAACTCGCTGAAAAAACTAGAACTCTAATTTGAAAATATTTTTGCGACATGCGATTTTTGAAAAAACGAAAGTTTTGACCCATTTTTTCACTTCACTCCCTCCTCACGATTAGTTTAAAATGACGCCAAAAGCGCCCTCAGAAAGTTTTTAGGGTCGGTCAGTATAAAAATGCGCCTAGTTCTGCTACTGGGGAACCTAATTCGGCAAAATTAGTTCCTGATTATTTGGTATTTATGTCATATAGAAAATTGACCTATTTGCACTTTGAAATCTAAACAAACCTTGAATATATTTTTTCTCAATTGTCATTGAATGCAAAGATTGTTTTTGAATCATATTTTTTAGTGTTTTCTTTCTCCAAACTTTTTTTTCTCTAAGCTTTCTCTAAACTTCGATGTAAAATGCTTCAATGTTAGCTTTTTCAAGCAACAGTTTATTTTTGAACAGTTAAAAATCGTGACAATAGAAATTGTTTTTTTTTTCTGGGCCAAAGGTGTACTTAATTAATTATGAATTAAATGTTTTTTCCTTTAATTAGACAAACGAAGCGTAGTGTATTAATACAAATAATTTTCTCTAAATTAAGTCACAATTGAAAGTGCTCATTTGGTGGCACATTTGGTATATTTCAATTTTATCCTTTTTTAGCTTATGTGAGCATTACTCATTTAATGGCGTATGTTGTTGCTTTATTTTTGGCTGTTGTTAGTTTCTGTTTTGGAAAAATAAACATGTATTCTGAACATTTAAGGAAATTGTTGTTTTTAGTTTTTTTTTCAACGCTTTGGAAAATTTCTGATTTTTTTCGCAATAATTTTGATTTTACTCAAACACTACTGTACCTTTTTTCAAATAAATTTTACCAATGGAAAAACTGGCTGCTCCTCTTTCGCTAGCCTTTTTTCATTTTACGTCCTGTTGTACGGCCGTCGAAAGTTTAAGTTGGGGATTTTCTTTTTCTTAAATTTTAAATGTTAAATGGACAAATCTTAGATGAAGGTTTCAATCAAAAGATCAAAGTTATGAGGATATCCCCTTTTCGAGTGGCTATTCCCTAATTTTGACAGAAAAAAGTTATGGCGTCAAACAAGCGCATTTTTTGACATTTCAATTAATTTTTTTTAACTTTTCTCAAACACTCCTCTATCAAATTGGAGATCAAGGCTTGAATGAAAAGAAAAAAACAGCTATGCGAATCTTTTTTGCGCAGGCAGCTATGCACTACTATTTGAAGAAAAATATGGTCTTAGTAAACGTCCAATGTTTGAAATTTGCCGTTTTTCGGGAAAGTTCTTTTTTGTTGCAAAAACTAACCTGCTGATTCTCAGGTTGATTCTTCATTAGAACCAACATAGCGCTGAAGTTTTTTGCTTGAACTATTTTACTCTGTGTGTTTGTAGAGGATCTTTTGTTGATTATTTTTTCAGTTTGTGCAGTTTTTTTAATAGAAATTTTGTCACTATTCTCAAACTATTAGCTAAATCTGATATTAAGGGTTCAATCTAAAATATCAGGGTGCGCAAATTCTCAATCTAAAAATCAGAGTTGTGGAAATAATAGGCTATTTTCATTTTGTAATAGAAAAATTTTTATAAATTTAAGAACAGTCCAATTTTTGAATGTTTGATAGATTTTTAGAATTTTTTTTCGAAAACTACCCAGCCAAATCTGAAATAAAGTCTTCAATTGAAAAGCAAGCAGTAGTTATCTCCTTTCAGTGAGCGGCTAATCTTCGACCTAGGTAGAGAAACACTAGGGCTTAGCGTAAATACCATTTTTTTTGAAATTTGGATACACATTTCCGTATCAGTACAACAAATGGTTAAAATTATTAGAACAGGAAGATCCAGCATTAGCTGGGCCAGTAGCTTACTTCAAAGCGACAGTGGCGCAGATACCTGAACAGAAAATTTCTAATCGACAGATCGCAAATCAAATCCGGAATGTTAAAATAGTTTTTTTTGTTCGAATTTTTGCTGCATAACGTTGAAAATTTGATAAACTTTTGCTGCTTTGTTTATGACTAGTACTTGTAAAATTACAAGTGATCATGGTGGAGCAGATGTGAGGTGAGTATAGCATCAATTTATTTAATAGTATACAATTTATTTAATATATATCTTTTCTGATATTTTTTCTCATAGTTAAATAGTTTGGTGCAAAAAAAAACGAGACTGGAATAACTTGAATTTTCTCATAAATGGCAAATCATAACGAAACATAATATAATACAGAATAGGCAAGAAAAATGGCTACAACCCAGTACGACTAAGCAGGGATTTGCTTTCCATGGCAACGACTAACATTTAACAGTCTGCTTGGAATTGACTTCATTAACTTTAACCTCATTTGCGCAGTCACTTCATCTTGGCATTCGATTATATCTCCTCAACTCTTCGATATTTGTGGAAGATTTTTTCCACAACAATTTTGCGAATGTTTCAACCATTTTCAATGGGTGATAGCTCAGTTTGGCGGCCATTGCAAAATATGGAAATGATTGTCCTCCTCCAGTTTTTAGTAAATTTTGACGTGTGTGGGCGAGCACCGTCTTGCTGCAAGATCCAGACCTCTAGAAAAAGTGCGTCAGCGTACGGAAAAATTACCGCAGGATTTGACAATATTTAGGCACATTCATTTTTCCTGGGCCATCGACTATTTTACGATAGAATCCTCGGACTGAAATTGCTCCCCACACCATCACTTTCTTTGGGAGCTGAAATTGTTGATATTTTGCCATTTTTTGAACACCAGACTGTCAGTTTGTTTCTGTGCATCTGGAATATGCTTTCATTGGTTATTCACACTTCATCGAAGCCATAGTTTCCAATTTTCCGCAAAAATGTTTCGTTTCCTCATGGATGGTGGTTATTCCCAGAGTTTTTCTAGGGATTTTCTTCAAAATGTTACTTCTTTTTTATGTACGCTGAACCGTGGTTTTGTGTACAATTATGCCATCCTCGGGGTTAGGTCTTAGCGCAATTTTCTGAGCGGAAATATACGGATTTCTTAAAGCTATTGAGGCAGTTTTTTTCAACAAATTACCAGCTATTTTTCGAGGTCTTCCATTTCCCTTTTTCCGATCAAGGGGTTTTCTTTCACGTATCTTTTTTAGTTTTCGGTAGTAGATGGACCTTTATATCTGCAAAGAACTGTACAAAAACTAATCTTCGTTTGTTGCTGGCATAGCTAACTCTTGAGGTCAATGTTTAAAAGTTGAGTTAGAACTAATGCGCAACAGTTTACCCCATGTAGTATGAACAGATATTAAAATTATACCGCCAATTTTTATATCATATGCAAGCGAAGGAATAGTTGAACAATTCTTGTTAAGCAATTGCTCTACCAAAATCAACGGAAGAGGAGCTAGGGGAATTTTTAAAATGAAACTAAAGTTTTTGCACCTCACATTAGTTTTTTCTAGTTCATCTTTTTGAGTTCTTTGACGTTTTTTCATTTGTCTATTTTCCCGTCTCAAGCAAAAGAAATACCATTTTAAAAAGTTCTTCAATTGCTTGTGTACACAAACGGCTATTGAGCGTAGTTTTAAATTACAAATGTACTTTTTTCCAACGCAACTTGCTCATGAAAGTGAATCATTTAGCAGAACCTTTGTTGCATATTATTAGCAGTTTAATTGCATTTTTTTCGTGGCTAGTTTTTCTAGATTTTAAGCGGCATGGCACAGATGCTAGGACGTGCCGCCCATAAATTCTAGAGTGGTGCGATTCCGGCACATGCAATAATTTTATGATGCTTATTTTCATTCCTCTCTTCTTGTTTTGCATTTTGAGAATATTCTTGGGCGTTTTCTCCCTTGTTTTTGTTAAGTCAGTTTCGTCTGTGCCAATTTTTGCAAATGCCACAAAAAATCTGTGTTGAAACATTTTTCTCTTCTTCACACCCAAATTTTGTGAAGAGCCAAACAAACCGTTGTAGAGCCGTTGAAGAGCCAAACAGTTATGGTTACATAAAAGTTACTTTTTTTCCAAGTTTTTGGCACTTTTAAACTGTCTGTGATTAAAGTTCTTCCCATTAGAGTGAAAAAATTCCATGATTCAGTTGTGTCAAATTGCGCTAGTTCTATCTACAAAATTTCAATCATAATAGATTCTGGAAATTCACTATTTTTTTGGATATATGTTTTTATATATGGATCGACTATCATGCGCTCGTTACTTTTTTTCATATTGATCTATATTATTTCAGTGTCTACCTTCTACGGCAGTTTTTATCTAAGTAACCTCATCATCATTTAGTTTTCTTTGCTAATTGTTCACCTCGGGCCTCGTTGTTGATAAAAAACTGTACTTATGAAAAATATTCTTTTAAATTCTATGCAACTGCGATATTCATTTTATCAGCAAGAAATTCATCGAAGTTACTTTTTGTCACAATTTTTGATGAGTCATCAGGAATTGAAAGAGGCAACTTTCACCATCATTCCGCCAAATGACTCATCATTAACTTCGCCCTCTCCGGCGCCAGATTCTGCTGCAGCCGGAGCCCAAAAATCTGAATTTCCTGCTGTTCCTCTAAAATTAGCCGCTGCACCAGCTAATCCGGAACTTGATCCCTGTGCCTGGTTGTTAGATGCCGTATCACTGCATTCTCGACAACTGCATTGCGTAATTACGGTGTAATCGTAAGTCTGGGGTCCGGGTGAAATATAACCAGGTCTGTAACAGTTGATCAAAGTAGTCAGAGTCTTCCAGTCGCTGCCCTGGCAACACTCGCATCTTTTGAATTCGCCCCCATTAACTAACAGTACACTAGCACTGGCACACACTCCGAAACAGGCCGAGTGGATTATAGGTCCAACAGTGTCACATTTTAAGTTGTTGTATTCGAATCCTACTATTTCTTGGTGTTCGAACACAGGAGTGCAGCCTTGGCTTGGTCTGGTTATGCATTTGGGACAGCAGTCGTTCTCTGCCTGCGACAACACCTGGTCCTCTCCGCACCCGAGTCTCGGACATGAACTAGGACTAGGACAATTAGCTATTCCACTTGCTGAGGGGCTTTGAGGTATGCAAAATCTACATGACAGTTCGCAATTCTTTCGCATGTATTGATAGTACTGGTTTTGTGAGTCACAGAAACCACGGTTTTCGTATTGGTCGCAGTATTCGTCTTTGTCTTCACATTGGACTGGAGGAGTATTTTCTCCATTTGGTGTCGGTACAGGTGCTGTTCCAGATCCGGTTTCCGATCCTGATCCCGCATTTTGAAAGTTAGTTCCACTTCCAGTCCAAGAAGATTGACCATTTCCTCCAGAAGTTCCGCTACTGCTACCGTGCCATCCGCCAAACCTGGCAAATGGGTCTTCGTTTCCACTTTGTCCCATGCACACTATTGTAAAGTGCAACAAAAATAGAATATTGCGAGTCATTGAATTCATAGAAGGTTCCGTTGCTTGTTGATAGTTTTTAAAAAATTGAGATGTTCTTGAGGCTTCAAAATGACCTAGAAATTGGAAATGAGTTTTCAAAATGCATTCCGAACATCCAAAGGAGCATTGAAAACCGGTTACAATTTTTTCGAGATGTCTATAATTAGTAGCAAAAAGTTCGGACAGACGGAATTAATTAAAATGAACAATCAGTGCTTTTTGACGGTCTTTTGCATGCAAAATCTGAAGCCGAACAACCTTGAATTTTTTGTCAGACCAAATTCAAAATGCGAGATCGTCGATTATCTGATGATCATGCTAGCCTAATTTTTAAAGACTGCGATGAACATCCAGATTTTACTATAAATTATTTCGACGCTTCGGATGCAATTGAACGCCTTGGCTATAGGTTTTGAGCGAAACTCGGATCTACTTAACAATCTCCTCCCCTTGTTGTATTTACTAAAGAATCTCTACCCCTGTAAATGAAAACAGTAGTAAGTTCGCACTAGAGCATTGTATGTCAGCTCGAATTTTGCTGCATTCTGATTGGTCGAAATTTCGCTGCAAGTAATCTTATTAACGATCTCTTCCCCTTTGAAAGGGGGATTGTTAAGTAGATCCCGTAACTCTGCTTTATGAACTTCCGAAGTTATGTTTATTTCAGTTTTAATTTCCGTTGATGTCTAGACAGTAGCTCTTTTTAATTAATTCTGTCTGTCCGAACTTTTTGCAACTCTCTATACATTGAATAACTTCTATAGAGAGTTGCCAAAAAATTGGAACAGACAGAATTAATTAAAAATACCAAAAGACCTATTTCAAAAAACTTTTGCATGCTAAAGCTAATTTTTCAGACAGAAAATATGACTCAAGGTCAACTAAAAACTCGAATTTGCTCGCAAAATTTGCTCAAAATTGACAAATTGCTCTTTTTAGTTATTTTTGCCTGTTCCAACTTTTTGCTGCTAATTATAGGCCGAAAATACTAGTTTTTGAGCTGCCACACCTTTTCTAGAGCATTAAAGTTGAAACAGCTGTAAGAAAGACAAAAAGCAATTTCAGGGAATTTTTTTTATATATTTATAGCTTCTAGCTCAGAATTTTTCTTAAATTTTTAGATGTTTTCCGACAAACTTTTCATGAAGTATATAATAAGTAGCAAAACGTTGGATAGACTGAATTGATTTACAAGAGCAAATGTCCGAGAGCAACTGTCCAATTGATTTACAAGAGCAAATTTACAAGACCTATTTCAGAAATTTGTGCATGCAGAAGCTAGTTTTTGAGACAAAAATTATAGCTCAAGATAGCTTGAAAATTTTGCATTAAAATTGTCAGGTTGCTCTTTTAAATTAATTTTGCCTGTTAAAACATTTTGCAATTTGCTATATACTTGAATGCGTGGAGTTACCATTTCACAACAATCAACATAAGTTTCTAACCTATACGTTTGAATACAAAGAGCAGTTGAAGTTGTTTAAGTAGTTGAAGTTTTCAGGCAGAACTCCTTATTCAATGACACCTGACACCTAAATTTCAGACAAAGAAAACTTCTTGGCCATGTTTTAAACAGGTGGCGTCCCTCATGCTTGAAGGACCGAATGCTTGAAATTTATTCTAGTTTACTTTCAGCCAATCAGAATTGAGTATTCAAAATCTCAAAGTAAATCGCGAAAACCTAAAAGTAAGAAAATAAATCCAGGCCATTAGGCTTAATATTGACCGATTAGATAATAAGCAGATGAGTTTTCAAGACTGAAAAATTCTTATAATTTTGACCTCATTAATCTTGATGATTATCGGAATAGTATTGCGGTTGTAACCCGCAATTTGTAATATTTTTGATTATTTGCCACTGATTTAATACAATTTCTGTTAATATTAACTTGGATTTTATGAGAATGGCATAGAAACGCTTAGCGATTTGATTGGCTAAAATTTTTCAAGCATTCGGTCCTTCAAGCATGAGAACCCTTCCCTTTTAAACACTTTGGACCAATAAAGCGATTTGCGATTCACACAGGCTTTGACTCTGATGTAGTATATCAGCGTAAAATCTGTCTTCAGAACAAAAATAAGCGTCAGATAGTTGGGTCTCTGACAAAAGCAAGTGGAAGAAGAGTCCTCCAAGTTTGTTTACGCAAGCATAGCTTGCGTGTTATAGTATGAGCTCTCTTTTTTCCAACCTAAGTTGCAAATATAGTTGCGATTCAATTGTTGCGACAAAATAACCAGCTATTAAGTACAGCCAATGCTAAGGATTTTACCACAGACTATTGTATTACAAATCGCACTTAAGCTTCAAGGTATCATGGATCTGTGGCGTAGAAGTAGGGAAAAAGACCAGCCACAAATTAAGAGGGTTCGAACCTGGGCAGTGTCGGATGTTTTTAATGAATTTTTCGTATACAAGTTAAGATGCGTCCGTTCTGTAAATTGAGGCATGTTAGTTGGCAAAGTTTTTTTTTTCAAAATGACTGGTACGGCTAATACGTCATAATTGGCTGGTGTCGTTTAGCAATTATGTAGACTCATATTTGGCGTGCGTCACTTAAGAAGTTTTGTTTTTGAAACGAGTTTAGCATCCCAAAGCTCTTTATTGACTTTTAAGAAGAGTAGCCTCAAAGTGATGTGGATTCATGCTTTTTTGACGCGATCCAAGTGTGATTTTTTTTCGCGTATGAGGGATTCCACCGCTCACTATTTGTTTTGTTTTACATAATGGGGTTACTTCCACGCGCGGATCTAGGAATTTCTCGAGGGGGGGGGGGGGGCGGATTTTCAAAATTGTTTTTTTTAGATCGACCAAATTGATTTTCTGAGCTCTCGAAAACACCTATAAAGACCCTGTTTTGAAAAACAGGCCAAAAATAGCGTTTTTAGGCACTTTTTGGAAAATTTCGACCAAAAAATCGCGTTTTTTTGGCGCGCGCTCCCCCCTCAAAATTAATATAGATTGGCGCCTTTAGAAAAGTTTTAAGGTCAGTCAGACAAAAATGGATATCTCAAAACAGTACAATGGGGGGACCCTTGGGGTCGGCAGCGGGTCGAATCAGGGGCGGATCTAGGATTTTTTGAGGAGGGGGCGGATTTTCGAAAAATTTTCGAACATTTTGACGACCTTTTTTGTTTACTCACGAAAGAACCCAAGAACCCACCAAGACTCATGAAAGAAACCCTCCAAACACGATATGAAGAAAGATACATTGAACCTCTACTCGACAGCAATAGACCTCTAATCGAAAAGAAGTACAGAAACCTGCTAAAAACGATCCACACAAATGAGGTACGCGACGCCTTACAAACCTACGAATACCCAGCAGTCCTCGGAGACAATCCACCAAAAATTGCCAAAGAAGAAACCGAATTACCAAGAACAACAAGAAGAACACTGGCACAGCTCAGATCCGGCTACTCAAAGTTCCTGAACTCGTACATGAACAGAATTGACCAGACAGTAAGCGAACTTTGCCCGGACTGCGAGCAAACAAGCCACACAACTATACACCTGTTCGACTGCATCGCAAATCCTACGAACTTAACCCCAGCCGATCTCTGGAAGCAACCGAAGAAGACAGCAATATTCCTGAAACTCCCCACAACCCTGGACCCAACAACGAGCGACGAATAGATCTCAGAAGGGCAACAACAACAACAACAACCTTTTTTGTTTTTTTTAGGTCGACCAATTTGATTTTTTTCCGAGCTCTCCTAAAGCACTAAATAGTCCTCCCTGTTTTGGCCAAAATTTCTGCGCCGCAGGCTTATTTTTGAAAAAAAAAACAGGTCAAAAAAGCCGTTTTTAGGCTTTTTTTTTGAAAAATTTGACAAAAAAATTGCGTTTTTTTTGGCGCATGCTCCCCCTCAAAGTTAGTATACATTGGCGCCAAAGGCGCCTTTAGAAAATTTTAGGGTCAGTCGGCAAAAATGGATTTCTTAAAAAGTACCAAAGGGGGGACCCTTTGGGTCGGCAGGGGATCGAGTCCCTGAGGGGGGGTCCGCCCCCCCTAAATCTGCCCCTGGGTCGAATCCCTGAGGGAGGCGTCCGCCCCCCCCCCCACCCCCTCCCCTAAATCCGCTACTGGTTACGTCATCCCTAAATTATGGCCATAATCGAAGGCAGTTCCATACATAGTTGCCAACCTTTGTCCTTTCCCTCCATTATTTAGGGCCATAATGGGCCCCTACCATTATTTTTGTGGAAGCCCTCGTTGTGCGGAATTACTTACTAGTAAGTAAAATAAGGCTTATTGTAATTACTAGTAAGTTGAACCAAAATGAAATTTTTGAAAGAAATGAGGCTCAATTATCAGTCGAAAGAGCAGATAAACTTGTTTTCATATAGGCTCTTTTTCCTTTCCCCCCCCCCACCAGCGAAATTTTAAAAGTAAAATTTTGTTCACATCATCGGATTGTTACAAAAATTGGTATGCGGACTAATTAGGCTATGACAAACATATTTGGTCTTCATACGTAACCTTGTAAAACCCCTCGTTACTTCATAAAATTGATGTATATGTGAGGTGGGGGGAAAAGGAAAAAGAGCCTTCATATACTGCAACGCTGCTTTACTTAATAATGATTCTTCATAATTCATAATATGATTCTTCATAATGATTATTTAGCGGATTTTGAGCTTGTGTAAAATGTCTTCATACTTGGTAGTTTTCAAGCAGACCCTGAATTTTTGAAACTTAGTAAGTAAAAGTAACTTACTAGTAAAAAAGTGGTAATATACTTGACTTACTAGTAAGTGAATTTTACTTACTAGTAACTGCACAACCCTAGCTGCGAAACTGGAAAAAGGCCCCTGTATATTCGATTCTGTCCTTCCTTAATCGTGTTAATAAATGTTAGAAAAATAACTTGACAAAAAAATTAATGGTCCCAGAGAGGCTCGAACTCTCGACCCTCGCGTTATTAGCACGATGCTCTAACCGACTGAGCTATGGAACCTTATAAATCAATTGTAGCTTCAGTTTATAGAATGCGTTGCGTTGAATGAGGCAAAACACTCTGATGCAATAATGCGAAAATGCATATTCTAGAATATTCTATGGAACAATGTTGATTTTCTGTATTTACAATTTTCGAGTTTTTTTCGTCCAAGTTCTAGAACATTCGAAGCAAGATTATATAAATGTAATTACTTATAATCCTTATCATTAATCTTACATTTCATGTTGAAAAGCTTTAAACTGTTCTGCAGCTGAACTTAAAGTTAATTGAAAAAGACTAAACTGTCGAAGAATATGCTTCTGCCAAAAATTTACGCAACAGATGATCTATTTTCGTGTTCTGGGCCTTTCCAACTTTTGAAGCGGAGGCCCCTTGCATATGTTTTGCCGTACCCCGAACGAAGAAAAGTCGCTAAAATTACTCTGGCTCCCGCTATAAGCCCGTCGAAAACCAGAAAGCCTAGTCTACGATGCAAAAACTGCGACGAAGTCCGCCGATCACTGAAAAAACATCAAACAAACAAGAAGACATTTGACGTTGAACAGAAAAAGGAGCAATTAACTAGAAGGCCAGAAACAGCTTCGGTGCTGGGAAAACTGACGAAAATGGGAAACAAGTTGACGAGAGAGGAGCTGGAACTTCTAGGAATGAAAGAGGAGTCAAGCTCAAATTGGATCTGCTCAACGAAGATCGAAGGAATGGACCCTGAGAGGACAAAAATAACCTTAGACGAAAGGAAAAGGACGGTTCTCTTGGAGGGCTCCGCAGAGTGGAAGAGCAACGATGAATCCAGCTTCAGCTCCACGACCTTCTCGAGGATCTTGAGGGTTCCTGGGGATGTCAAGTTGGAATCCTTGGCGTCGAAGATGCTTCCGAGTGGCAAATTGGTTTTGGTAGCGGAAAGAAACATAAATGAAAAACTGTCCTCACAAATCGAGAAGGAAACTTCTGAAATTGCAAAGAAAACGCCAGCTTGGGGCTCCGAAACTTTGGCAGCTAATGACTCAGACAGGAGATCAGACGAGAATAAGAATAGTGAAGAGACGAATGAGAAGCAGATGGATACTGATGGGTCGCCGAATTTGAAAGGAAGCCGAGAGAACGAGAGCTCATCGGAAGACGAAGAAAAGGACAACGAGGAGGAAGATCGTGATGTAATTCCGCTGTTTACAGTCGATGACTCTATTTCGGATGAGGCAAATGGCGGCGAAGTAGCCGAAGTTGAAATGGCCGAAAACGAAGAAGCAGACCGAGAAAGTGCCTCGGGACACACGTGGTTAGACGTCGAGGATAAAGACGTCTCGGAAACCACTGCGATGAAGACTAACGAATTAGAACTCGCGAAAGAACCTTCGCTAGTAGAAATTATTCTCATAAAGAAGCCAATCGGCAATGAATGGCCGAATTTAAGCTGATTCGCAAACTGGAAAAACTGACGAGATGTTTTGTGATTTTAAGTTATAGTTTGAATTATAAATTGATGTTTCTTGTCGATTTATTGTAGCAATATATATTTGTGATGATTCAATTTATTTTTAAATTTTCGCAATTTTTTGTGTTATGTGCATTAGGTGGGTGTTTTCTCGAATATCAAATTGCACTCGGCGCTTGCCCTGAAAATAAATTGAAATTAATTTTTACCTAAAACGAGTTGGCCTTCTAATTAATTAGATCTACGACGTATTCACAGGGGATCTGCTCACCTTTTGAGGACCGGTCAATCTTCATTGTACTTAACCTAAAATATGGAGCAAAGCAGCCGTTAATACCCGCATCCAGTTTCAAGCGTTAATAATCGATTATATTACGATTTTAGTACAAGTCTCTCTAAAATTGAGAAACAATCGATTTTAATCAATTAATAATCAATTATAAGGCTCTTTTCCAGTCCCCCTTTCAAATTCATTTTTGAAAACCTTAATTAACGTTGTCATAATGCAATGAAAATTGGCGTGGTGAACAAATTGACAATTATGAACAGATTTGTTCTTCATAATTTACAATCTCTCGATTATAGTCTCTCTTTTTAAAATCAAATTATAATTAATTATAATCCATTATAATCGATGATAACGATTTTTCGATACAATTATAATTGATTATAATCCATTATTTTTATTCAAATTTCTATTTCATTAGTTTTGCACAAAAATCCATTATAAGCGATTATAATTGATTATAATCCCTTTTGTTTGTCCATTTTTGTCTTCGAAGTTGCATCTAAATTGCTTATATTTTATGCTTTTTGTAGACTAGACGTTGGTTCCTATAAAAAATGAGACAAATATTTTAAAAGTTTTCCAATTAATTAAAATTTATAAGTTTTTTTCATTTTTTCCCAATTAGAGTTGTTTTGTGATGCATATTTTAAGCTTTTTGAAACACCAAAACATCAGCAAATTGATTTAGTTTCATGATTGATTCGGAAAATTTATTTTTCATCTACCGCTAGAACCATTCCACTCATATGAAAGGATCTCTATGAAACTTTTGTTTCGTGGTAAAACTTTGTCTTCAGATGATCCAAAGTGTTCAAGAGATCTCTCTTTTTAGAGATTTTCTTTTTGACACAAAAATAATAACCCATAAGATATAATTCGAATATAGAAAAATTTCGGCAAAATAAGAGTTTATAATCGATTATAATTGATTTTAAGGGTTTTTAGTAAGAACTACAATCAATTATAATCGATTATAAAAGATTATAGTCTCTTGGAAAATATCACGATTATAATCAATTATAAATCCCTTAAAGACCTAATTTTGGTAATTATAATTGATTATAATTGTCAAAAAATCATCATAATAATCCGTTATAATCAATTTTTTACGCCTAAACTTGGATGCGGGTAGTGTTAAAACATAGTTTAAAGTTTCCGCTGTGCTTCGACAGAAATAAAACTCAATGTATGCTCAAAATTGAAATCATGAATGCTGTCAGAAAAATACTTTTTTGAACATCTTCTGTGTTAGCCTTTCTACTGAAAAAAGATTATTAGACGTTGTGTATTTTGGTTTGCTTAATTTCCTGATTTAGTTCATCGAACAACAAATGAAGTGCATATTTATATTAAGACAAACTTTTTATGTTGATATTTAATTATAAATTTTATGGATAAATATTTTTTAGTTTGTAGTGTATTTCAAAAGCAAGGAATCATAGTTCTCTCAAATCCACGCGAGTTGGTCGAGTGCGATTGCCTCGTTGTTTAAACACACAATCTGGGATACTTGTCATCGGGCACCAGGCCGTGCTTGCACCTTTTGTTGTACTTCTGGGTTGTCTCGAATGGTTTCTGCCCTTGCCAGTTGCCACCTGGTCCGTACCTGAAGAAACTTGTTAATGTAAGAGTAGCCCTGATCAAGAACAGATCTCAGAATTTCGCCGGGGGGGGGGGGGGGGGGGGTTATTCGGAAAATATTTTCGTCCACCTTTTTTTTAAATCGACCAAATGGATTATCCGAGCTCTGCCAAAACACTACGATAACTCTTGCGAAAATTTTGCCCGGCAGGCAAAATTTAAAAATTAGATGCCAAAAACAACAGTTTAGGTTACTTAACTCATTTCATATTGATTGATAAGTCACTATTACACTTGCGAACTTATGTGAGGGTTAGTGTAATAGTACGACTATGCTGTTTTTTTTCTAATCTAAGTCGCAAATATTGGTGCCACTTTGGTGGCGCCTTTACGGCTTTTTGATATCATGAGCTTTGACATTCGAATAACAGTTATTTAACACAATTGACGCATTTTTAATTCATCAATTGCACCGAAAAAAGTTATTTGTTTCAAACAAAATAACAATAATAAAAACTCGATTTCAGAAATTTTGTAATTCATGATATGTCACAATTTTTTGAAATGCAAAATTTGGCTCTTTTCCAGTCCTTCCATTTTATTTTTTCTGAAATTCAATGTATTAAAGTCTAAATAAAATTACTTTTCCTAACTGCATCAAAACGTGTCAGCGTGAACAGCTGAACAAATTTTTTTCAGTTTTGTAACTTTTTGAGGGGTGGGAAACTGGAAATGAGCCTATAGTTTATACAATATGGCTTTATGCTCTCCAATTTATTTCATGCAAAGTTAGTTTGGGTGCCTTCAGTTTGTTTTATTCCGAAATATTACTCGCAAAATTGAGTCAATCTGTGTTTGGTACCACTTTTGCTGCATCGCATGGGAAATTTATCAGCACGCAGCTGCTTTATTTGTGATTAGTATTTTGCCGATTGTTCAGAGTTTGTGGCCGAGAGGGCAGGGCGCGAGACTCCAATTCTCGAGGTCGCATGTTCGAAGCCAATACATAGGAAAGTTTTAGTAATTCGAGGCTTATTTCTATTTCTTATTTGACCCTAAAAGCTGCTTTTTTGTCGTGTTCTTGCTAGTGTTTGCGAATTGCAGCCTCGCTACAGAGTGGATGTCGTAAAATAGTATAAAAGAGGGGACCTATAGGTCGCCTGAGGGTCAAATCCTGAAAAAAAAGAGGCCCGATCCCCCTCAATTTGCTTCTGGGCCTTATGCTCATAGACGCTTGGGGAGAATAGACTTTCTCGGAGTGAATCTTATTGTCATGAAAGGCGTAAGTTTCAGTTTCTGACTCCGCCGAAATACATAAATTGTACCTGCAAACATAGTTGGTCCATGTCTGCGGACTTTTGCTGTTCTTGTAGGTAGTCTGGCACTTCTGCTGTGCGCACCCTATGAACTCAGTGTCGTCCCATAGCATCTGGGTCAAGTGACCACATTCGTTCTTCGCTGAAAGCAGAAAGGTCAATAAGGGTACTATTGTCTAACCTTATCATTGAGTATGGTGTAAATATCGAGACTTTTTGTATTCTTGACTCACGGAGCTATCAACAATAGTAGCAGCATATGTAACTGCTCGGTAATATTTTCTGACCCAGAAATTGAAAGAAAAAGTTGTTTTTTTCCCAAATATTTATCATTTTTATAATTTTTTTGCTTTAGATTTTTAAACCTTAAATAAAACTAGGTCAGCCATTTTATTCAAGATATAATTTTCTAGAAGGTTGATTTCAACTTTTTTGTGACTGCTTCGGCCGCGAAAATGTCATAAAATTGGACATACTCATCAAAAAACCCTTCTGAGCACATTTGCTATAATAATACACAAATTATTTTTAAAGTTGAAATTTTGCGATCTGAGGGGTTTCACTGTGTATTAGTTTGTAGAAAGAGGGAATGTAATTGTAATGTGCGGTAAGGAAGCATCCGCAATACTGAAAACAGTCTTACGGTAACAGTTGTGCTTATGCCAGTCGTAGAACATGATTTCCTCATACCATCCTGCGACAAAGTCGTTCCCCACATTCCTGTTGGCCTTGTAGCCTCCCCCGAAGTACAGGTTTTCACCCACGTGACCTCCAAATAGGTCCATCAGTTTCCAATTCACGCCCACCATAGGAATAATGTGCTCCTATGTCAGTAGAGGGGGGTGTTCTTTTCTCATTGTTTCTACTAGCCCGTCCCTAACCAAACTAACTTCAAACTTCTCATTGTTTTTTTACCCAAAACGGAATGTCAGATTTGGGCAGGTTTTTAAGCTTCGATGAACGCAGTTCAAACTCTTGTATAGGTCGTGGTGATTGTTTTTATTTTAAGGAAAAGTCTTAAAATTTGTCCCGCTCAAATTTAATTTTTAAGAGTAATGAACATAGTGGGTACTCTAATATAGGTCTTGGTGTTTTTTTCAGGAAAAAATCTTAACGTTTGTAAAAAATCTTAAAGTTTGTTCACGCTCGATTTTTGACTTTTCGCAGTTTCACTTTTGATTTAGTTTCAGGTTCAGCTCATGTCCTTAAAGAAGGCAAACTCAACTTTCGAGCAGCAAAAGTGTAAATAGTCTAATTTCGAAAAGGGAATTTAAGTTTCAGATTTCCCAGCGCAATAAAAATTTTATTTAATGATCCAGTTTTCTCAAATTGGGTTCATTTTATCAAAAAAAAAAAACAAGTCATAACTTGCTCGTAAAATTAAAGAGCTTTAAGGGAAAATATTTTTTTTCTCTGAATCTCAAAAGTTGAGGTTTTAAGAATAACAAGTCAATTTTTTTCTGCTTTCTTGCGTTGATTACTCTTTTCAGCTGTCAGTTGGCTGTTTCGCAGTTTTTTCGTTACTATTTTTCAAGTTCAGTTCTTTTTTTGTTAAAAGGAACGCAAACTCCATTATAGAACAGCGGAAGTGTGCAGGTCGCGAAAATCGTGATTGACTTCTAATTTCGAAAATGAATTTTAATTATCTGATTTCCCAGCCAAATAAATTTATCTATTGTTTCAGTTTGGCGAAATTGATATATACGACAAGTGGAAGCCAAATGCATGTTTTTATACTTCTAGGCACAAATTTGATAATTATGGATTATTGAAAGCTCTTATTTTTGTTGGTTTGATTAACAAAAATGGAAAGAACAAACAACTGTTGTGACAATTTTTTCTGTTTTTGGTTCGGTGTAGCCGGCCATTTCTACCAAGAAGACCCCCCTTTGTACATAAATTGGCAGTCTCCTGAGCTGACTTCTCCAGTTCATCGTCCCATTTGAGTCTCTTCATGTTCACAGCATATCCACTGAATTTTTTGCCCTTGCGATCTTTCCACCCGAGGTTGTTGCGGAACTTGTTGTGGGAGTCCAGCGACTGCCATTTTTGTCTCTCAGTCAGCTCTGAAACAAGCGATGATTTCTAATTATTATAAACACCTAAATTTGATCTGAAGTTAATTTTTTGGGAAATATTGTGGAATTTTTGGAGACAATTCGGAAATATTATCGACCTAAAAAGCCTAATTTAGTTTTGATTTTGCATAAACTAAAAATTTTATCGAAGCGAAATCGGTTTAAACTAAGAAATATTATAATCCTGGCTTTGATAACTTACCATATTGCGCGAGAGAAATTGCTAAAGTTGCCAACAACAAGAGTAGTTTGAATATTAATCGGTACATGAGAGCTAAGTTTCAAAAGTTTTCAGCTACTGGTCTCCAGTTATTATCCGTTGATATGGAATGGAACAAAAAAATGAAACGAAACAGAACATATGGTTAATTTGTTGTGTGAGACCTAGTTAGTTTGACCGTTATAATCACAATTTCTGACATCAAAAGCTGGAAAATAATCGAAAGTTTCGAAGGCCTACCTCAAGTGTGATCAAATATAGCAGCAGATGGAGTTAAAATTGACTAGATACCAGAACTTTGTAATTGTGTGTCCATTCCACCTAAATTGTCAATAAACATCACAGTCCCCGGAGAGAAATTGTCAATATTATTTGTGAAATTGAATTTTTTTAGCGCAGCAATCGAACCGAATTTCATACGGCCGAAAATATTCGCTGTTGCCCTATTAACTATTCCGATATTGAACGCAAATTTGATATCACATTATTCCAGTCGAAAGGGTATAAAACAGCTGCTGATAATTGCAACTTGTCAATGTATGACACGAATCTGGGTTTCTCTAGGAAAGTAAAGGGTTTCTCGTCCGTTCTTTTTTCGGGCCTCAGCCATTAGCTTGCAGTACATCTCTAAACCACAATATTATGACTTTTAATTGGTTATGAACGAATTGAATGCGTAATAATGTAGACCGTGTGATTTTTTTCTGTTTGTTTTTAGGAGAAATTTTCTTTTGCTCATTTGTATGTTTTGTCGCCTTGATTTGATTATTAATTACATACAAAAAAAACTTCGAAAATACATTTTTTCACTTCAAAAATTGCTGCTTAATCTGGGTGCTATCAGAGACCAATCTGAAGCTCTGATTCTACCCAAAAAAAATATGACCTTCCAGAAGTTGCTGGTTTTCGAGAAATTTTTTTTTGTAATAATATGAAATTTTCCAGTTACAAAAATACTTGCTGCTTAATTAACTATCTAAATTTACACATTAACGTTCTATGTCTCGGTCAGTATATACTGGGTAGACATTTAGTGGGCATCTAATTTGCCCTTTGTCTATCCTCTTCAGATAATACGTACGTTCACCAAAATTTAATTGCTTAATTTGTTTGATTTTTTTGTAAATGTATGTGTATGATCGAAGAAATAAATTCTTTCTTTCTTTCTTTCTTTCTTTCTTTCTTTCTTTGAAGTTCAAATAAATTAATTTGCTAAATTACAAGCTAAAGGCTCTAAAAAATGCGATTCGCAGAAAAGACTGGGTTTTAATAGGGAGTTCTCATTGAAATAGAAAACTTCTTGACGCAGTTTTCTCAAATTGAGTGATCAAATTTATCAAAAGAGGAAACTTTTTGAAAGTCGATGAACATAGTGAAGACTCTTATACCGGTCTTGGTTATTTTTTTTCAGCAGTCTTAAAATGCTATAATAACAACAGATGTGCTTTGGTATATGTCCTTTTTTGAGTTCAATTTAAATTCATCTGCTGAAAGTTAGGTTAGTTGCCCTCTGCAAATATGAATGTGGAAATGGCGCGAAAAAACGTGAATTACTTCTAGCTTTGAAACAGGAATTTAGTTTTTAGATTTCCCAGCGGAATAAAAGTTTTACCTTTTATTCCAGTTGTTTCAAATTGAGTTAATTTTATCAATTTGAAACGCAAATTAACGATAAGCTTGTTTTCTAACTACTAGTCCTTAAAATTTAAATCTGAAAATTAATTTTAAAAATATAAATGATTTTTTTTGCGATTTTTAATTCCAGTTAATTGAGATTAATATTTTTTTACTTACAATTAGTTGGTTTGACTTAATAATAATCATAATAAAATGTTTCCAGTCTAAACAAATGTTTTTTTTTGTGAAATAAGCAAAATGTTTGACTGATACTAGATTAGGAGGACGCTATTAGTTCTTAGGATCTGCTTTCAAGCGCCTCAATTAGAAAAAAAAGTTACAGAAATCAAAAAAAAATTTATTATATACTTTCTTCGTCTTTAGTTTTCGAACCCTTAAGAAATCTGGAGCTAGTCTAGTATCCAAAGATAAAACTTCTAGAAAATTGTGCTTAAGAAAGTTATTTTGTTTTTGTTGGTGTAAAATTGAAAAATTTATTAGAACTAGGTTAAACGTTCGCTAAGTTTTTGTCAATGAGATCTCATTTATTTTTGGTGTTTTTTTTTTCAAATGTTTTTATGATGCTTTTAAATTGCAGATGAATTATCTCAGTATCTTTTTTGTTGATTGTAGAATCTTTATTTCACTTTTCCTTCTAATGGATTTTGATAATAGTTTCAGAGTTTCTCATGCGAAAAACCCAGTTGGTTGCAAAATTAAAAGTTTTATTCGTAGTTTTTTTGAATCTTTCAAAAGAATTCTTGTTATTGTTTCGAAGTTTAGCTTCAAGTGGCATGATTGATGTCATATCTGTGCGTACGTAAGCATCATGTATTGTAATACCAGATGGAAGTAATTTTTGTATTTTGGACCAGTTGTGCCGATTACAACGAGATTTGTAGATATTGGTTAATTTAATTTTATTATTTCTTGAGAGGATATTTTCTCTAAGTTTGTAGTTTTTTGATGATTTTTTGTTATTATCCCTTGAGATGAAAAATTGATTGAGATTGCTCTGATCGGCGGTGAATTTGCTTTATGATGAAATGAAGCACTCTTGATAGTTGCAAAAATGTTATTTGATTTTTCAGCATTTTATAAAGTTAAATTTACTGAACTGCCTGTCCTCGTATTTCCTCTGTTTTCATTTAAAAGCCTAAAAATGCGGTGATTTTGTGCTGAACATTTGTTCAGTCTGTTTTGATCGTGTTTTCGTTTTTGTGTCTGTTACTTTTCTTCTGACAAAATTTGATTGCTGTTTATATGCTACCAGATCCGCGTTTAGTTGATGGTTTATAGTTTTTAATTTTAGTCTTTCTTCTTTTTTTTGCGGCAATATTTTAAACTTCATTGTTTTTCATGTGTTTTTTTTCGAATGTTTTTGAGTTTTTAAAGGAAAAACCTGCTAATCGCTAGCTTAAGTGTGTTTGATATTTATCAAATATTCTTCAATATCATGGTCATTTTTTTGGGAATCAATCTAGTTCTTATGTTATCATAGAGTGCCAAGTTTCTGTATAACTTGTTGGCTGTTAAGTTAGTTTTTGTGTGTTTTGTGAGACATCTATAAAAAAAATCACTGAAAACTACATTTTCATTTGCTGGGAAAATAAAAATACAGTCGAGATGGTTTTCTAATTTGTTGAGAATTTCTTCTGTAACAGAGTTTGGTGTTATGTAGTCAGCTGTGACAATGTTTTTTGTTGATTTTTTTTCGATACTGCTTGATATTAACATTAAAAGCCAATTGTTCAATGAAGACTACTAATTCATCCGTTTTTGCGGTAGAGATATTGTTTTGCAAAAAAATACGGCTTCATCTTTTTTTCCGTTGTTCATTTTCAATCTGCATTCTAATTGTTGCCGCCCGAGGTCACTCAAGCAGTTTATTGAAGTTATTTGATTCATTTTTCTGAATATTGTTGTTTCAATTTTTTTCCGATTTTTTGTGACCCTAATTTTTTTCTGGTTTTCAAATTTCCTAAATTTTTTTGAATTGAGAAAAAAAAACTAGAGAACGGTACATCTAGAGAACTCATTTTTTTAAAATTTGAATAGAGTGTCACATTACGAGAAGTTGACCGAAAAAAAAATTAGCTGAGATGCAACTTAACACCTTTTGTAGTGGTCTTGGGGAAATAGCAAAATTCCTTAGGTGTTTTTTTAGCCAATTTTCCATTTATCAAATCTCCCTTCTCTTTTGTCTTTATTATTAATGGTTGCTTCCTGCAGAAATCGCGAAAAAAATTTTGCCTTCATCCGGAGTCTTGAGGCAGAAAATTTCACCGACTTTTTTTTGGATCGAACGGTTTATGATTAACGAAAACTTGTCTGTTTTCGGGTGTCTTTCAGTAGTGTGTCTTTTTTTCTACGCAAAATCATGTGCCTGATGGCTATCTTTCTCTTGAATTTCATTCGAGCTTTGTTCATTTCTTTTATTCAGGTGTCGAGCCCTGTCCACATTTTGTATTGCAGCTGTCAGTTCAATCTGCAACCCCACATCAGGAGCAAATGGGAAGCCTTCATATAAATTCGAGGAATGTCTTCATGAATTATTCAATCATCTCAAGGTATTCGAACTGTAAATAATTACATAATTCTAAGAAAAAGGAAAGATCTGTTTTCTCTTTGTTCTTAGGCAACAATATTGATGTTCCAAGTTTTCGCTAAGCGCCTAAAACTTGAACAATGAAAAAAAAAACAATTAGGACTGATTAAGTTTGATTTTTCTGCTTGAAAGCCTGTTTTTTTTCCGAGCTTGAGAATTTTTTTAGACAACAATTAAGTACAGTTGTTTTTTATTATTTCCAGTTCAACCGTGACCCGGAAGACAGTTTCATCCCATCTGGCAAGTTCCTATCGCCCAGTGAGTTTACTCTGGCTCAATTATCGGTGACTCACGTGCTCACTATTTTTGACGCATTTCTGCTGACCGAGGTTACTGCATGGGAGCTACACGAGACAGTGATCAGTTTGGTTGCTTCTGTCGTCAACTTGGTCTCAAATTTCCTGCCAGATCAAAAAATGTAAGTTAATGCAACACTGATATATCCGATTTATTCAACAAAATTGTAAATTGACTAGGTGAACAAAATTAGGAAATTACACACATTTTCTTAAAATTTTTTTGAACTTAAAAAGTTACGCTGAGTTAAAATGGCGAGTACCATATATTGTAAGTTGTTCGGCAGGAAAAACATTTACTGCTGATTTAGAAACTGTTTAAACTGATGTTTTCAAATTTTTTGTTAGAACCGATAATAGCGTGTACGTCAGTTGCGCTAAAAGCCACCCCTTTTTGAAACTGCCCAGTTTTGAATCTATCGCGCAATTGTCCCAAATTCTGGAATGAGCTCAATTTTTTTTGAACTGTTTTCAGGCTCAGTATAGTTGTCTCTCTTCTGTGTACGATAAATGACTGCGTCTCCAGACTACCGTTTGAGACTCTGGTATCTAAAGAAAGACGCCAACAGCATCAGAGTGCTTTTGGAGAAAGAGCGTCGGAACAGAATCCCGACTTGCCCCAGATTGTGTACCGAGTGAGAGTTTTTCTGATCAGTATTGATCAAACATTTCTGCATCTCATTAAGGTTTTTGTACAACTATTAAGAAAACTTAATACAAGCGGTGTTCCGTGCTAGTTATTTCATCATTAGTTTGAGTATGTCGTACCGCTGTCAATTTCTGATGAAGTGTCAATGAACCAAGTGAAGAACACTTCTTTAGACTGTGTTTTTTGCTTGTTTTTCAGGAAAAAGTTTTAAAACTTAAAAGTTGTTTGTATATTTGATTTTTCAATTTCATTTAAGGAAAGGAAATCAAATTATGCTCTCCAATTACGGAAAAGCAAATTAACCGAAAAACGACTTTCAATTTAGGCAATAAATATCAATTTTCAGGGTTTCACTCCGGAATAACAAATTATGAACCAATTTCTTAATTAGTCGAGGTTATTAAAATGACTATCAAAAAAGATTCTTGACATTCAAAGATATTTATTGTGATGCAAATAGTCAATAATGTTAGAAGTATATGTGTGAGCTGATCAGTAGGAGGGGTGATTATTGACCCCCATGTAGTAAGATAGGTTATAGACATCCGGTCTCCATGCTATGTATTCAGATAGGGAATAGAATTTCCCATGTATTAAGATAAGTTATAGGTTCGGCCATGTATTAAGATACAAGATTTATTAAGATACAAGATTTTTCAGTACTAAATTTGAATATGTGACCCTTGCGGATAAGCAGAGGCATTAGAATTGGGTACTGGATTTTTTTTCCGTAACCAACTTGTCCACAGGATGACTGAAGTTAGGTCATCTCCAAATGTGTCTCTATTTCTACTCAAGATGTGAAGTTTGTAAGTGAAGTTTTGAGAAACAGGACTAAAAAGATTTCCTTTAGCACAATTTTTCCAGTGTCGAGCTGCATGTGCCCAAACTCACATGTTTCCGAGGTCATTTTTCTCATTCTCGTTTCTGTTGAGCAACGGCATCTGAGAAATGGGCTATTTAGCCTGTTAAAAAAATAAGAAAATTGTATTTGGTATTTTTGAAATTTAGACATTTGAAATCTCCCAGAATTTTTATTGAGTGATTTTTTTCTTCTTACTTTTATTTTTTAAGAGAAAATGACTTTTTTCAAATTAAACAATGTATGGACCTATTGTTTTAAGTGTAAAAATTAATAAAAATGAGTTTATTTATGTTTCCGGATGCTTAAAGAAATTTAATTAATCATATTCGAAATCAACTCATCGGAATTGAGCAATATTAAACCGGGGTTTTATCCAGGCATTGTTGATATAGTTGTATTCATGAATGAAAAAGATTCAGAACGGGTGGGTGCAGAAGTATTCAAATATAAAGGAAATTATATATTGTGGATAAGATTACGCAGAAGATGGCCGTTCTTTCAAAGGATCATAGGTGTTAATCATTCAAAGTGCTGACTTGAATCATTTCTTTGCTGTGATTTAAAGCAAAATCAAACATGGGTTTTGATTGGTGGAAAAGAGCCACAGTACTCTCAGTCTTTGTACTTCATTATAAGAAAACGTTTTTTGATGATGAATCTTCATATATTGACCTCAATACAGGATGCAGCTGAGCAGTTGCATTAAACAGAACTTAATGGAAAAAGCTTGAGAATAGAGTTTTTTTCCGTTTTTGCTTGTAGCAAGTAAAGGAAATGATTGTCTAAGGAGAAAGACCACCAAATGTTCAAACTGATAAATTCGGAACAGTTGTGAAAATTGTCTAATATCTCATTCGTCTAACAATTGGTCAATTTGAAAATTTTGACATTTCGAATTGATATTACCCATTTCATTTTTCTTCAGATCTAGGCATCAAAACAAAACAGAAAATGAATGCTGCATTGTTCAAAAACCGATAAATTTCTATAGCCTAGAATTTAAAGTAATGTTCAACAATTTTTGAACTGTGTATGTAAGTCATCTAATTTATTTTTAACCAAATTGTACTATCAAATGATCGATGTTTTTGTGTTCAGATGTAAATCAGCTAATAATTGCAAAGATTGATAATTTTTTCTCTTGTTTAATTTATTGAAAGAATTCCAGAGCTCAAGTTGAAGTATATGGGATCTTTTACAGCTGATAAAGTACCTGAACTCCGAAAATATTCTTTTGCAATAACTAATTCAGCTTCAAGCAATGATAGAGGAGAGCATCGGTGATGGTTACACGAGTAGTTAAATTTTTTTCTTTTGCTGATTTTGGACAAAAAAGGTCGTATTCTTCCTTTCTTGCTTGGAACAATTTCAGCATGTGGTTCAGCGAAAGCTTCAAAAAAACTGATAATTTTTGTAGATTCTACAAAATTTGTTCAGCATTTCTTCTCTTTAAATTCTACCAAACGAACTTGAATAAAATTCTCGATAATTTTGTTTCAGTTTTATAAGTAATTTTATGTAAAAACGCAATATGGAATTTAAGATTGATTGTAATTTTTTGTATTGAAAATCTGTACGTCTTTGAACTTTCGTTTTTGTCTGTTCATTACCGAAAAAAAAATAAAGAAGCTTGAAAATCACGGTTTGTGGAGATGCAATTACGAATGTCCGAGATTATGATAGATTCATTAGTCCAATAATGAATATCCAAGAACGTGTAGTCCAGTTTCGAACATTCAGGAAAACGTAAGAAAATCCGAAGTAAAAGCTTATTTTGATAATGAAAATGTGAAAAACAAAAATTTAAAAACTAAAGGGAGTAAATGGAATCCAAATTTGATTGGGAAAAAAGTTTTACTCTGAATTTGACAATTTTTTGCTTAAATTTTACAAAAACTATTTTTAAAAAGCTGAGTTTTTTGAAATTTTTTTTTTCATTTATTAAGAAATTACTTTTATTTGGTAAAGATAAAAAATTTTCCTTCGTTTGTTTTCAGATACACATTGTTTTCTACTTTGTTTGCAGATAGTGTTTTCATCTTTACCAGAGTAAATTGTTCTAAGAATTGAATTTTAAAATGGTTAATTAAACGTCAAAGAAGATGAACAATAGCTATTTCTTATTTTCAAGAAAACGAGTATTTCGTTGCAGTGATTTTCATTGAAGATAGAAAAACAAAAAAAACTGATTGTTTCATGATATTACACAGAATAAATCAGACGTATTGATTGGATGAGCTTTTCGTTTCTAAAACTTAATTCCGTGGATTTCTTAAATTTCCTAAAAAGTGAATTTTCCACTCCATTAAGTTCAGAGAGGCAGATATAATAACCTCTTTAGGCGATCTGTCAAATATAAGATTAGATGTCATATTTCCCCAGATATCGCATGCAGCGCAATGAATTATCTGTCATATATATTACCTCTCTCTCGGCAACCTTGCCCATATAACCTGAGGGGACATAAAATTTATGTAGGAACAAAGTTTTTCAAAATGCTGCGAGATATATTTGACTGACAGACTTCTGAAATCAAATTTTTGTTTTGTACTAGAAACAAATAGCTTTTTTTGGACTCATTTGCTGAATCAAAAAAGCATCAGCTGTGTTAACTTACTAATCAAAGGTTATAGGGCATGCTATCAAAAGCCGTAAAGGTTCACGAAATGAGGCACCCATATTTGCGACTTACGTTGAAAAAAAGAGTAGTTATTACGAGTGTAACAAAAAGAAGAAATGAAATTGTTCAAGTGTTCTCACCCTACAAGTTTTCTGTATGGTAAGTTTAAGCTGGTGTTTCAAAACATTTATATGCAAATGAAATTTGTTGAAAACTACCATCCTAAAATTACCATACAGAAATTTTGTAGGGTGAAAACAGTTGAACATTATAATTTCTTTTTTTTTATACTTGCAAGCTTTAGCGAGTGTAGTGTAATAGTGCGACTATTCTTTTTTTTCCAAATTAAATCGCAAATATTGGTGCCTTAATTGTGGCAACTTAACGGCTGTGAATAGCATGCTCTATAACCTTCAATTAGTACTAAATCAACACAATTGATTCAGCTTTCATTCATCAATTGAACCGAAAAATGTATAAGTTTTCCTTTTTAATACATCTTGCAATTTTTTTGAGCTACTTGATTCATAGATGATATGGCTTTTTGCTTTCCATTTTTTCACATGCAAAGTTCATGAGGATGTCCAGATTGTTATTTTTACGCTCGAAATAAGCAAGCGTTATCAAACTGGAATATAGACTTTTTTTCTAGTTAACAACTAGTTTAACAAAATCAGTTGAATCATTTCTGCAGCATCGAATTCTGCAGCAACCATACATCTCAATTTCTTGAAAATTCAGATTTAACTACCGGCTGAGTACTAGTTCCTACATGGTAGTTTTAGGGGGGACTTGAAAATTTGAAAAGTTTTTTACATAGTAAGTTTTTTGTTCGGCTCAACTGGTGTCTGCTCAAAGATTGTCTGCCTTGTTTGCGCTTTGTAAGTTCGACCAAAAATATCCCTCTATATCTGATCTTTGTGGTTTAACCCAAAGAGCGGGTTGTAGGAAGTTCCTTTGCATATGCGACTACGCCCAAATTTTTTATAAAAATCGGAAAAATCAAAAGTTTCATTTTTTTGACCGGTTTTTAAAACTTTCTGATTTTTCTCGAGAACTACCCGGCCAAACCTACGTTTTTGGGTCCAATCGAACTAACAGATTGGGTGAATCTCTTCTACATAAGCGGCTTCGCCCAATTTTTTAAAACAAAAAGTTATGCTTCTCGGAAATGTCAACTCTCTGATTTGTTGACCGTTTTTTGATGTGTTTCTCGATAACTATCCTCCCAAAACTGATATCATAGGTTTAATCGACCCAACAGGTTGTTGAAAGCTTAACTTTAAAATTTGTTACTCCCTGTTTCTGCTAGAAAACAGTAATTGCCCCTAAAACAAGTGAAAGTTTCAAAAGTTGGAACGTTTTGAAATTTTTTTAAACTCGAAAATTGCTTGCCAATTCTCAGATTAAGTGTTCAATTGAGAGATACGATAGTTTTTTTAGGAATCTTCCCTACTTTACCGGTCACGACCTGCGTTTAGCAGAAAAGTTTACTGATTTTTGAATCTTGAGTATTTTATAGAAACTTTTTGATTTTTCTTAAAAATTACCTTATCAAATCTGATATGAAAATCTCAATCGAAAGAACCATTTGCGTAAATTTATCTGCAGAAGCGGCTCTTCCTTTATTTTGTGTAAGACAAAAGCTAGGTCTTAGGGAAAATTCCAAAATCTCAAAATTTTTCACTCTTCTCACTTAAGTTGAGAAACAACTAAGGTTTTGGGCAGAGTCTAATTTTTAAAATTACCCATTTCTTCGCGCAACATTATAACAAATTCAAAAAATTTTAAATATCTACCTCCAGCTTTAGCTGAATGAACCCTGAGTGTCCTCAATCGAGAGATACGAAAATTTTGGTTCTTAAAGTGCTTTTCAATATTTTTCTTTTTTCGACTCATGCTTTTCGACTCATTTTCATGTTTTTTTATGATTGTGTTGTATCGCAAGTGGTGCGAAGCTCCGCTTCGCCTCTGTGTTTAAATTATCACATGCAAAATTGTGTCTATTTGTATTTGGTGAATTTTTTGCCGCATCGCATTAGGAATCTTCTAGCATAAGTAGCGGCTTTATTTGTGGCGAGTATAAGTAAATTGTCAACGGTGCGTAGCGCAGATGGGAGGACTGCGGACACTTAATCTCTTGGTCTTAGGATCGATTCCGCTTCTACAAAGTTTCGTTTTTCAAGGCTTATTTTTACCTCATATTTTATTTCACTTTATAGAGCTTTTTTGTCCTTTTCTCGTAAGTGTTTTCGAAGCGCAGCCTCGCCTGTGCGCAGCCTCGCATACTGTTATCTTAGACAGAAGAAAACTGAAGAATCTCGAAACTTACCATCCCAAAGTTTTTTAAGAAAACAAGCTATTCGATATATTAATACTTAACCTCATATACATTGGTGTCGAGGATCTTAAACATTGGTGAATTGGCAAATGCGGGCGCCGAGAAACTCATCATATGAAACTTACCATCTTATCATTCCAAACCTTGTATCTTAATGCGAATACGTAGCCAAAGCTATAACCAATCTTAATACATAGGAAATCATATTCCATATTCTAATAAATGGTGACCGAGACCGGATGTCTTTAACCTAACTTAATACTTGGGGTCACCGAGCATCCCCTGATCAGCTCGCGCATATACCACATGTTTTTGGTTCCGGTGAGTTCCTTGAGCCATTTCCAATTTTATTTGATTATGTTTAAATTGTTCAGCTGCTGTTCAAAAATCTAAAAAGGTTCTTTATCTAACTTGTTCTGCATTGTAAGCTGCCCCAAGCCCCGATCTAGAAAACTATTGACCTAAGCATAGGGTTCATTGAGTTTTAGTGAGAAGGCCCGATTAGTAAAAAAAAATGTCTATTACAATTTCTTGAGTGGAGCTATTTAATTTTTAAAGAATTGGTTTAAATTTTTTGATTAAACGTACCTAGACGGACGCATCGGACACAATATGTGAACACTGAAAATGTTCACTTAAATTGAAGTCTTAGAGATTTACATTTTCTAGTTTATTTTAGAAATACCATTTTTAGGGCCTGACTAAGGTGCAGCAGCAGTGTAAAAAGTGGCAATCTCAACTATCTCCCCTCGACTCCGAATCAGTCAATGGTTCTGAAATATCCGCAGACCCAGAGTCCGCTAGTGCAATGAACGCCAGGTCCGGATCATCGAGCAGCTCCAGCAATATATCCAGGTATAGATATTCAAGATGATGGGGGAGATTTGGCGGTTTTCATCGCGAACGAGTCCTTCTACGCGAATGCGAGTTTTAACTTTTTTGTACTAATTGGCGCATAAAGTAATATCAAGAATAAAGCACGAATAGATCTGGCATTTAAATATTTCTCCTGGAAAGACAAATAATTCGTGTTTTTTAATACGACGCTCAATATAAGTCGACTATAAAGAGCAAAACCGCTTGTACTTAGTCATTTCTGTTTTGAAACAAGACATCAGTTATAGATCAGCTCAAGATGTTTATTTGATTATTGTCGATTTCAGTTCCATCCGCAATGTGGACATTGAGGGTGTCCCGGCTGTGACTCCGATTTCCGGGAACTCCGTCTCTACTGGAAGGGGTCTGGCCAACAACAGTCCAATGGCGAAAGAACAGATTGAAGCAGTTGAACAGATCCAGCAGACTTCTGAACTGGTAAGTCAGAAATTGTTGGCATTGTCCTGCTACGCTTTCATTATACAGCATTGATGTCCAGTTAATGCGAAATTTGGCAATATTAATAATCTTGAGCAGATTAATCGGTCCAGAATTAGTGCTGTTTGACTTATAGAGTTGAAGAAAATTCGAACCGACAGAATTAGTTACAAATTAGCTAAATTAGGTGCGAAATAGGTAACTTGCCAAACTTTCAAAAAATAAATTGAGTGCAATTTTGGTTTTTCGGCGACATTGAAAATGCTGTATCTGAAAAGATAAGTTTCACTAGTAAAAGTAATCCGAAATAGGCTATCTTCTCTTTTTTAGTGAGAATAAAGGGAATTAAGACACTTGTGGAATTTCGTTGATTTTTTACAGGAAAACCTCTTAGAACTTGTTCACACTAAAACTTAATTTTGCTGACTCACTTTTGATTGCTCAAAGTTCTTTTTTTTGCCTTCTTTTTTTACTACCTCCGTTTAATTTGTTACGCCCTTAATTTTTTTTGGCGATTCAATTCGCGTTAGCTAGTCCGCTTTGTTGGAGTGCTTTCATGCTGCCTGTTATTTTTTTTTCAAACTTTTTGTTTTTTTTGCGTGGTGCGATGAAAAGATCTGATCGAAAACTAGAGCTTAAGCTTATTCGACAATCACAGTAAAATAAGCGAATTGAACAAAATTTTTGCAAATTGAACAACAAATTGAACAAAAATGTTTTTGCTGAAATTTTGATTTTTCGAAGTTTTTGATTCCCAAAATGGCGTTAAAAACTCCTAAAAACTAGTTTAACTTGAAAATTTTTAAATTGGTCACAAATAAGCGATTGTAAACGGCTTAATTTAAGCATAAATAAGCCTGATCGCTCGCTTTATTCACTCTAAATCAGACTAAAAATTTCAAACAGGGTTTTTCTCGACTCTGTAAAAAAAGTTTGGAATTTTTTTTAATGTCGTTCAAGTCACGGCTGAAAGGGTTTCAATATTATATATCATTCAACGCAGTCCGATGATTGCTTGTGGTACCTGATTATGCATGGTAAAAAACTGAAACACTTCCGAATGCAAAGTTCCTACCCATTTTCAAATGTTCGGAACAATTATTAGTGCGCGTGAAGCTATTAGCTAACGCCTTCGCAGAGTCGGCATTGAGTTAATCTGGCTTACAAGTCAGTCTACATTTTGTTCAGGAAAGCTAAATCAGCAAAATTCTGTCAGTAATGGACGAAAATTTATCATTGTGTACTTGGCCTTGCGTATGGGGGAACATTTTTTGTTCTTTTTATATTCTTTATCAACGAAGTGAAGACATTTTTCCGTTAACGCATAGCTAGGCGAAGAATGATGATTTTAGTTTCTTTTTTCGAATTTCACTTTGCCAAATACTGCATCATGCATCAGGCGTTTTGTTGCAGTTGTTTTTACAGGTAACCAGTATTGGATTAGTGGCAATTTTTGCTTTTGTTTGTCGCTTTGTAAGTGCAACTTTTTCGCTGATTATTTTTTTGCACAGATTTTATTGAAATTTTCATGCTTCCACAGTACCCGGTTATATTCTTGTTTTATTGAATTTTCAATGAAGTTCGGTTTAATTTGTAAAAAGCATCTTATTAAGGCTGGATGAACTGAGTAAAGACCCATATAAGCGTTTTGATGATTTGCTTGATTTCATTTTTTTTCCAAACTTGTTCATAATTGTAATTTTGTTATTTTTTTGCGGGCTTTGACTTTGGATTTTCTCAAGTTCAGTTCATTTCTTTTGTTTAAAGGAAAGCAAAATCCGCTATCGAACAGCAAAACTTAAAAGGTCATGAAAAACTTGATCGACTTGTAACTTCGAAAGTGAATTTTAATTTTCGGATTTTTTTGCGTAATAAAAAGTTTTTTGATCCAGTTCTTTCAGATTTAATTAATTGTAGCAAAAAGTGTTAATCATAAATTGTTCTTTATGTTCAAAGAGCGTTAAGGCCTGATTTTTTTCCGCTTTGTAGTTAGTTTTCTTTTGTTTTTTTTTTTCTTTTTTTCCTCGCAAAATCAGGTACCACAAAAAATCGTCTGACTGGGTTGAGTGATATATCATATTAAAGCCCTTTCAGTCGCGATTCGAACCTTCCCATAATAATTCTCTAGTGTCGTGAAAAACCTGTTTTAAATTTCCCAAAATTATTCTCTAGTGTCGAGAAAAACCAGTTTTAAATTTTTGATTATCGTTTAAATTCGACCAAGTAATGCGAGCGATCACTATTGTTTATGCTTAATTTAGGCCGTTTACAAAAGCTTGTTTATGCTAAGCTTGTGTGATAGTATGAATTCTTTAGTTCCGACCTATGTCGCAAATTTTAGTGGACATTTTGAAAGTGTTATTTTTGAGTGGCGAGGCACAAAAGCCACCGATGCAATCTTTTCAATCGCTTCTTTCATTCAGTATTCTCAGCGAAGGAAGCTCCTGTTAAGAAAAGGCCCTTCCAGCGGTCATCATCGACAATTACAACATATCAATTGTGAAAATAGAAATCATATCACCTGCTCTCGAAATTTCGAAAGCAAGGGGCTCCGTTGGACTGCCTCCTGTTCTTTTAAAGAAAACTCCAATTCTGGCAAAATATCTTTTCAGCGTGTTTTCCTGCATTAAAAAAACCGCAAAGTTTTCTGAATTTTGGAAAGCAGGCAAGTGAAACCCTTGCATAAATGCTCGAAAAATGCATCTTCGATTCGCTGTATTCTTTCATAAGACCACTTCTAGATGCTTCACAGTATGGGTTCCTGAAACGAAATTCAACTATTAAGCAACTTTTGAGTTATATCGACGATGTTTTAAAAGCACTGTTGACCCCTCCTTCACAGTTCAAGCCGTCTATCTAGGTTTTGCTGAAGCCTTCGATACAATAATTCTCAGAATACTCTTAAGTAAATTGAGGATCATTGGAGTCGGAGGAAAGTTGTCGAGAGTGATTGAAGCGTACTTAACGGGACACACACAAGTTGTTCCCGTAGGCTGCTCTGAGAAATCGCTTGTTGTACTTGTCGAGTGTGAAGTTCAACAAGGATCAATCTTGGGTCCTTTGGTATTCCTAGTATACGCCTACGTTTTGAATATTCCCGTAGGATTGCTGAGGGTTTAACAGACTTTTATATTACAAATAGCACTTCAGCTTCAAGGCATTTTGGTTCTGTAGCGTAGAGGCAGGGAAGCAGACCCGCAACTAAATAAGAGGGTTCGAACCTAGACAGGGTCGGATGTTTCAAATGAACTTTTTCGTATACTAGTCGAAATGCGTCCGCTGTATCAATTGAGCCATGTTAGTTGGTAAATTGCTTTTTTTTCAAATTGAGTGGTACTGCTAATGCGTCATAATTGGCTTGCGTCTCTTAGCAATTATGTAGACTCACAATTGGCGTCCGTCACATAAGAAATTGTGTAGACTCAAAGTTTTACTCATTCAGTTTTTCCCAGTAGTGTTATCGGTCATATTTTTGCTTGCGTATGAGAAGTTGATCTTCGCCTCTGTTTTAATGCCATTTTGGGAATCAAAAATAAAATAGAATTTCTGCAAATTTCTTGAAGTTTTTTTTGGCTTTTGTGGTAAAAATGAGCTTCGTGTTAACTTATTAATTGAAGGCTCTTCGACCAGAAAAATTATTGCCTTATATCATGGAAGATTTGTCTTTGATGCTTTTTCTCCAGACAAACTGCGAATTTAAACTATCATACTTCAACAGAATTTTGTCGCACCGGCCGTTTTTTTGTCCAGGTCTTAAAATTAAAAAAGATATTTCACTTGCAATGAAATATTGAATTTTGGCAGTTTAGGATAATTAATGCCTTTTTTCTGGTTTCTTGAAGAGCAGGCGGTGAATAAATCCGTCTCATAAATTATTTCAAGCGTAATTTAGGCAAGCTAACTAATTGAAATATTGCCTTATTGTGCTCAAATTAAGATTTTTTAGTAATTGATAATTCCCTCCGTAAAAAAGTTGCCAAATTTACTCTAATTTGCGCCAAATGTTGCTAAAAGTACAATAAACACGAGCTTTCTTGATACTTTAGAGAAGTAGCTTTCTTAGAGAGCCACTCCTCAGTTCTGACTGCTGATTTTTTCCAAAGATAATACCCCCTTTGATACTATTTTACATCCATTGTGGGTTGGCCAACAGTAAAGTCTTTCTAAAGGCGAATTGGGCGCCGCTATACAGAAGGTGTGATGAGAGAGCGCGCACCGAACATTTTTTTTGGGTAAAGCCTTTCAAAAAATCCTTGCGTCATTTTTAGCATGTTTTTTCAAAAATATTTTTTTCTTCATGTTTTTTGCATACACTTTTATTAAAAAATAGGGCCCTTTTTTTAAATTTTAACGGGAATGGACTGGGAAAATCATTTTGTCAACCCAAAAAAAAGTTTACAAAAGTTTTTATGCTAAGTTTTTTTGTAGTATTCAACCTATACACAATGCAAGAGTTACTACGTCACTATCAGCAATATACATTAATAGTATCCATCAGATTAACGAGTTGAGTTTTCTAACGGCTCGAAAAATTGGCGTATAATGCTCGTTAAGCGTAGTATTAAGTAAATCACATTTTGGAAAAATAGTCACAAAACGGCTGCATATTAGCGTGAAATTTTGCTCAACTAACGCGTTTTGTATTTTACAGGTGTGCAATCTCATTCTTGGCCTGATTGGCCAGTACCCTAGTGTGGAAGGAGGAGTGACCAAATTGGACAGTGCAGTTTCAGAGGCAGACAACAACCCAGCTGCTCAGACCACAGCTGGGGGGACGAAAGGAAGCGACCAGATGAGCTTCGCTCTTATTGACAATGACTACACGCAGACATTCGTGTACAACGAAAACACTATCATTACAGTGCTTGAGCTGCCAGTAATGGTTGGTTCTCCACGCTCAAATAGACAATCACAGATTTTTATTAACGACTGAAGGATGTGAATTTTCTCGAATGTAGACCGTGCTATTTTAATTCTTGGTTTTATTTTCTTTGAAGAAAGTTTGTTCACACTCAATTTAAAATTCCGGCTGTTTGACTTTTGATTTCTTTTCGAGTAAATTTCAAGTCAAGATATAGGCTCATTGCTCATTTTGGGCTTGTTTTTTTTTGGCTGGTTCATCTACACTTGGTTTTTGTTTTCATTTATTTGAAATTTCGAGCTGAAAAAATATAAATTTGCTTGTTTTCACGTCATCGAGGTTTTTGAACTGTCTGTTGGCTATGATATTTAGGTTGACGACGAAAAGGTTGCTTCTTCAAATCGACATTTAGTTCGATTCATAATCCGAGACCTTTCTGGAAAATACTGCTACGACTTTGTTTCAACTGACGACGAATTGGCCGCCGACTCGAACTCTTCTCGCGGTGACGGCAATGAAGCTACCAAGCCGGGCAGTGCTGATAAAACGTTGGACAACTTGATTCCGATGGAGAGAAACGAGCAACATTCAGATTGTTGTGTCGAGTCAGGAGACTCGTCGGATAACGCTCAGGTATTTTTTTAGTGAATCAGCTTACTCTTGGTTTAAAGTAAGAGTTATTATGTTCCGCGTGCATAGCGCAACTGCGCCTCTGGCGAATACATGTAATGGTAAATTTCAAAAATTATAATCAGTTTTAATTAATGCTATAGGCAGGGGCAGTATCGGCTTACTCTTGGCTTTAAAAAAGAGTTATTATGTTCCGCATGCATAGCGCAACTGCGCCTCTGGCGAATACATGTAATGGTAAATTTCAAAAATTATAATCAGTTTTAATTAATGCTATAGGCAGGGGCAGTATCGGCTTACTCTTGGCTTTAAAAAAGAGTTATTATGTTCCGCGTGCATAGCGCAACTGCGCCTCTGGCGAATACATGTAATGGTAAATTTCAAAAATTATAATCAGTTTTAATTAATGCTATAGGCAGGGGCAGACTTAGGGGGGACGCCCCCACTCCTCAGGGATTTGACCCCCTGCCGACCCAAAGGGTCCCTCTTTGTACTATTTTGAGATATCCATTTTTGGTGACGGACCCTAAAGTTTTTCTAAGGGCAAGGGCGCCTTTGGCGCCAATATATACTAATTTTGAGGGGGAACGCGCGCAAAAAAAATGCGATTTTTTTTGGTCAAAATTGTCCTAAAAGTGCTTAAAACGCCTTTTTTTGGCGCAGAAATTTTGGCCAAAACGGACTTTTTAGTGCTTTGGGAGAGCTCGAAAAATCAATTTGGTCGACCTAAAAGAAAATTTTTCATTTCATCAGCTGCGAATGGTAGAAGCTGCGAGATTTCTTTATTTTCATTTATTTTTATTTTAGCGGAATGCTAAAAATGTTATTTAATGAAGCTAATCACTTTTTAGCATTTAAAGTTATTGTTTTTAATAAAGAGTAATGAACGTAGTTAAGACTCTTACTTAGGTCTTAGTGATTTTTTTCAGGAAAAAGGTTGTTCATGCTTAATTTTGTTTTTTCGCGGTTTGACTTGATTCTTTTTAAATTCCGTGCATTTCCAGTGTTAAAAGGAAGGCAAACTCTACTATCGAACACCAAAAATGTAAAGGTCACGGTAAACGTGATCGACTTCTAGTTTCGAAAGAGGGATTTAATTATCAGATTTCCCTGGGAAATAAATTCTTTTCGTGAAATCTTTACGAAATAAAAAGGCAATCTATTTTTTCTTTGAAATTCGAAGGCTGAGGATTTTTTTAGAAAAAAAAACAGTTTTTTTTTTGTTTCTTTGCGCTCATTACTCTTTTCCAACTTTCAGTTGGCTATGTTTAACTCTTAGCAGGTGCAATACGGAAGTTCACCAGAATCATCTACATTCCCAATAAGTGATGCCAATTCAAACAGCATATCAGTCAACAAAGCCCACGGGCATGTGGTCGACGCGACAAACGAAGACTCCACGAAGGACGAAGACACGAGGGAGTGCGAGTCATCATCAGTGGGGGAGGGGGACGATGAGAAGACAGAACACGGAGATACTCAGAGTGGGGGGCTGAAGTTTGATATTCTGGACTATCTTGAAAGTCCAGTTGCAGATCCAGCAAGGATACCAAATGCTCTCAGCGAGGTAGCTTGTTGCTTCAGATTGATAGTCAAATTATCTTTCACGTGTTTAATTTTGAAAGGGTTTCGGAAGGTTCAATTGTTTAAAGAATAAAAAACGAAGGTTCAATCATGGAATGATGTACGAAACGAGTCATATTTAATTTAGGTCAGATTATATATACGAATGGTAATTACACTTGCGATTAGCAAGCGTTATCAAAGTGGAATATACGCTTTTTTCCGCGTTAACAACCTGTTTAACAGAATCAGTTGAATCACTTGTATCGTAGTTCTTTGTGAATTCATACTTCTATGTCCGGTCTATAGCCTGTATGCAGAGAATGCGCCGGGGACGGCAGAGGTCGCGGGTTTGAATCTGACCAGGAACTGTTTTATTTTTTCAAACTCGAAATATTTCTTTTCGAAAAAATGGCTTAGTTGCCAAATGGTAGAATTGATTTTTTTGAACGTATTTTATAATGCAGTTGCTTTTATTGATTTGAAATACTTCTGCAATTTTTTTATTTTTACTAGCCTTCACTTCGTATGTTTTGCTGTTTTCGTTTTCTTTTTTTTCGCTTAAAAAATTTATTTGGTTTAAATGATTTTGGCTTATGTTTTATCGGCTTAGTTTTATCGGCTTTTAATTTCTTTCTCGTTTGCTCAAAAACTACCCTCTCAAATCTGAGATTGTGGGTTAAATGGACATAGCAGGTAGTTTGAAGCTCCCCTGCATTAGCGGCCAATCACAAACTTTCTTACACAAAGTTATTGACGTCGGAAAAGTTTTAGACCGTTTTGTTTTTCGAATTTTTTTCGAAAACTACCCTCCTATATCTTAGAATTTGGGTTCAATCCAAAACACGAGTGACACAAAAAGTTATGGCCCTCGGAAAAGTCAAAATTTTGATTTTTTTGACCGTGCTTAGAACTTTTTGACTTTTTTCTAGATTTTCCTTTCCAAATCCGGTTTTTGGGTGCAAATAGAAATTACCTTTTGCTTGAATCTGTTCTGCATAAGCGGCTATGCCCATTTTTTGTAACATAAATCTACGATTCTCGGAAAAGTCTATTTTTTGTTTTCTTCTACCGTTTCTTGCAACTTTTTGACTTCTCTCAAAAAGTATTATCACAAATCTGAGTTTCTGGTTTCAATTGAAATTACAGGCATCGTGAATCTTTTCTGCGTGATCAGTTATGCTGAAATTCTTAACAGCAAAAGCTTTGATGCTCGGAAAAGTCTAATTTTATGTCTTTGTGGAGTCGGGTTTTTGGCCCTTGCAATCTGATTTATGGCATCAAGGGTTGAATTGAATTAACTGGTTGCTGAAAGCCTACTTTTAAAAATTACTGCGCTAATTTTTTTTTAGAAAGAAGTAATTGCTTTCCAGTAAATTTTGAAATGTTGACTGTTTTTTGGAATGTTTTTTGACTTTTCATCAAAACTGCCCTGCTAATTTTTAGTTCAAGTGGTGAGAATCCCGGTTTTGGGAATCTTCTCTGCTGAAGTAATCTCGGTGTTTTTTCAGCAGGAAATTAGTTGCGGATATCGAAAGTGAAATTTTCGAACTTCTGACCATTTTTTAGAAATTTTTTGACAAAATTTATTGTCTTTTCTCAAAAAGTACCGTTTCAAATCTGAGATGAAGGGTTCAGCCGAAAAAATTGATTGCGATACTTTTGTCTACCGATCCGACCACCTTTTTTTCAATATAAATGTTACGTTTTTGGGGAAGTTCTAATATCTGAAAGTTTTCGCTCTTACTTATTTTAATACAGAAACAACAGTAGGTTATGGGCAAAGTCCTATTTTTGAAATTACCCATTTCATACCGCATCAGTAAAAAGCAAATTCAAAAAGTGTCACATACCTCCAGCTTTAACTGGCCCCTATTACATTTTATTGAGACATATTAAAAAACATAAGTAGAAAAAAACTAGGTGAAACAAAATTTTCGTGTGTCTCAATAAAATATAACAGAGGTTAGTTAAAGCTGGAGGTACGTGTTTGACATGGTTTCATTTTAGTTCACATAGCTTTTTTCGACTTATGTTTTTTTTGTTTGTGTTGTATCGCAAGTGATGCGAAGCTCCGCTTCGCCTATGTGTTTAACGTGGATCAGGGCTCGTTCCTTGAAATAATCGATGTTTGTAGCCGCGGTAAGCTTAGATAACATAGAGCCAGGTAAATATCAGAGAAGAGGAAAAATCCGCTATATCTGGATATCATTTCATGTGTTATAGTTGCGATATGAATTGTTCCTCTCATCATCTTGGTACCTTATCTTAGTCCTTTGAGTTTTTTCACGAAGACTTCATCGCGGTGCATATTTTGTCGGCTGTCGAAAAAATATATCTTGAATGGTATAGAATCGGCACTACTACTTTTCAAATTTCCGCTGCTCAAATTGTTAGTCGCTCCCGGAAGACTTTTTGCGCTTGCAATTAGCAAGCGTTATCAAGTCTGGAAATATTCTTTTCCAGTTTAACAACTTGGCTGGCGGAACCATAGAATCATTTGGTCAGTTCGTTTGCCAACTGTTATTTCAACAAACAGACTTATATTGAGAATTTTTTTTTTACATGTCCGTTCTATTTACACAAACGAAGCAAAGTGTATTATTACAAAGAATTTTTTTCGAACCTAAGTCGCAAATAAAAGTTTTTATTTGGTGGCTTGTTTGGTTTCAATTTAATCATATTTAAGCTTATTTAAGCATAAAACATTTAATACCATATGTTGCTACTTTACTTTTGCCTAGTTTTAGGTCCTGTTTGAAAAAAATTGTATCATGAAAATGCGTGGGATTTGTTGTTTTTCGTTTTTTTTTAACGACGCTATGGAAAACAAAGTGGTGCCAATGGAAAAACCGGCTGCTCTTCTATGTATCTGCATCTTCGTTTCTTGTCACAGTCTCTTTTCGTTTCTTTTCGCAGTCTCTTTTCAATTTACCTCCCGTCTTACGGCCTTCAAAAATTTCAGTAGAGGGATTTTTGGCCTATTTGATGTATTTTTTTTTCATTCTCTCAAATATTTAATGCACAAATCTGAGATGAAGGTTTAGGTTTCAATCAAAAGGACAAATTATCTGGATCTCCTTTTCTCAATTGCTTATCCCCTAATTTTGGTAGAAAAAAGTTATGGCCTCAAACAAGCTCAATTTTTGACATTTTGTTCAATTTTTAAAACATTTTGACTTCTTTCAAAACTACCCTGCCAAAATGGAGAGTAAGGGCTTTACCGGAAACAAAACGGTTTTGTGAATCTTACCTGTGCAAGCGGCTATGTCTTGGATTTTGAGGCATATATGGCCTTAGAAAATGTCCAATTTTTGAAATTTATTCAGTTTTTCGTTTTTTTTTGGAAAACAAACATGCCATGCTGATTCTGAGATTGATAGCTCATTAAAGTTAACCTGGTGCTTAGATTTTCCCTGTGTAATCTGCTTTACCCTGTTTTTTATGTAGATTTGGACTCCGGAAAAATTCATTTTAAATTTTTTAACATGTGTTTTTTTTTAGAAATTTCGTCACTATTCTCGAAAACGACTTGTTAAATCTGATTTTAAGGGTTCAATCTAAAAAATCAAGGTCGGGAAATCTTCAATCTAAAAATCAGGGTAGGGAAAGCAGAGGCTCTTCCTATGCTCTAGCAGAGAAAATTCAAGGAATTAGGAAAAGTCAAATTTTTCAATTTTTGTTCGATTTTTGAAGCTTTTTTTCGAAAACTACCTAGCCAAATCTTGGACAAAGACTTCAATAGAAAGATCGGGTAGTGGTTTTCTCGTGTAAACAAGCAGTTAACCCCCTATTTAAGCAGAGAAACACTAGGATTTATTATAAAGTCCATTTCTGTGCAATTTTGAAACTTAAGCATTTCCGTATCGGTACAATATTTGATTAAAAATAGTAAAGCAAGTAGATCCAGCAGTAGTTCGGCCACTATTTTACTTCCAAGTGACCGTGGCGCAGATGCGAGGACGTGATACTCCTAATCAAGAGGTTAGATTTTCACATCCGAAATCTTTAAATAGTTTTTTTTGTTCGAATTTTTTTGATAGCAACTGTAGTTGTTTTATTGGTGGCTAGTGCTTTTGAACTTAAAATCGGTTTCGAAGCAGATGTGACAACGTGGTACTACTAATCTTGACAAATGTGTTCAAGGTGCATTTTTAATCTTTTCCTTATTTCACTTTTTTATGCCTATTTAGAGCTCTTTTCGCATTTTCCTCTCTTGTGTTTGCGAAGCGCAGTTTCGCCCCTGTGTCTAAAATTTTTTAATTTTCGAATTAAGAGTCGATGAACGCAGTGAATATTCCTATGTAGGTCGTGATGATATATATTTTTTCAGGCTCATAAAAGTGCTCATTTGATGGCATTTTTGCTATAATCGCGATCTGTAGCCTTAGAATTTTCATAGCGTCTGTTGTCTGCTTTATTTGTCACTGGTGTTTGGCGATTGTGATGTGTCCGTGGTTGATGCGTCCGTGGCTGAGAGAATCTCAATCTCTTGGTCGCAGCTTTGAATCCGTCGCGTGGCAGAACTTTTTCAAATTAGTTTCAGGCCTATTTCTACTTTTTATATTTCACTTTATAGAGCTGCTTTTTTTTTCGTGTTCACGCTAGTGTTTGCGAAGTGCAGCTTTGCCCTTGTATTAAAATATTATAACTCTTTTTCATTAACACCATCAAAGAATCAACCACGACAGTTGACGCAAGCATTCCGCAGTCAAAGATTAGCCTTACCGGTTCGCTTGTATTAGTACATCAAGAAACATACATAAGAGTAGAAGCAAAGAATTGACAAAATACCAGTTAGGGTATTTTATATTCACGAAAAACGTGATGGACTTCTAAGTTCGAAAGTGGTTTTCATTTTCAGATTTCTCAGAATAAAAACTTAACCTTTTGATTCAGTTTTACCAAGTTGAATAAATTTTATAAAAAAGTGTTAATCATATATCTTTCTCGAAATTCTAAGAGCTTTACGGCCATCTTTTTTTTCTCTGAAGTTCTAAAGTTGGCGTATTTACCAAAAACAAGTCATTTTTGTTTCTTTTCATTATCTCTTTTCCTACTGACTGTTGGCTATGTTCTTCTCTGTAAATTATGAAAAGCACTGTTGAAGGAACTATTCAAGCTATTTTCTGATGTAAATTAAACGTCTTCGTTTTCCTTCTACAAGGTTTATTCGGCTGGCTTGAATGGTTTCGGCCTTATTGCCTCATATTGCTTCATTTGAATCGCAAAATTTCTTCATTTGAATCGCGAAGTCTCGAAAAAAAGTTTTTTAGGACAACAAATTTTCGTCTCAACAGGTGTCTGCCCAAGTATTTAATTACTGCTTCGCATGTTTTGTTTCATTGCTTATTTCAGCTAATTTTTCTTTGTGTAGATTAGTTTTTAACACTTTAAAGTGCCTTAATTTTTGTTTGATTTAGTGAAATTCGTCTCATTTTCTGTCGGCTAACTTGCCACGTCACGTTTATACTGTACCGCAAACTTTCAATTTTCCTTTTTTTAGCGGTTAAGAGTCTATTTCAATCTAATTTAAAATCAAAGAAAAATACATGATTTGCTCAATTTGAAAAAATATACTATTTGTGATGCAGTTAAGCATATGAAAGGCAATCAGAGGTCGGACCGTTCATATTTAATAATAATCACAGTATGATTAACCGCAAAGCAAACAAGAAGCGCATGATCTACACATGAGCACTTAAACGAGGCCAATGATGAAGTTCACCAAAGTTTCTACGGACAGTCTAAATATAACAAGGCAAGACATGGCTAAAGGCGATGTCATAAAATCATTTTCAGAATCACACTAAACGACCCACAGCCATGTCAGAACAGAATTGTGTATACCTGCGCCTCATATTTAAAAAGATTGTTTCCACGGAAATTTTTCAGCCACGCATTTTTTTGTTTGTTTATATCCAATTTTCACAAAACTATTCCTAAGTTCATGGTAACCATAAATAGTTTCAGGGTATACGACGAGGCCCAACAAGAAGGTGGCAATTGTTGAGCTCTCAGCATTTGGGTAGTTGAAATGAAGTTGAAGTAAAATTTTAAATGATTATTTGGAAAGGTTTAACTTTACAAATTGGGATATTGCTTGAAGAAACCGAGGAAATAATTATCGCAATGAACCGTAGTCAGCAGTTCAAGAGTTGATATGCAAAATTTATGGCCCAACTCAATTCCAGTAGTGAATTCCAGGAGTGAGTTCTAAGGTTTTTTTGAAGTGAGGGGGCAGATTTTAAAAAAATCGTAAATTTTATCAAACTTAATTTTTTAGGCCAACCAATTTAATTTGGCGAATGTTTTTACGCACCTTCTGGGAAGGTTTTGACCAATTTTTTTGGCGCGTGATTCCCCTCAAAGTTAATACATTGGCGCCTTACAAAAATTTACTGTCATTCAGCTAAAAATAGATGGATGGATGTCGTAAAATAATACCAATATGCTCTTTGGGCTGTGAGGGGTTGGAATCCTCGAGATAAAAAGCGTTTAACTCTGATATAATTGTTTCATTTTGAAAAAAAACCTGCATTTGATAATCAAGAGCACTGCATAATGTTTCCTCGTGCTGAAAGTATGTTTATCATTTACCAAAGTGTTCTCATCATTTTCCCACAGGTGCTGGCATTCCTCTCTACCAGTCCTGATTTGCTGGACTTCCCCGGGCAGAGACTGGACGCGCCATCCCCCCTGCATGGCTTCATGGAGAGGTACAAAGGCGAAATAGAGGAGATGCAGCAGACAATGTTGCTGAAAGAAAAGAAGGAAATGGAGATGGGGCAGAGGTGGGAGTCGAACCTAGACCACGAGCATGACTCAGCAGATACGAGTGAGATTATTTTCGGAGCTTAAATTTTGTATTCATTTCTGTTATTTGCAGTTGCCAAAACGTCTCGCTATTTTAAGAGCCTTTGAACGTACTGAAGACTTTTTTATAAGTCGTGGTGATTTTTTAAACTTTTTTTTCAGGAAAGGTTTTAAAATTTGTACACGCTCAGTTTGATTTTTGCGCTTTGACTTTTGATTTCTTTTCAAGTTCAGTTCATTTCCATTGTTAAAACTCCGCTATCGAACAGCAAAAGTGTAGAGGTCACGTATCGACTTTTAATTTCAGAAATGGATTTTAATTTTCAGATTTCACAGCAGAACAAAACACTAACCTATTGATCCTGTTTTCTCAAATTTGATTAATTTTATTCAGAAAGTGACAATCATAAGTTGTACTTGAAACTCAAAGAGCTCTGCAACCTTAAATTTTTCTATGAAAATTTTCAAAAAACAAGTTCCCTTGCGTTCATCGACTCTTTTTCAGTTGTCTGTTGGCTATGTTTTATATGGTTGCTTTTTCCGATAGAAGAATCCGATGTTGTAAAGACTGTTTACAGAAACTATGAATCGAAACCGCAAATGTATTGTTTGGGTTTCAAAGCTTTTTCCGCTTGCAATTAGCAAGCGTTACCGAACCGGATTTTAGACTTTGGCTGCTAGGGATTTTAGCAGACCGGATTTTTAGCAGACCAATCTTTTTAGCAGACCAACCATTATAAAGTCAGATAGCTAACTTCAAACGCGGCATCGCGTGTTACAATAACAGGAGACTCAAAATCGGCTATCAAAAAACCTGGAGAACAATCACCTCCCCCACCCCCCCAGACGAAAAAATTCAGCAAAAAATTTTTCGAAAAACAGTGATTCAGAGCGTTGAGCAAAATGTCAGTAGAAGTTTGAAGAAATCGTATGACGATGCGATACAGGTGACTTCTGAAGATTTTTTGCCCCCAAAATACGAAAAAATCAGAAAAAGCATGAGCTGAAATTTTACCAGAATCCCAGAACCTCTACAAAAATTTTAGAAGACGTGAAAATTGAGGGTGCATGGCGCAAAACGAAACAAGGTAAAGAATTTGTTCTTCATCAAGAAATTGGTCTCGTAACTTTTGCGACAACTGAAGGCCTAGAAATCAAAAAAATATTATGGGCGATAGAACTTTCAAATCGCCCCCCCCCCCGCCGTTTACCCAAATTTATGCGTTATTCGGAACGAACGGTGAATGGATTGTGCCGGTAGTTTGGGCGTTTTTGGGCTCAAAAACTGAAGAAATTTACGCAAAATTTTTCGGTCTATTTGATGCCAGAATCAATCATAACAGACTATGAAAGCGGGGTAATTTCAGCTGTCAAGAAAATTTTCGTAGTATCCACTCATTCGGGATGCTGGTTCAACTTTTCCCAATGTATATTTCGCAAATTTCAAATTTCAAGATTTTGGTCTTCAAAAAGGCTATCAAGACAAAATTCTGAAAAAAATTGCGCAAAAACTTTTCAGTTTAGCGTTTTTGCCGGAAAATGAAATTGAAGCCGCTCTCAGACGTTTTGCGGCCGAAATCGAAGAAGAACCAATTTTTTCGCGATACCCAGAAATTGGACAAATTTTTGCTTGTATGTGGAGTTTTTGGATTTTTCGGCAAAATTCCTTTAACTTTATGGAATGTGTTTGATCGGCCCTTAAATTTGAGGACAACCAACAAATGTGAGAGCTGGAATCGTGACTGTAACGCATCTCTGGGGACAAAAAATCCGGTTTTTTGGACGGTTATTCAAAAACTTGGAGAACAGGAACAATATTCGCGACTCGATATACGACGTATTACTCGAGGAGAGGCATCTAATATTCGAAAAAAGAAGTATCGAGACCTCAATGAGAAAATTTCCCGCCTTAAAAACTCATACTTAGATGTAACTTTGTCTTTGAAAAACTATTGGGAAGGTGTTTCTTATATTTGCAGTAATTTTCATAATTAAATTTCGTATAAACCGTCTTTTTAATTTTTCGGCTTGAAGTCCCGACGGCTTGAAGTCCCGTCAGCTTGAAGTCCCTTCGGCTTGAAGTCCCATCGGCTTGTTTTCCTAGACCCATTGTGCGCGAAGTCTTAGTTTTGCCGCTAGTTTAGACTGTTGTTTTTTTGAAGTTGATAGTTTAGTTGACAAATCGTGAGATAATTGTCTTAATGAGGGAAGCTTGGCCCAGACTGAGTGTCCTTTTGAGTATGTCAATCAATCATCCATCACTTTGTTGGTCTGCTAAAAGACTCTTTTTTCACTTATTATGCTAAAATATTGGTCTGCTAAAGGATCGGTCCCCTAGACTTCGTTTCGGGTTAACAACTAGTTCAAAAGAATCGCTTGAATCGTTTTATCTTTGGTTCATATGAAATCAATAGTCAACATTATTTGAAAACTCTGTTTCTCATCTTTACTCAATGTGATAGGGGAAGAAGAGCGTCCATTTGCTACAAGTGCGCGTTTGCTGATGCAACTAAATTGTTTCTCGTGGACCAATAGGAAACTGCTGTTTCTCCTGAACAAATGTCCTGCTCTCATGAAAGAACTGAAACACCTCGACACTCAGGTATTACTAGCAACGTTCATTAATTTTATTTAGATAGACAACGAGATCTAACGAGATCATTTTTAAAACTTTTCAATAGTTCTCCGAACTTTATAGTGCGAATACTAGGAAAGCGAAGCACTCCAGGACCCAATAAGTAGTCAAACCATTTAAATGGAGTTGACCAAATTGGTTGTCTCTTTGGGTCCAGTTGGCTCTTGGCTCTTTTAAAAGATATCCTGATTGTTTAGACTCTGCGTGAGGCACACAAGCTAGCAGTGATCTACGTGGCAAATGGACAGGAGACTAAATCGGCTATCCTGTCCAACTCTTCTGGATCCACACACTACGAGATGTTCCTCTCCGGATTAGGATGGGAGGTCAGTAGCTGCAGTCAATTGTTTTTGAGTTCAAATTGACAAAACGAGCTGTTTTGTTATTTGGGTCGAGGTGTTTTGTCAGAAAAATGTTTCAATTTTTTTCTATATTATGAATTTTGCGTAAAAGTTCTCCCGTTGTCCAGAAAAATTGGCTTGGTTTCTCACTCATTCTTTCAGAATATTTCTCTTGACTCCGTTTTTTTCATATTCCAAGTTTAAGATTTACTACGAAACTACTGAGACAAACTCAAATCAATTATGAGCAAAGCAACCAGTTCCGCCTGTTTGAGTATGAGAAAATGTCAAGCAACATTTTTTCTTGGCAATTTTTTTTTGCTTTAATACAAACCTCCTTAAAAGAAATATAAGATATATTAAATGATCTGGGATTGCAGTGTGGTATTGTGACGTTTTCTTACGGGAAAACAAAACCACGAAGTAGGAAGAAATTTTGTTATCGGATGTGTACTGTTCTGTACTGTTTTTCCTCGCCTAATCAGGGACCACAATTAAATGTTAGAGAGGTCGAGTGATATATCATATTACCACTCTTTTGATTGTTATTGTATAGTTATGGACAAAGTTCTAACTCTTTTTCTCAGTGTCGAGAAAAATCCGAATAGAAAATTTTGTCTTTGAATACAATTTGAACCATGTGAAGCGAAAAACTATTGGTTAAAAAGGAAAAATATGTCTTTTGCTGCGAATGACTTGTTTTTGAAGTTTCAGAAAATGCTTGCTCTTTATCAATGTATTCAATTTTAAACACATTATCCGAAAAAAAATGAAATAATTTTGTTTAATTTTTTTAAAATAGAACTCATTAAAATTCATTATTTGAAGTATTTGAAATCCGTATTTTAATTACAGTCAATTGAAATTATTTTTCTTATTCCAATCAAAGGTCAATCTAGGTCAATATGGAACTGTTTTTTTCTTGAAAGTGTTGTTTTTCTAAAGTGTTTTTTTGTTTAAAATTAATCGGAAACTTTTAACGTTTTCACACTAAATTTGCTCTTCTTGTGTAGGTTGGATCTGCGTATTATGATTTCGGCTGAATGTGCTGTGATATAGTGTCCCTTCGGATGGCTGTGGACAGCTATATCGTCGTTTATTGATAATGTTGTAAGCTGTTCGAATATTAATTAGCGCTACTGGCTATCGATTGTTATTGATTGTTTCCATAATTTATATGTCTCGAGCGGTTAAGACTTATCTTGCTTTTAAGGACGCAGGATTCGGTTCTTAACTTCTGGAATATCGCTAGTCGATCGGCGCAAGTTAGAGCATGATTCTAATATTTTATTCTCTTCAAGTCTACCCAACGGACCTTTTGGACCAATGGTGCGATCATCAGCCAAATTTTGTGACGTTTGTGGAAAATTTAACCACACAGCAAGTCACTGCTGGTGGCGACAGAAACCACAAGGACGCGGACAAAACTTCCCGTTTCCAAACGAGCCAAAAAACTAATAAAGCCACTGAGTCAGCCCCCTAAATCATCGAAATCACCTAAATCATCACCTAACGAACTTTTCCAACCTGATGAGATACTTAGCCTTTACGCAATAATCCCTGCGGAAGGAACAGTACTGACGTACACGAAAATACGTTTCTCATCGGGATTACAACGTAGAGCCCTGTTCGATACAGGAGCCTGCGCAAATGTTATCTCAAAACAGACATTTGAAGACCTAAAAGAAGAAAAATCGCTATTTCGCCCTCTTGAAGTAAATGAACCCAAACTGAAGAGAGTTAGAATGGCAGGAGGACAACAAGTCTCCATTGAAACTGAAGTAACGTTAGAATTCCGATTGGCAGACATGACCTTTATAGAACCATTTCTCGTTCTTCGTGCAGCCAATTCAATAATTCTAGGAAATCCTTTCTATAAAAAACATCATATTCATGTCTGTCCGAAGTATAATCTACTGCATTTCAAAGATATGACCCTTCAAATCAACGAAATAAAACCTCCAAACGAGCCAAGAAGAGTCAATAGAGTGAAAAAATTCCCTTTGCTTATGACAAAACGTCAAACAATAGCCCCGCATCAGACAATTCTTGTAGAATGCCAGCTAGAGAACACATGTCAAGACATGGAAAAAACTACCGGAATCGTGATTCCAGCTCAGGAATTTGAAGAAAACTGTGAAATTGCGTTCACTTCTTCAATAAGCGAAGTGCTGAAAAACAACCTGTTGTATATCACAGCGTTTAACATCACCGATCATCACATTACTTTGCCTTTCAAAACCGAAATTGGGAAATTTTCAATTCTGACTCTGAAAGAAGCAGAAAATTTATTCCCCATCGAACCTGAAATGATTGCATTTGCAAAAATGAACCACCCGGACGATATTGAAATGGGCATTAATGAGCTAATTCAACAATCGTGTGATAGTCAGCAGCCCCAAATGAAGCATGAACCTGAGTATGAAAAATTTTGGTTTCCTACGCCTGAAACATGTCAAAACCCTGAATTACTTCCTCAAATCCAACGCGACATTTACGACCAAATTCTTCATTTTCAAGGTCTTGAAAAACTTGAACCGAAAACGAAATGTCAAGATCGATTGACATTTATCAAGAACTTTAAGTGGGAGAATTCAGTGTTGACAGAAGACCAAAGGTCAAAAGTAGAAGATTTGCTTGTTGACTTTTCGGACATCTTCGCCAAACATAGATTCGATGTTGGGTACAATTCCGACCTCAAAATCAAACTAAAACCGGAACACACGACAATAACAGGAGACTCAAAATCGGCTATCAAAAAACCTGGAGAACAGTCACCTCCCCCCCCCCCCCCCCCAGACGAAAAAATTCAGCAAAAAATTTTTCGAAAAACAGTGATTCAGAGCGTTGAGCAAAATGTCAGTAGAAGTTTGAAGAAATCGTATGACGAAGCGATACAGGTGACTTCTGAAGATTTTTTGCCCCCAAAATACGAAAAAATCAGAAAAAGCATGAGCTGAAATTTTACCAGAATCCCAGAACCTCTACAAAAATTTTAGAAGACGTGAAAATTGAGGGTGCATGGCGCAAAACGAAACAAGGTAAAGAATTTGTTCTTCATCAAGAAATTGGTCTCGTAACTTTTGCGACAACTGAAGGCCTAGAAATCAAAAAAAAATATTATGGGCGATAGAACTTTCAAATCGCCCCCCCCTCCCCACCCCCCCCCCCCCGCCGTTTACCCAAATTTATGCGTTATTCGGAACGAACGGTGAATGGATTGTGCCGGTAGTTTGGGCGTTTTTGGGCTCAAAAACTGAAGAAATTTACGCAAAATTTTTCGGTCTATTTGATGCCAGAATCAATCATAACAGACTATGAAAGCGGGGTAATTTCAGCTGTCAAGAAAATTTTCGTAGTATCCACTCATTCGGGATGCTGGTTCAACTTTTCCCAATGTATATTTCGCAAATTTCAAGATTTTGGTCTTCAAAAAGGCTATCAAGACAAAATTCTGAAAAAAATTGCGCAAAAACTTTTCAGTTTAGCGTTTTTGCCGGAAAATGAAATTGAAGCCGCTCTCAGACGTTTTGCGGCCGAAATCGAAGAAGAACCAATTTTTTCGCGATACCCAGAAATTGGACAAATTTTTGCTTGTATGTGGAGTTTTTGGATTTTTCGGCAAAATTCCTTTAACTTTATGGAATGTGTTTGATCGGCCCTTAAATTTGAGGACAACCAACAAATGTGAGAGCTGGAATCGTGACTGTAACGCATCTCTGGGGACAAAAAATCCGGTTTTTTGGACGGTTATTCAAAAACTTGGAGAACAGGAACAATATTCGCGACTCGATATACGACGTATTACTCGAGGAGAGGCATCTAATATTCGAAAAAAGAAGTATCGAGACCTCAATGAGAAAATTTCCCGCCTTAAAAACTCATACTTAGATGTAACTTTGTCTTTGAAAAACTATTGGGAAGGTGTTTCTTATATTTGCAGTAATTTTCATAATTAAATTTCGTATAAACCGTCTTTTTAATTTTTCGGCTTGAAGTCCCGACGGCTTGAAGTCCCGTCAGCTTGAAGTCCCTTCGGCTTGAAGTCCCATCGGCTTGTTTTCCTAGACCCATTGTGCGCGAAGTCTCAGTTTTGCCGCTAGTTTAGACTGTTGTTTTTTTGAAGTTGATAGTTTAGTTGACAAATCGTGAGATAATTGTCTTAATGAGGGAAGCTTGGCCCAGACTGAGTGTCCTTTTGAGTATGTCAATCAATCATCCATCACTTTGTTGGTCTGCTAAAAGACTCTTTTTTCACTTATTATGCTAAAATATTGGTCTGCTAAAGGATCGGTCCCCTAGACTTCGTTTCGGGTTAACAACTAGTTCAAAAGAATCGCTTGAATCGTTTTATCTTTGGTTCATATGAAATCAATAGTCAACATTATTTGAAAACTCTGTTTCTCATCTTTACTCAATGTGATAGGGGAAGAAGAGCGTCCATTTGCTACAAGTGCGCGTTTGCTGATGCAACTAAATTGTTTCTCGTGGACCAATAGGAAACTGCTGTTTCTCCTGAACAAATGTCCTGCTCTCATGAAAGAACTGAAACACCTCGACACTCAGGTATTACTAGCAACGTTCATTAATTTTATTTAGATAGACAACGAGATCTAACGAGATCATTTTTAAAACTTTTCAATAGTTCTCCGAACTTTATAGTGCGAATACTAGGAAAGCGAAGCACTCCAGGACCCAATAAGTAGTCAAACCATTTAAATGGAGTTGACCAAATTGGTTGTCTCTTTGGGTCCAGTTGGCTCTTGGCTCTTTTAAAAGATATCCTGATTGTTTAGACTCTGCGTGAGGCACACAAGGTAGCAGTGATCTACGTGGCAAATGGACAGGAGACTAAATCGGCTATCCTGTCCAACTCTTCTGGATCCACACACTACGAGATGTTCCTCTCCGGATTAGGATGGGAGGTCAGTAGCTGCAGTCAATTGTTTTTGAGTTCAAATTGACAAAACGAGCTGTTTTGTTATTTGGGTCGAGGTGTTTTGTCAGAAAAATGTTTCAATTTTTTTCTATATTATGAATTTTGCGTAAAAGTTCTCCCGTTGTCCAGAAAAATTGGCTTGGTTTCTCACTCATTCTTTCAGAATATTTCTCTTGACTCCGTTTTTTTCATATTCCAAGTTTAAGATTTACTACGAAACTACTGAGACAAACTCAAATCAATTATGAGCAAAGCAACCAGTTCCGCCTGTTTGAGTATGAGAAAATGTCAAGCAACATTTTTTCTTGGCAATTTTTTTTTGCTTTAATACAAACCTCCTTAAAAGAAATATAAGATATATTAAATGATCTGGGATTGCAGTGTGGTATTGTGACGTTTTCTTACGGGAAAACAAAACCACGAAGTAGGAAGAAATTTTGTTATCGGATGTGTACTGTTCTGTACTGTTTTTCCTCGCCTAATCAGGGACCACAATTAAATGTTAGAGAGGTCGAGTGATATATCATATTACCACTCTTTTGATTGTTATTGTATAGTTATGGACAAAGTTCTAACTCTTTTTCTCAGTGTCGAGAAAAATCCGAATAGAAAATTTTGTCTTTGAATACAATTTGAACCATGTGAAGCGAAAAACTATTGGTTAAAAAGGAAAAATATGTCTTTTGCTGCGAATGACTTGTTTTTGAAGTTTCAGAAAATGCTTGCTCTTTATCAATGTATTCAATTTTAAACACATTATCCGAAAAAAATGAAATAATTTTGTTTAATTTTTTTTAAAATAGAACTCATTAAAATTCATTATTTGAAGTATTTGAAATCCGTATTTTAATTACAGTCAATTGAAATTATTTTTCTTATTCCAATCAAAGGTCAATCTAGGTCAATATGGAACTGTTTTTTTCTTCAAAGTGTTGTTTTTCTAAAGTGTTTTTTTTTGTTTAAAATTAATCGGAAACTTTTAACGTTTTCACACTAAATTTGCTCTTCTTGTGTAGGTTGGATCTGCGTATTATGATTTCGGCTGAATGTGCTGTGATATAGTGTCCCTTCGGATGGCTGTGGACAGCTATATCGTCGTTTATTGATAATGTTGTAAGCTGTTCGAATATTAATTAGCGCTACTGGCTATCGATTGTTATTGATTGTTTCCATAATTTATATGTCTCGAGCGGTTAAGACTTATCTTGCTTTTAAGGACGCAGGTTTCGGTTCTTAACTTCTGGAATATCGCTAGTCGATCGGCGCAAGTTAGAGCATGATTCTAATATTTTATTCTCTTCAAGTCTACCCAACGGACCTTTTGGACCAATGGTGCGATCATCAGCCAAATTTTGTGACGTTTGTGGAAAATTTAACCACACAGCAAGTCACTGCTGGTGGCGACAGAAACCACAAGGACGCGGACAAAACTTCCCGTTTCCAAACGAGCCAAAAAACTAATAAAGCCACTGAGTCAGCCCCCTAAATCATCGAAATCACCTAAATCATCACCTAACGAACTTTTCCAACCTGATGAGATACTTAGCCTTTACGCAATAATCCCTGCGGAAGGAACAGTACTGACGTACACGAAAATACGTTTCTCATCGGGATTACAACGTAGAGCCCTGTTCGATACAGGAGCCTGCGCAAATGTTATCTCAAAACAGACATTTGAAGACCTAAAAGAAGAAAAATCGCTATTTCGCCCTCTTGAAGTAAATGAACCCAAACTGAAGAGAGTTAGAATGGCAGGAGGACAACAAGTCTCCATTGAAACTGAAGTAACGTTAGAATTCCGATTGGCAGACATGACCTTTATAGAACCATTTCTCGTTCTTCGTGCAGCCAATTCAATAATTCTAGGAAATCCTTTCTATAAAAAACATCATATTCATGTCTGTCCGAAGTATAATCTACTGCATTTCAAAGATATGACCCTTCAAATCAACGAAATAAAACCTCCAAACGAGCCAAGAAGAGTCAATAGAGTGAAAAAATTCCCTTTGCTTATGACAAAACGTCAAACAATAGCCCCGCATCAGACAATTCTTGTAGAATGCCAGCTAGAGAACACATGTCAAGACATGGAAAAAACTACCGGAATCGTGATTCCAGCTCAGGAATTTGAAGAAAACTGTGAAATTGCGTTCACTTCTTCAATAAGCGAAGTGCTGAAAAACAACCTGTTGTATATCACAGCGTTTAACATCACCGATCATCACATTACTTTGCCTTTCAAAACCGAAATTGGGAAATTTTCAATTCTGACTCTGAAAGAAGCAGAAAATTTATTCCCCATCGAACCTGAAATGATTGCATTTGCAAAAATGAACCACCCGGACGATATTGAAATGGGCATTAATGAGCTAATTCAACAATCGTGTGATAGTCAGCAGCCCCAAATGAAGCATGAACCTGAGTATGAAAAATTTTGGTTTCCTACGCCTGAAACATGTCAAAACCCTGAATTACTTCCTCAAATCCAACGCGACATTTACGACCAAATTCTTCATTTTCAAGGTCTTGAAAAACTTGAACGGAAAACGAAATGTCAAGATCGATTGACATTTATCAAGAACTTTAAGTGGGAGAATTCAGTGTTGACGGAAGACCAAAGGTCAAAAGTAGAAGATTTGCTTGTTGACTTTTCGGACATCTTCGCCAAACATAGATTCGATGTTGGATACAATTCCGACCTCAAAATCAAACTAAAACCGGAACACACACGACCTCTGTATACACAAGGACCACCTACGCCGATACATTTGCGACACGAATTGACAGTGGAACTTGCCCTTATGCACTATTATGGACTTATAACAACATTGTCACATTCAAAATACAGTAGTCCACTATTTGCACATCGAAAGCCATCTGGTAAATTGCGGATGTTGATTGACCTCAGAAGGATAAACCATTCACTCAAGAATGACTATATCAACAGCAACTTTCCGATCTCAAACATGACCGATGCTTCGAACCACTTCGCAGGAAAGAGCTTGTTTACCAAACTTGATTGCTCACAAGCATACCACTGTGTGCAAATGGCAGAAGACCTTTCAGTCCAACTTTTGGCATTTAACTTCGGTTCACGAACTTACGCATACAAATGCCTGGCTCAAGGTCTAAGTAAATCAGTAACAGGATTTAGTTCTTTTATCCCACACTTGTCACCATGTGATAAAGTGTCCCTTCGGATGGCTGTGGACAGCTATATCGTCGTTTATTGATAATGTTGTAAGCTGTTCGAATATTAATTAGCGCTACTGGCTATCGATTGTTATTGATTGTTTCCATAATTTATATGTCTCGAGCGGTTAAGACTTATCTTGCTTTTAAGGACGCAGGATTCGGTTCTTAACTTCTGGAATATCGCTAGTCGATCGGCGCAAGTTAGAGCATGATTCTAATATTTTATTCTCTTCAAGTCTACCCAATTGATTAGTAGCTCGGTATAAATCTCCTATGGTTGGTATTAATTACCATCAATATTTACATAGTTAAATAAATATAAATGTATGAACTTCATTTCATTAACAAGGCTAATTATGTAATCTAATATAGCATAAGAATGCATGACGTCATGTAGTGATGTCACATGTGCAATTAACATAATGTTTTGCGGTTTTTCTTCAATCATTTGTTCGCTGGATTGGACATGCATGTTTGCAGCTACAACAAGGGTTGCCTTTGAGATGGTATACGCCTGTGTTGGACTACACTTATGCTTGTATTGGACAATGTTTAAGTCGTAAAAACGAAACGTCATTGAGTTAAAAAAAAGTTTCAACAAGTATCTAATACAGAGTTTTCTAGCTGTAAAAATGTACCATCCAAAGAGTGTAAACTAATTGTAACTTTCTTTGTAATGGTATTTGTCCAAACTTTTTTCTTTACTCTTCTTTGAATATGTTTTCTATGATAAGCAGTTAAGTGGAACACAAAAAAGTAACATGGAAGATTTTTTCCGTCGATTTGAGTTTTAGCGTTTGTTGATTTTTGTGACATGGATTTGTCTTTTATACTTTTTATAATTTGACTCATTGACTTCATACAATTGCAGTTAATGATTTTGTTATTTTTTCGTTATATATTGAAGTAGTATAAATGTGCTCATACGCAATACTTCGACTTTTCTGCGTTAGCCTTGATCAATTGCAGTGCCTGGCTTTTGTTTTTTTAGCTAAGAGGTTTAAATTTGGCATAAAGTTGACATAATTGTATAATTTGACTCATGCAATTGAAGTCAATGAAGTTTTTGTTTTTTCATTAATCTGAAGTAATATAAATGCAAGTTTCTATGTGCTCATACGCAATACTTCGATTTTATGCAAATACTGCATCTATATTTGAGGTCTGTCTAGGCGAGGAGCAGTGTTGAATAGCAAAAGTCCTGAAGGACATCACAGATCTGAAGAATTTAGCTAGTGCCTGATTTTTAGTCTTTAAAATTTTTAGGTAGACGTGGAAACTCACAAGGGGTACCTTGGCTTGATGCGAGCTTCTGGATCATCTGGGAAAACTATTCTCTACTACGCATCTCCCTCGTATGAAATTGCATACCATGTTGTCACACGTATGCTCGGAACAGACGACCAAAAGGTGGAAAAAATTTATTACACATTTATTAAATACCGAAAATTGGGCGAATTAAATCCAAGCCACCTAGTTAGCAAGATCATTCTAAACGGAACTCTTTTGCAAGTTATCAAGATCATTCTGAATGGAAATCATTAAACTTCGGCTCAACTCGATTATGCAGATACTTTATAACATTAAGTGTTATGAACAAATTATTGAGTTGTGTAGTTTTTTTGTTCTTAATGTGTTTTAAATGTGATTTTGTTAGTTGCGTTTAATTATCCCGAATATTAAAGAACCGGAAGAATAAAAATTAAGCAGCTCAATGCCAATTAATCCACTTTCGCTTTTTATTTTAGAAGCATGCTATTTTAAAAGCATGAGAAATGGAATTAGTTAATCATTGTAATTGCTCTTCATTTGCCTGCTTCTCTCAGAAAAGAAAAAAGGACCGATCAGCGTTGATCTTCCATTAGTTATTGTTTCGGCTAAGTTGCTGTTCGGGTAAAATGAAATTGAACAGTAATTTTGTGTTTGTGTTGCAGTGGCGTCACGTGGGCAATGACCATGTGCATATAGTGTGGAATGAGCACTGCAGACCCTACGTGCGAAGTGTGATGCCGACCCAGTTTGCAGATGTTCTCATTGTCCTGTCTCCTCTGCCCAACAAACTAGTGCTGGTCAACATATCCTGCAAGCACCCAGTTAGTTATCTTGCGGAGGTGATACATTTTTGCTGGTTATTTGAAATTTTTGTCTTCCTATTTCGGTTAAGTCTCATGAATTGTTTTGCCCTGGATTTAAATTTGATTTTAACCCGTGATTTTTTCGAGTGTAAAAGCACGAAGTAATTTTCCTTCATATAGAGCTTAATGATTTTTCAAGAAGTCTTGAAATGCTCAAATAACTAAAGAAGTGCAATCATGCATTTTAAATCATTTATGAATGAATGAACTAGGTAGACATGCACTTTTTGAGTTCGATTCAATTTCAATTGCTGAAGTTCAGGTGAATTATTTTCTTCAATCACGAAAGCGGAAATGGCACAAAAAAGCGTGAACGAATTCTAGTGTTGAAAGTAGGGTTGTAAGTTTTAGAATTCCTAGCTGAAACAATACCCTCAATCCAGTTATCTTAAAATGTGTTTCAATTTCAAATTGTTCTTAATATTTAAAGAGCAATGAACTGATATATTTTTAATCATTTTTATCTTGTTTCCTTGTTCTGTTACCCTTTTCCGACCCTCTGTTTGTTATATCGGGCTACTATGCCGTACAAAATATTTAAATTATGCTATTATGCCGTACAAACTATCGTAGCTTTTCTGGCGCTTTGGGTTTTTGACAAAAGTACTACGCTTGAAGGGTAAAGGTCTTATGTTTGAATCTGGCCACAACCTGTTTTTTATTCAAAAGGGAAATTTACCGATTCAAAAATTAACGACATCTTGTGTGTCTGCTAGTGTTTGGTCGGCTTAGTTGTTTTGTTTCGGTTTCTTGCTGTGTTGTAAGTATTTGTTTTTGTAAATACATAAAGAATTAGGTTTTGTTACTGTAAATTGTAAAACTATTAAGTTTCTTATCTTTTAAAGAGTAATGAACGTAGTGAAAACTCTTAAATAGGTCTTGCTGATTTTTTTCTTCGTTTTTTTTCAGGAAAAAGACTGAAAGTATTGATGCACTTAGTTTTTATGCAATTTTTGAAATCAATTGAAGTTCAACTGCTGAAAGTGAAGTAAATAGCACTCTCCAAATACGAACGTGGAAATGACGCAAAAAACGTGAACGATTTCTACTTTCTAAAGTGGTATTTAGTTTTTAGATTTCCAGCGGAATCAAAACTTTACCCGTTGATCCAGTTTTCTCTAGTTGGGTTAATGTTATCAAAAAGTGCCCATCATAAATTGTTCTAGAAATTCAAGCAGCCTAAATGGCATCTATTTTTTTCTTTGAATTTCGAAATTTGATATTTTTTCAACAAAGTCAGAGTGTTTTTTATGTTTACTTGCGTTCATTACTCTTTTCCAACCTTCCATTGGCTATGTTGTTTTTTTTTGCTTAAAAGCTTTGTTTGGCCTCATCTGTTTCGGCTTGTGCTTGATCGAGGTGAACCAACAGTTGACTTAATAGCGGTGATTAAAAAAACTTATGCTTTTTTGTGTTTCCGGAGGGGAAAGGGAGCTTATGTGTGTTTCCGGAGGGGAGAGGGAGAGCAAATTTAGATTTTAAGAACTTTAAAAGTTTTTTAATTGAAAACAATTTTGCTCAACGGGAGTCTAGCCAACTTTTTTCGGCTTAGTTGCCGCTACGTTATTGTGTCTGAATACTTTTAAATGCAAATCATTATGTTTGTGGAGTTTTGTTGTCAAATTGAACATCATTTTTTTCGACTTTGTGGCTTTTGTTTGATCTCCTTTCTGCTAGCTTGCATTTCTATGTCTGTGTGGTACCGCAAGTGGTGCGAAGCTCCGCTTCGCCTCTGTGCATTGATTTGAAGTCAGATTTTATTAACTAGATTTGCCAGCGAGATAGGATTGATTATATGATGGTAAACTATTTTATTTGACACCTTTCGACAGTCAGTTAATTTCGAACTGATACTAGAAAGACAAAATAGTATCATGTCTGATTCAATTAAGTTTCAAGTGAACAGCTAAGCTTAAGCTCGTTTATGTTTTTTTCTTAGTTTCTTTGTTGATATCTCATTATCCCATCCTCCCTTCGTTCCCAGGAAGTTCTCCTATGTAGTGTCTCAGAAGTATTTTGTTGGTTTCGGGATGATCGTTTGGGTTCTACTGAAGTCGCTTCAGTTTGAAAATTACGAGGATATGGACTTGACTTGCAACATTAGACTCGCACTAGACTTGCAACATCTCCATCATCTATGGTTTCCATATTTTTGGTATCTTATCGAAATTTTGCTATCTGGTTATCCTTTCTGAAATCATTGAGAAATTGTTCCCAGATCTGACAATGCTTTCTGCGGGTCTATTCACTCGTGAGTGGTAGATCCGAGATATAATTTTGCTTATTCCTCGGAACTCACACCAGGCTTTGATGTGTTTGCTAACAAACTTGGGTCGTTTATCAGAAACTAGAGTTTTGGCTACAATTTTGTTTTTTCGCGGTTTTGCTTTGATTTGTTTTTAATTTGACACAATTTTTTGCGGCTTGAGTTTTGGTTTTTTATAGTGTACATCAATTCTTTTTGTCAATTGGAAGGGAAATTACGCTATCTTAATCTTATAGCATTAGTGCAAATGGAGCGACAAAAAAAAACGTTTAAGTTTTATGATTTCAAAGTGGAATTTAGTGTTTAGATTTTTTTCAGCCTATTAGCAAAATTATGTATTCGTTCAGTTTTATTGCACAAATGAAGTCTTTGAAAATGATAGTGTTTAGGTGATATACATTTTTTCTTTGAATCCTAAAAGTTGAAAAATACTCACAATTAAGTCGATCAGTTTTGTGTTTGCTTTGGCCCTTTTCTAACTGTCTAGCGGGATGAAAAATAGAGTAATTATGAGTGGTATCTATAGCTACAAACTGTTCATTTCTCGTTCTGCTTAACTTTTTTGTCCTTTCATAATTGTAGCTTGGTGGATGCAATAATCTGAGTGCTATTTACTAGATTGAACCACACCTTTTGGGTCCCCTGTTCGATGGTGCTCTGGTGGACTTATCTGTGCTGCCGATGTTGGTCAGAGCGACTGCAATCAGAGCCAGCAACATGATCAAACGCAGCAAGAACATCACACAGCCTATATTGTTAGTAGATTATTCCAAAGAGAGAGTCAAACATATCGAGCAAAAATATTGGTAAACGAGTTTTCCCTCAAACATTTTTACGACTTTATTGATAACTCTATATTTGGTTCCTTCAGTTTTTCTATTTTAATAAACGATTATTTTTTTTTCTGAGATCAGCTCACAAATCGATCTATCTGAATTCTAGTTCTTTATGAAGGGCAAAGATCCCATCGTCGCGTATAAGTCTTGAAAGCGCAAAGTTGTGGACATTTATATGACACAAAAGACAATTAAACGGAAATTATGGAAGAAAATTGTCATTTGACAATTGGTCAAATTTATTAATTTTGAAGTTGTTTTTTTAGCTTCGCTTCTAGACAGCAGACTATCCAGTCGATTGCAAAGAGATTCAAACTGCACCAGACATTTGAAGACTTCGTACACCAGACTCTCAAACCCCAGTCCAGGTATGTTCATATATCTAAATTTTGATGTCTGCTGAAAATATCTGCTTCATTAGACATAAAGAAAAAGAATTAATTAGTTTCTCTGAACATTGAACGAGAGGGGACACTAAAAGGACCAGGAAAGCAGTTTTTCTGAATGAAACTAGTTTTTTTTCAAAAATTCGCTTTTTTGAATTTAGTCTCCCATAAATACACGAGCAAAGCTTGTTTTATAGTAAGAGCTCTCTTTTGTTCCAACCTAAATCGCAAATATTGTTGCGACAAAATGTGTTCATTTTGAAAGTGTTGACTTTGACCAATAACCAGCTATTAATTACAGCCAATGCTAAGGATATTAACAGAGACTATTATATTACAAACAGCACGTAAGCTTCAAGGTATCATGGACCTGTAGCGTTGTGCTAGAGAAGGAAACCCAGAACAAAATAAGAGGGTTCGAAACTAGGAAGGGTCGGATCTTTTTAATCAACTTTTTCGTATACTAGTTACAATGCGTCTTCTCTATAAATTGAGGCATGTTATCTGGTAAATTTCTTTTTTTTTTCACGTTGACTGGCACTGTTAATGTGTCATAATTTTCTTGCGTCATTTAGCAATTATGTAGACTCATAATTGGCGTGCGTCACTTAAGACATTTTGTAGTTTCATAGTTCTACTCATTCAATTTTCCCAGTAGCGTTATCGGTCATATTTTTGCTGGTGTATGCGAAGTGCAACTTTGCCTCTGTGTTTAAAAATATATTTCCTTCTATAAACAGAATTATTTACCTGCGATACACTGCGATACAACTTCAAGAAAATCTGATTTAGTTTTTCAATTGTATTTTTTTCATGGTGGATTGTATATAAGGAGAATGATGTAGGGTTTTCTTTTTTTTTCTCATTTGAAGCATCAATAAGCTTTCAATAATATATGAATCTAATTTTTGTTTGATTTTGACTCCCTTATGTCATAGCAAAAACAACTCCTCGACTTGGCCTTGGTTCCGAGATATAATTGTACCAAGCCATAGCCCAGGAGGAGACATTTTCATCCTTTTTTTGATCAAGTTTCATTTACTGTATTAATTTAAGTGGCGATTCAAGAGTGTAATCAAGCATTTCTAACTCTTCGTTCTGTTTTACTAAAGCTTGCTTCCACGAGTAGCACATTAAGGGATAACATTTCAGAAGAATTTTGCGCAGTTTGTTGTCAATTGATTTGCAAAACAATACTCGACATTTATTTGATTATTTAATTGCTGGTCACATCTATATGAAACTTTGATTGGGTATAGTTTTGAGTCTTCTTTCACATTGTAGTAAATTGATCCTTTTTTGTCTAGGCATTTTGAAATTTTTGGTCAGTTTTCATTATATTGAATAATTTTATGGGGGCAACAGAAGGTCTTCAAAATTTTTGACGAGCTTGTGCGCCTTGATCTCTTCAAGTTTTTTCATGTTTTTCAGAAGCGCAATCATCGTCGCAAGAATCTGGCAGTTATTGGCCTTGTTGATTGATTGCGAGCTTGTAATTGGTGCGCAATTGAAATATCTGTTTTAGGTTTTCTCATTCCTAATACTTCAGCTAGATCTTCGTTAATACTTTGTTCCTAATACTTCAAAATCATTTGGCGGTTGCCTTCAATGTGATTTGTTGATTCTGGCAACCTAATTTTTCGCGCGTTATCTCTTTTTTGTCTGATTCAAGAAACTATGTTTCCGACAGCGTTTCCAAAATTGTTTGCCTTGTCGGGAACTCCGTTTTTGTTATCATTTTGTTCTTCAGCTCTGTTTTCACATCAGCTACCGCGATGTTGACAAGGCTCTCGATAGTATCTTCCAAAATTGACTCCATCTTTTACTATTTGAGGAGTGATCGTTTTAAGCGATATATCAACTGCATTTTAGACCGTTTCGGAGAAGTCGTCCCCTTGCCGGACACTTTCTGGTGGGCTGTCATGGAAATATTTTTTGTCAACTTTCCCAAGAGGAGTTTGATCTTGAAAACGTATAGTTCGAGGGAACCCTGCAATAACTACCGTTTCTGAAACAAATTCTTTCATCGCGCGTTTTTAAATTCGTTGATTAGACATCTTTAGGCTATTCTATTACAACTACACCAAAGTGAAACAAGAAAACAAAAGAATAAAAACAAACGGTATTAATAATCATAATAATAAACAAGAATTTAGGAGAAATAAATCCAAGGGAGTTAGCTCCCTTTCAGATTTTGTCAAATCAAAAGTTTTAAAAGTTTAGTTTTCTAATGTTTTACATTACAGTTCATGCATCGGCATTCAAATCAAATCAATTGTAAGAGCTCACTAACAGATTCTAAAAAGGTACTGGCAGCTAGCTCTCTTAGAAAAAGAATCAATCATTAAAATTTCATTCCTGTTAAGGTAAAAGAACAAGCACCGGAGAAATAGCGAACACCAGCGCACTTGATTTCTTCCAAATGACCAGCACGATCTACTTAAGAATTGAATTTTTTTGAGTAAAATATTTTTCACTAGAATGCTTTTTTTTTACCGCAAAATGCAAAATTTCCAAGATGCACGCTCTCGCCCTTCAAGTGCTCCGTTTGTAAATCCAATGCGATGTGCCTTAAATGTTTGTATATGCCGCTAATATATGCCTTTTTTGAACACTTCTTTCTTAAGAGTTAGCAGATGTTGCCCTAGTTCAGAGATATGATGCGCAATATCTTCAGCTGACGCATTAGCTGGCCAATGAAAAGTACAACGATTTGAATTGGCCAGAAGATGGAGCGAAATCATAGACGTGTCGAATTTTTCGTCCGGGGATGGAAAGAGTTTTGAAATTCGAAAAAATTACAGACCGTTTTTTGGAGTCCACAATCAACAGATAATTAGTAGGAGATTGTTTGAGTGTGTTGTTTCTGATTCTAGTCTTTTTTCTGAAATATTTACATTGAGAACCTCTGATTAAATATAATAGAACCATGTCTCTTTAACAAGCCAAGCCCATCATAACAATTAGTTTAAATCTCTTGTGAAGTGCAGTTTCGCTACAATGTTTAATGTCGAATAGTTGAATGTAGATAATTAAATGTCGGGGTGCAATAAAGTTTCAGTGAATGTAGTCAGGCCATTTGTATAGGACGTGATTTTTTTTTTCAGGGAAAAGTATAAAAATTTGATCACGTAAATTATGTTAAATGATGAGTAGACTCTCATTCGGTACTCATTGTGATGTTTTTATATCCGCTTCAAAGTCATGCAATTTTAGTGTCGCTGAATAAGAGTCGACGAACGCATTTCAGACTCTTATATAGCTCGTGATGATTTTTTTTTCAGGAAGTCCTAAAGTTTGTTCAGGATCAAATTTAATTTTTCGCGGTTTGACTTTTGGTATCTCTTCAAGTTCAGTTCCTTTCCTGTGTTAAAAGGAAGGCAAACTCTAGTATCGAACAGAAAAAGTGTAAAAATTTTGAAAAACGTGATGATTTCTAGTTTCAGAAAGGATATTCAATTTTCAGATTTCCCAATAGTTTTCTAAAATTGGGATAATTTTATCAAAAAAACCTCAATCATGAATTGTTCTAGACATTCAGAGAGCTTCAAGGCTGTCTATTTTTTTCTAGTAATTTCGTAAATTGGGATTTTTTCAATAAAAGAAGGCCGTATGTTTTTTAGGTTTACATGCGTTCGTTGACTCTTTACCGACTCTCTGTTGGCCATATTCATTTACATCATTTCAGTTTTTTGTGATTTTCTTTGAAAATTCAATTTTCGACAACAAAGTAGGGCTTCTTTTTGTTCGTGTTTTTTATAGATTTACCACACAATATAAATATACTCATCCTGTTTTTTTTAAACTGGGTTGCATTATCAAAAGAATTGTCAATCATGAAAAGCTGAGAATTGAACGACTTTTAAGGGTCTTAAGTTTCTTCTGAAAAATGAAAATGAAACTAAAAAAAGAAAAGAGCTTTTTAACAGTCGATGAACTTAGTTCAGACTTTTGTATAGGTCGGGATGTCAGGAAAATTTTTTTCCATTTTTCAGGAAAAGTCTCAAAAGGCTCGTATAGTAAAAGAAGAGCATTCACACTTATAAATGCACATATGAATGCCCTTAGGTAAATATGCACTTTTTGAGTTCAATTAAAGTTAATTTGCTAGAATGCACTTTCTAATTATTAAAGCTCAAATAGCGCGAAAAATTGTGATCGATTTCAACTTTCGATCTTTGTTCTGGAAATTCAAAAAGGTTAGAGAGTATTTTTTTCTTTTAAATTCGAAAGTTGAGATTTTGAAATTCGAAAAAAAACAACTCAGTATAATTTTTTTTTACTGTTTACTTGCGTTCATTGACTCTTTTCCAACTGTCTGTTGGCTCTGTTTTCAAAAAACAAGTCAGTTTTTTTCTATTTCTTTGCTTATTGATTTTTTCGAATTGTCTATTGGCTATGGTCCCATGTCCGTGAGTTTGACGCTTTCCCAACTGTCGGTCGGTTGTATTATTACACTAGCGTCAGCTTAGTGTTTTGTTAAGATCCTTCGTTTTTTTCTTTGCAATGTTGATTACACTTATGAACTTACGATCAGCATAGTGTGTTATTACAACCTTCTTTTTTTCTGAATTAACTCGCAAATAAAAGTTCATTAAAAGTGTTCACTTACTTGGAAATTTCATTGTAGCATTGAAATTGCATAGCATCTGTTCTCTGCTGTTTTGTGTTTAGTGTTTGGCTATTTGATAGAAAACTTCCGTGGCTGAGTGGTTAGAGTGTGAGACGCTTAATCTCTAGGTCGCAAGGTCGAATCTCAAACGTAGCCGAATTTTTTTGCTTATTCGAGGCTTATTTCTACTTTTTCTTATTGCAACTTATAGAGCTGCTTTTTTGTCGTGTTTTCGCTAGTTTTTGTGAAGCGAAGCTTCGCCTCTGTGTTATAGTTATAAAAGTGTAGCGCGGAGAAGTTTTTCGAGGGAGGTAATTTTTTGAGAAATTAGTGGAATTTGTCTTGTGAATTGGTTTTCCCGAGCACTCCTGAAACCCTTTTAGTTACCCTATTTTTCCTAAAGTTTCTTTCTGCAATCAAATTTATGTAAATTTCTGTAAAATCCAAATTTTTTTTGGAATATTTTGACCTGAACTTTGCGTTTTTTGACGCGCGCTCCTCTCTCAAAGTTAGTATATATTGGTGCCAAATTATCCCTCAGTTAAGTCAACCAAAAACAGAAGTATCGAAAACTTTTTTGAAAAAGTAGGCAACCAAAATGCTACTAGGAATTCTACGTTAGGAACCTAAACACGCTACTGACTGAGATCGATTTTGTGTGTGTGTGTGTGTGTGTGAAATTGACGAAGTTTTAGATCCTCGACAGCAGCTGCCAATTCGGCCGCATCTCTCACCAACTCCTTCGCCAGAACGGCTCCCGAGGGAGTTTTCGGAGATCAGTTGCAGTCAGTGGGGAGCAAGGACGCCTCAGTCCGATCAGGTTAGCCACAATTAGTGTATTACATCAGAAAATCTTTTTTCGATAGTTTATGATATTCAAGTGTAAGCTCAAGCGTTAATACTGTGCTGCCCTGTTTTTTTAAATCAAGAATTATTACCTTGATTGAATTATTGAGGATTGTGAGATTATAGTATGAATTTATTGACCCAACTCAATACAATGCTGTGTTAGATTCGCTGCTCACGAGGTCGGCTTAGTTTTCGAGTCCCTCCTCTTCTATTCCAATGGTAAGTTTCATGTCATCTCACCACCCAACCCCACCTCTCTAAATTCCCCCTCATTTTCTCACTTACTTTCCAGTTTCCTTTCTGTCTATTGAGATCTGCCGCTAGATTGTTTTGTTTCTATCATTACATCACAAACTAATTGTTCACGTCTGTTCACACTCAGTCAATTCATGTCCGATCAAAGCGACATTAACTATTTTGATAATTGTTTCAATCGCAGGAGTGATCTTAGATTGCTTGCTAAAAATGGCAACCGGATTTTTTCAATTTGTCATAATGGGAAGGTTTGACAGGTTATCTGACATTCAGATAAGCTTAAATTCTATGCGCTAGGAGAAATGATGATGCTGTTATTTTTATTTCCCAATTTTGAAATTAAAGATTGAAAATTGCAATTGATGATTTTGTTTGTTATGAACATTTTGCAAAACCAACGTGTCGCATGAAATGTTTCTAGAAACCAAGCTATTTTTATCCGGCCTCCAGTTTGACCTAAAGCTTAAGAACTACATACCAAAATGTGACTTTTCATCTTGTGATCTTATAAATGATCGTTTTTACTAGACATTGTTCAGGCATTTGTGTTCGAGTAGAGGTTACCACTTTGTTCACGCAGTCACTCCTTCGACATGTGATCAGTTTCAGAGCTTAATTTAGGCGAGGAGCTCATTTGTGAATATCGTAGCATGAAACGGCTTTCTTGCTGAGTTATTACACTTCACTTTATTGTAGTTTGTTCAGCACGAGTTTCACGTTAATACACCTGCTGAAGCAATGCAAAAAAAAGTGTGAAAGAAAGTCATAAAGAAACTTTATAGCATGAGTTAATTGATGATATCACTTTTCACGCTTTTTGCACACCCATTGAGTTAAATATTTGTGTAATGAAAGTGAAATAATTGTTCAAAACCTTTGTGAAAAGAAAAAAATTTGAGCGCCAATATTGGATCTTGTTCTATTTTAGTTGACCAATGTACTTGACCGAAGTTAACGTTTTATGTTGATGGGATTGTTGATAGGTACATATTCACATAATGCACAACCGTTAGTTTTGTTGCTTTCTGGTGTGGATGTTCTTTTATAGACAACAGAAGAGGAAATGATTGAAAATTGACGAATGAAGAGGTCACTTGTAAGCAGCTATTAGGCCGTATATTAATTCTATGTTTGTCCATTTGAAATGCACCGCTCTCAAACACCAATTGTGGGGAAATTTTTAAAATTTGCTAACGCTCAAATTAGATTTCTCGTTGTTAGACTTCGATTTGTTTTCAATTTCAATTCAATTTCATTTGCCAAAAAAAAGAAACATTACGCTCTCCAGTAACAAAGGTGAAAATGACGGGAAAAAACGTGAAATAGTTTAAATTTCAAAAATTGATTTTAATTCAAGTTCTCAGCCGATTAAAAAGCTATCGGTCGCTTCAGTTTTCTCGAAATTCAAAGAAGTTCAAGGCAATATCTTTTTTGTTTTTCAAACTCGAAAATTTCAAGTTAAAAAAATCAATCATCTTTTCGATTTCTTCGGGTGCTTGAACATTTTTCATTGCCACTGTTGGCTTTTTCGGCGGTTAGACTTTGGATTTCAAGTTAAAAATCATGTGTTTTATGGAAAGCAATTTACGCTTTTTAATAACAGTGCAAATGGCGCGGAAAAAAATTGGCTTGTTTTGGTTTGTAACGCTGGCTTTTAACTCAAGCCAGCTTGCGGATGTTGTGTTATTCGATGGCTAGTGTTTGGAATATAGTAAGTTTTTTGGCCTTATGGTCAAGACAATAAACTAAATCGGTAGGTTGAAATTCCTCAAGCGGCATTTTTTTACCTTTTTACGGCTACTTGTTGCCATTTTTATTGTGTGTGTGAAGTGCAACTCCCCCTTTGAGTAACTGTTTGATGTTTTTTTTGTTCCGCTTAGTGTCAAACATAAATGTGAAAGATTCCTGAAACTGAAAGATCTTTGAGGTGGTATCTTTGTTTCCTTGAAAGTTCAGATTTCGTGAAAAGCAGTTGGTTTTCAGCTGCATCGAGTCCATTAACATTTTTCCAATTGATTGCTGGATTTAAAGACAAATTAAGCTCTCCCATCTCTATAAAAAAGAACATGTCTTGTTAAAGAAAATAGGGCTTAGCAATGTTGATTACACTTAGGAACTTACGATCAGCATAGTGTGTTATTACAACCTTCTTTTTTTCTGAATTAACTCGCAAATAAAAGTTCATTAAAGGTGTTCACTTATTTGGAAATATCTTTGTAGCATTGGAAACTGCATAGCAGCTGTTCTCTGCTTTATGTATTGTGGCTAGTGTTTGGTGTCTGTTAAGCTTGCATGGCGGAGTGGTTAGTGTGCTTTTTGAACTTTATAGAGCTGCTTTTTGTCGGTTTCTCGCAAGTGTTTGCGAAGCAAAGCTTGCAACTGTGTTGAATTTACTGTTTGGGATAGTAATGAGCAAAAATATAAGAGCTTTTTTTGTATAAATGTAATTCGTTCATTTAAACTCAAAAGTTGAAAAATTGAATTAAGTGACGACGGTTGAAAAAAATGTTTTGGGTCATGCAACCTGGTTAGGAATTCAGCAAAAGATTTTTTATGACAAAATTAGGCGAAATTCAATCCTTGCTTTATATTTAGTTCAAATCAAACTATATTTACTAGTTATTAAGTACTGTGATTAGGTTATTGTTTTATCTGTGATCACAGGGAAAGCTCTATGAAAGGTAGGATCTCTCTAACTATATTCCCCTATTGCAAAAGGGGAGATACTCGTTACTAGGTATAAAGTTTTGATATGCTTAACCGTTGATTTATTTCTTTACAGGGGGAGACTCGTTACTAGGTACCCGAGGGGGGATATAGTTAAGCAGACCGAAAGGTCTCGCTTGCATTCCATCGCAGCCTGACCGATTGACTATAATTGCGATGCCGTATCTTGCTGTCTGTGATGATTTACCGCATACCTTATTGGCTAAATGCAAGCAGAGAACGTATCGAAACAGCTTATAATCTTTTCATTGCGAGCTTGCCTGAACTCAGATCTCAACTTACCCAAGGATTAAAGACCCAATGGGTGGTTTTAACAGCGAAGAATGCAACACCGGCTCTGAATAAAACCGTTGCTTAAAAGTTGCACAGATTAAATGCGAACCAAACGTTTTTGCGCCCGGAAGACTAAAGCAATGCAATAAAGATAAAAAAAAACATCATTTTGTGTTCTAACAAAACGTTTTTTCACCAGAATCAATGATGGTATACCTTAGAGCAATTAAACTAAAAATCGGACTTATTACGCATTGATTGACAATTACATGCTCATAGTGTGGCATATTAGCATGACCGCGGCGATATGATCTGCGCGAACAGTTGATAACTTAGGCGAAGTTAGAATAGAATGTACACAATTTGTAGGCGTTTTTGTCTGCGAGGCTACTTGAGCTGTGCTTTTTAGGCACTTCAGTTTGGTCATTGAAAATGTCTGTCATTTCGATTGTCCTTCTGATTTGAAAAATTATGACGAGCGCAGCAGCAGGCTGTTGCATTTTTTGCTTATGACCACGCTATGTTCAATTCGTGATTGTTCCGTAAAACTAGAACCAAAATAATATTTCAAAAAGTGAACATTAACATTGAAATCCATAAAAAAGAATTAATTTTTAAAATGAATATTGAATGTTGTATATTGGGGCAAAATGTGATTTTAATTGCATAATTCAGCCATATGCCAATTTGAATGGCAATTGGGTTACGTTGGCAAAAATCAGAAACAAAGAAAAGGGCGTGTGGGTTGGGGACAATAGAAGAGCAGCAGACACTTATTTAAATCGTGTGGTTTTTTTTGGAAAAGGTCCTACAATTTTAGGTCCTACAAATTTGGCTTTTTCGCTGTTTGACTTTTGATTTCTTTTTAAGTTCACTTCAGTTCCGTTGTTAAAAGTAAGGCAAACTGAACTATCGATGAGCAAAGGTTACGAAAAACGTAATCGACTTCTAGTTTCGTTAATAGATTTATAAGTTTCTCATTTCGCAGCGGCTGAATGAAAAAAAAATCCCTGTTGATAACCCAGTTTTCTCAAATTGGATTTTTTTATCAAAAAAGGGTCAATTATTAAATGTTTCAGAAGTTCAAAGATTTTGAAGGCCATCTAATTTACCCTGGAAATTCGAAAGTTGAGATTTTCCAAAAAAAAAGAAGCAAGTCATTGTTTTTTTACTGTTTACTTGCGTTCATTCACTCTTTTCCGACTGTCAGTTAGCTATGTTTAGGTTTCCCAGAGGAGTAAAAAAATACTATTAAACCATTTATATCTAAATAGGTTCTTTTTATGAAAACAGTGGTAATCATAAAAGTTTTTCGGAATTCAATGCTTTGTGTGGTTTATTTTTTGTTTCGAAAACAAAGTTTTGCCTTCTGTTTGCTTTAGTTCATTGATACTTTTCCAATTTTCTGTTGGCTATACTTAAGTTTTCATATAAGTATTTAGTTAAGGACTTTTTAAATATCAATAATGGTGAATCTGATCGTATTTAAGAGCAATAAAGTTTGTGGAAAAACGAAACGGGTCATTTTGTGTTGAAATGTTCCTTTTGAATGCTTTTTGCATATGTTAAATTTTGCATGAGATCTTAAAAAAAACTATCTGAAATTTTCTAAATAACAGGCACTTTAGGTGAGTTGAGTATCATTTGACCACCGCAGCGTTCATTTTATTCTGCTGTTGTTATAGCTACATCGATCTCTGCTTCGAGCTTCTGATTGAATTAGAGAGATTGTTTTTGTTTGAGAGAGAGAGAGAGAGTTAGGGAAATTTCGTTCCTGACTTGTCATGTTGGTTACGTCTCGTTCAATCTCTCCTTGCAGCCCCCCAGGGTCTCTAGCGGCAAAACCGACGTAGAAGGGGAACCACTTTTTCCAGTTATAGCGCCTCTGTGCTGGTGTCGGCACCTTCCCTCTATATAGCACATTCAAGAGGGAGGTTCCAGTGTTGTATTAAAACCCGTTCTAGGGGCCGAGTTTTTCGGAATGTGGAGAACAGAGTGAAACTCCATGACCGGTTCAAGCGGGCAGTTTTAAGTTAGCGGGGAGGACTGAGAAAAACTCCCGTTATGTGATAACCTGCCGATTGTTGGCAGCTTCTTCGGGATTCTCCCATAAGCTCTTGATGGTAAGTGAGGTTGGGTGTACCCGGCAGTTAAACAGATGATCGGTGGTGTGTGGTCCTATGTGGGGCAGAACTGGGGCAGACGTCGGTTATATTGTTTTTAAGCCTGTGGTGGTAGCTAGCGAGTTGAGTTGAGTATCCGGATCGCAGCTGTGACAGTGGGCATCGAGTTTTCCGGTCATGTTTGCTTTCATTTGGGGATAAAATTGGTAGAATTCATGAAAGTTTTGTACTTCTGTTGTGCGAAGGTTTTTGATCCCGTTAACATATTCAAGCATAGGTTTTCGTTTAGCAAATGTTCAATGTCAGGTTTGAACTTACCTTCGAGGGTTGGTCTGATGTTTCGATTAAAACCTTTGTAGTTGATAGTGTGGTGGTCAGCTCTGTGTTCCTGGTAGCACCCGCGAAGAAACTGTTTAGAAAGCATTTCATTGTGTTTTTTAACCGGTAGAAATTTAGTTTCATCATGCAAATGTGTTATGTCACTCATTCTTAGGCATCCCGTAGTTGTTCTTAAGGCGTTGTTTTGCTCTACTTGTAAATGTTGCCAGTTGGTGTAGCTAAGTGTGGGGGTCCAAATTGGAGCTGTGTAGTTCAGAGCACTCCTTCCTATTGCCTTGTAAGTTACGCTGAGTGTTTCTTAGAAGCAACCCCAAGTAGTGCCGGCAAGTTTTTATGAGTACATTATTCTTTTTTTTTTGTAGTTTGTCACAGTTTGTGTGCAGTGTTTGTTAAAGTTCAATTAGATGTCAAATGTTACTCCTAGAATTTTGGGGCCGCGAGTAATGGGCCGGTTAGTTCCGTCAACCATTACTTTTCGTTCTAAATTAAATTCATTCGTCCATGTTGAAAAAATTGATGTTGTGGACTTATCTTTTGATATGTTAGCCAGGTGTTGAGGCTGTTAAGGTAAGGATTAATGTTGTCTGCTAAAGTATCAATATTGGGCCCTGGTGTTGTGAGGGTTATGTCATCTGCATAAGTAGTCACTTTGATGATATCGTACTCTGGTAGAGGCATTTTTGACATAGAGATCAAATAGGACCGGTTATAGCACACCACCTTGTGGGCACCTTGTTTCACCTTCCTGCGTTTGGATTTTGTGTCACTGAATTCTAGGTATGTAAGTCTACCTCGTAGGTAGGCAAGAATCCGTCTTTTGGTGTTATTAGAAAGATCCGAGCTGGCGATGTAATTGAGCAGATGGTGGTGGTTTACAGTATCAAAGGCTGCAGTCAAGTCGAGGGCGACCATCAATGTTCTTTGACGCGGTTTGGCCTGCTTCAAACCAGCTTATATGTAAATTGAGATACATTTAAGCGCAGTAGTTTTCGATCTTTATTTTCTAAATCCGTGTTGGTGTTTGGTGTTCCTGAAAATTTACATTAAAATTGAAATCGGGTAAACGTAAACGCCACTGGAGAGAGAAGTGCAATTGGTCGGTAGCTCCTAGCTTGTTCGGGGTCTTTACCGGGCTTAGCCAGGGGTATTTTTCTTCCCACTTTCCAGTTTTCGGGTATTATTGCATTACTCAATGAGAGGCTTATCAACTTACTGGTATTTGATGGCTTGTTTTCCAATGAAACGTAAATGGATTGGAGCGATGTTATCAGGTTCTAGCGCTTTGCTTTTCTTACTGGACTTTATTGCATCTTCTACCATTTTAAATGAAATTTTTATTCCTTTCAGTTCTAATTGTTTGATTTTGCGAACAATTGCCCTTTTTTCTTTCTGTTCTTGTTTGGGTGTGGAGCGAACTGTTGGTTGAATATGTTGCAATTTTTTGTCTGTTGCGAATTTCAAACATAATGGACGCGTTTCTTGGGGTTGTGGCATTTGTATTGTACAGTGCTTTAACCGTAGAACAGTCTTTATTTGAAGCCCCTCGATGATCAACGTTGCCTAGAAACTCAATCTATTTGTTTTTTTTTATTATCTACTAGTTTATTGGTTTTTTTGTTTAGTTCACTAATTTTGGGGTCTCCGGGATGTGTTTAATGGAAATTGTCCCTTATTTTAGGGGTTTCAAGAGCTTCTGTTGGAAAATTAAGCTTCACCTCTTTAATGCATCCTTGAGGTATATGTCCTGATGCCGCGCCGCAAATTATTTTCCTGAAAATTTTCTCACATTCATTAGTTGATTTGGGTAGAGCTAATTTTCGAAACGCTTGTTCGCTCTCATTACGCAAGCTTTTCCAGTCAGCTTTTTTGAAGTTAGTGTATTTTTTCTCAGTTGCCTTATTGATTTGAAATTCGCAGGTTATTTTTAGGGTGATGGCTGAACGGTCTGATCCCAGTATGTTTTCACAGTACCAATCAGTGGACATGGCCAGGTTTGTTGTAAGGCTAATTACAGGTAAACTTACAGTGATGTTTGTTTTCCTTGTGGGTGTGTTTTCGTTTAGAACAACAAAATCAGATGCGTCTATTTCATCTGCAATTTTCAGACCAAGCGAGTCAGGTTGTAGTTTGGAGAACCACAGAGCGTAATGTGCGTTGACATGACCTAATATTAATGCAGTTGTGTTCGTTAGCAGGTGTTGGATTGACGTTGTGTATCCAGGACTACAGCTTGAATGTGGTGGGATATAGATGTTAAAGGTTGTTAAGGATGACGTGCTGGTAACTATTTTGATTGCTTGTTGTTCTATATGGGGATCGTTATGTGTTTATTTTAGTGTCTGATGTTTTATGTCGTCCTTAATAATGAATGCTAATCCGCCTCCTTTGCCGGGACTGGTGGGTCGGTTTTGTAAGACGATTTGGTATTCATTAGGGGGCTTGAGTTCATTTGTAAGGAAAATTTCTTGGATTGCTGCAACCTTTGTGTCTGTAGTAGCCATGTGGTGGATGATGTTATCTAATTTTGGTCTAAGGCCATTTGCATTTAGTTGTAGTATCCTAAGTTGGTGTTCATGTTTTGGTGGTTGAGGTTGTTGTTTAATAATGGTGTTGATGTGGTTGATTTTTGCAAAGTTCAGAATTCCCACAGTAAGAACTGCGTGACCACTGATTGATATTTTCAAGTGTGGAGCATTTTAAGTGTATACACCCTCCAAAGTGGCACCAGAGACTGTTCTGATTAGGGGTAATTTTAGTGTGACAGATACTACAGTTATGTGTGCCTGGTTTTTGTTCGATTTCGCTACGGAATAATAGAATGAGAACTAGAAGTCCAGCAAGTAACAAGTGCATGAGCAGGTAGGCTGGTTTCGGCTTCTCATTGCTCAAAAACATATGTCGTGTTTCTTCTCTTTGTTTTTTTCTTTTTCTCTCCAGTTTCTTCTTCGTCTTCCCTCCTTTTCTCTTCCCCTTCTCTTTCTCTCTCTTGCAACACTTTCTCTCCTTTTCTCTCTTTGGCTCTCGACACGAGACCGATGTAGAATGAGTAGAATTTTGGGCACCACCTTGCTGGGCGATGCGTGGTCCAGCCGCGTAGAGGGCTACATTCTTTGAACCTCATTTCGGACTCGTGATGTTAACTGCAAATGAATAAAGATCAATTCTTTAAATTAACATTGAGCTGCGCGAAATTTGTAAAACATGCACAGAAATCATAGGCGAAGAAATGTCAAGAACGCAATTCGAGAGAAACTTGATTTTAGGTTCCATTTATTTTTTTTTCTTTAACCTTTCATGTTAAAGATTTAAAGATTTTCACGGTGGCTCTATTTAAGGCTCCCAATATTCTAGATCACGCAACTAAACAAAAACATTCTTACCATTTCTACATAATTGACCATTCTGTGAACAAAGTTTTTTACGGGAAAAAGTGTCTAATACCCGATTGCAATGACGTTGCTTATCGCAAGGGTAAAGAAACATTCAATACTTAGTTTTGAACAATGTAACACTTTATAATTCTGCACTTCAATTGCTCACAGCAATTGAATCCACCCAAATGTTTTCCTACGTTCTATAATTGTGGAATCTACTATATTTGTGTGTGAAAACTTACACGAGATGATCTGTGTTTAGGTCCTGGACTGGAAGGTCTAGTGCACACTTCTCTATTCGATCTGATGAAACCAAAACCAAACCAGACATCAAACAGCCAGAGCGGCCATTTCCGTAAAAACCCTCATCATCCTCACGCGCACAGTCATAGCTCATCCCTTTTAGCCACAACTCTACCATGTGGAGCTAACAATAGAAGGGGCAGAGGTGAAGTCCCCTCCCCGGCTTACTCAATGACCTCATTCCACCGCCCCTCCCCCTCCGAGCCTTTGATTTCCTCCCTTGCCAAAACACACATGGGTGTAGTGTCAATCAACACTTCGGCCAATCATGAAAATGTGAAAACTTTTTCGGCGTCTGTCACTCCAGTCGGACACAAAAGACTAGTTCGTCCTCAAAAGAGAGAAATATCGCCCGCTGGTTTTGAACCCAACTGGGAGGAGAGAGATGAAGATTTGCGTTCAAATTCATCGACAGAGGAACAAAAAACAAATTATTCTACCGCGTCTCCCATGTCTTGCTGAACCTAATTATCATAAAACCTCCCTAGATTTACAAGTTTGTGAGAAGAAAGAATTGAAACAATCGTTTAGAGGCGTTCAATCGTTAAGTCATACCGAAACGCTGTTTTCATTCATACCGAAAACCCATTGCTATCGCAAATCGGTCAGTATATGAATGTGTGGCCACGAATAGTTTATTCAACTCTTAAGTCAATTCTATGGATATCGATCATGATTGTAATTTTGGTAATTTGACAATATTTAATTTATAATGCTTCAGCTCTGTAGCATATCAAAAGTTTACGAATTGAAATATTTTGCGTTCTTCTTTTTGAATTGCAGATCAGCCCAATTTTGTAATTAGGGCCAACAAACTCAAATAATCAATTTGAATCGATGTCTGGTGAGACTTTTTGGGCTCAACAGACATCTTCCAAAGAGCTAGGGTTTATAAAAGGGTTAAGAAAATGTTTTTTTTTACCTCGGATGCAATTAATATACAGATACCGTCTGATCGTTGTAATATATTAAAGTTGACACTACAAGCTGGCTGGTGGTGTTAAAGCCCGTTAAATGGCTCTGATATACTCGTAGAATCAGATAGAGGTATATCTTTTAAAGAGTCGATGATTGACTTCTAGTTTCAAAAACGGTTTTTAATTTTCAGTTTTTAATACGGAATGAAAAAAATTACGTGCTGATCCAGTTTTCTCAAGTTGGATCAACTTTATCAAAGAAGTATCAATAATAAATTGCTCTAGAAATTCAAAGAACTGTAAGGCAATCTATCTTTTTCTTTGAAATTCGAAAGTATATGTGCACTTTTTGAGTCCACTTCAAGTTCATTTGCTAGAAAGTAGGCGAATTCGCTCTCCAATTACGAAAGAGGAAATGGCGGGGAAGCCATGCTCGATTTCTAATTTCGAAAGTAGAATTTAGTTTTTAGATTTCCCAGCGCTATACAAATTTTACCTAAGACTCCAGTTGAGTAAATTTTATCAAAACTGCCAATCATAAATTGTTTTTGAAAAAAAAGTTTTACCCGTTGATCCGGTTTTCTCAAATTGGCCTAGTTTTAACAAAAAAAGTGCCCATCATAAATTGTTCTGCCAACTGAAAGAGCTTTAAGGCTCTTTCAGTTTTCTTTTCCATAAATTGTTCTACCAGTTTTCTTTTTCCATAAATTGTTCTACAAACTGAAAGAGCTTTAAGGCTCTTTCGTTTTTTTTTCAGTTTTCTTGCGTTCATTACTCTTTTCCAACTGTCAGTTGGCTATGCTTTGAAATTCGAAAGTTGGTGTTTTCAAAAAACAAGTTTGTGTTTTTTTTCTGTTTATCTTGCGTTCTTTGACCCATGTCTTTGACTCCAACTGTCGGTTGGCTATCTTTAAGTGTTCCTGCCCCCCTAAATATGCCTCTGCATAGATACATAGATGTTTCTAGACCAGAATAGTTAAATTGATCTTTAGCTTACGATAAGTTCAAAGACTTGGACTGTTATTTTTTCTGGTAAAAAGTAGAAGTGTTAATTTGGATGTTTCTTTGTTGCATCGGTTCACGTTGTCTGCATGAAAAATGTGTCGTTTGGATAAAACAAAAAAACTCAATGAAAACTGGATGCAATTAGTACCAAAAATTTTTGTAGTTTGTCTTCATTAATAAGTCAGCACCATCATAATTAGGACTTTTTATCCACTAGAAAAACTAGTTCTGCTGTTCACAAGAGAAAGGGCCGATGTTGGGCCTCTGATTAAGATCTATAGCCAGTTTTAACTAATTTTTCTCAGAAATGAGATCATGTCATAATGGGATACGACCTGTCACCTTCCTGTTGGATCTCCTGAGATTGTTATTTAGGGTTTCCAAATTACTCAACATACCGCTCGCTTAGCAGATTCGTTGGTTTCAAATGAATAACCGTTACTGGACGATATTAACTGGTTGGACTATGTTCTGGATGATTTCATATTGAGTCATCGCTTCTTAAAACATTAAAACAATGCCTCTTAACTTGAAGTAGTAACCTTATTTTTAACTAGTAGCATTCAGCTTAGAAGCGAAATTTTCCAGGGATTTTCCACGATACACAAAAATTGAACCATTGAGAAGAAGAAATAAACATTTTCGAATAATCTCTATCGCAACATACATGTATTTCACGCGTCTAGTCTTGTGTGGCCTATTGTCTTGAGCAGAAGAATTTTTAGAAATTTGAACTTTTGGGGCAATTTGGACTAAAAACGTTGTTGGAATAGGTTTTAGGGGAATATAATTGGTGCCTATCGCAATATCAAATAGGTTTAAAATATTGGCTGAAGTAGTTTATGTCAATGGAGTTAAAAAGGAAATAGATGCTCTAGATGATCTGCTTCGCTTATCTTTTCTTCATAAAAAATCTGATGGGATATTCTAATAGAGAATTAATGAAACTGGAAAATTGATTTGTTTTTGGGATCCTTCAACAACTTTGGTCACATATTTACTAAAAAATCGTTGTGATTTTTTTCACTGACACGTGGCTCAAAGTTCCGTTTCTTTATGCAGTTTGATTACAATCAAGTTTTTGTGCTCAAATAATTTTGAAAATTTAATATGTATTAATTTTACGTTACGATAAAAAATTTGAAAACATTTATGGCACGCTGTATATATATTTTTTTGGAATTATTTCTGATTTTACTGCTTTTACTCCTGTGGCCGTTTTGGCACAAAACATTATAGTTTAATTTTCTGTTGTTTTTTTTTATCACATCTGTTGTAATCCGACTCGGTTCGTCAGAAAACAAAAATTACTTCTATTCAGCTGATTGCAACTTCGGATCTTGTGAACAAGATTGATTCAACCATAGTTATTATAAGCCGCGTGCGTGCTGACTAAACTGCAGAACTACGGTATTTTCAATACTTCAGCCGAGAAAATGTTCAATAAACATTAGATAATGCATCGCAGCTTGGAACTTGTTGAGACCAAAAAACTGTAAATCGCTAATTGAGAAACGATATGTGTATTTATATATTTACAATGCAATACAAGAGCCGAGAAAGTTGTCAAAGCGCAGCATTTGATCAGCTTGCCACTTAACAATGGTAACATTTTTGGCATCAAACTTCGGTTTAAGAAGTTTTCACACAAAGTTATTTTCAACTAATAAAAAATAGTTTCATTCTAAAAATTATCGGACTTTTTGGCCAGTTGCTTTCTTAAGAAAATAAATCTTTTCATTCTTTGCCGAAAAATAATATTATAAAAATATTTACAACTTTCTAAATTAATAAAATTTGAAATTGAGTTAGAATGACTGATGTTGTGACACTTCCTGACCTGGGGGCCAATGTGGACCAATTTTTCCTCATCATTTGTGGTATGATCGTGTACCTCATGCAAATGGGATTCGGGTTTCTTGAAGCGGGATCCGTCCGCAGCAAAAACGTTACGAACATCCTAATGAAAAACATGCTGGATTCGGCAATTGGAGCTCTCAGCTACTGGCTTCTCGGCTGGGCGTTCGCCTATGGAAAGGACGGAAACGCTTTCATTGGCTACAGTAACTTTCTGCTAATTGACAAAGCAGAGACGGAGTCAGCCTCGTGGTTTTTCCAGTACGTGTTCGCCGCAACTGCGGCTACAATAGTGTCAGGAGCGATGGCAGAGAGAACCAACTTCATAGCCTACATTTGCTATTGCATCACACTCACAGCTTTCGTATACCCCATCGCAACACACTGGGTTTGGAATTCTAGAGGTTGGCTGGCGGCCGAATGCTGGTGGGACAATGTCGCTTTCATGGACTTTGCGGGAAGCTCAGTTGTCCATTGCCTCGGTGGAACTGCAGCATTGGTGGGAGCAATTTGTGTCGGAAGACGAAAGGACCTGTGGAATCCCGTTTCCGAGAGATACGAACGAATTAAGGGTAAAAAACTTTTTCTCAATACCCATTTTATATCATAGTTTGGTTTACATTGCTTACCAAATACCTAAATACTCATGGATCATTCAGAAATCTTAGTATCTTTAAAACAGTTTAAGTAATGACGAGAAAATATCGAGTTGTTAATGAAAGACGTTTCTTTTCAGGACACTCAGTGCCCATGTGCACTCTTGGAGGCTTTGTCCTCATCTTTGGATTCTTCGCGTTCAACGGAGGATCCCAATTGTCCATGTCGCATCCAGGCGACGGTGCCGCATTCGGGAAGTCCGTGAAAAACACAGCTCTAGGAGGTTTGGCTGCTGGTCTAATCGCAGTCGTCATCAACTACTTTTTCCACGAAAGGAAGTTCAGTCTACTAACCTGCATCAACGCCAACTTGACTGGCATGGTCGCCATGTGCGCAGGGTGCAACGTTGTAGAAGAATGGGCCGCCATTGTCATCGGTTTGATTGCGGGACCTACCTTCCTGGCGTGGAGCACTCTCATTTTCAAACTCAAAATTGACGATCCTCTGGATTGTGTTGCTGTGCATCTTGGGGGTGGCTTGTGGGGTATTTTGGCAGCTCCCATTTTCAACCAACACGTTGGAATTTTGTACAACTGGGACGAATTGGCTTTCCAGCATTTCTTCTGGAACCTCCTCGGAGTTGTTGTTATCATTGCATGGACCGCGGCAACTTGCACCCCATTGTTCTTACTGCTGAGAGTGCTGAAGGTTCTCAGAGTTCCTGAAGTGGAAGAAGACACTGGCTTAGACGTCGAGTGTCAAGGAGAGGTCGCATACCCTTCTGTCGCATATGAAAAATCCCCTCATGGTGACATCCCCTACAAGCCCAAAGAAGACCCTAAGAAAAACGGCCAGGCTCCTGAAAAAGCTTGAATGAACTGAAAAAAAAAAAACAATAATAGTTGAGAGGTTGATCATTGATAAATAAACTGTCGCGCTTTATTGATTATAGTTTTTCTTTTTTTTTCTACAATAAACTACTTGCTAGCCTGTTTTTAAGAGGACAATTAAGATCTATTTAAGTTAACAGATTACACTCAAATTTACAAATTTGCCAAGTTATTGGAAAAACGCAAGTGATACTCTGAAGAGAAAAGACAAAGTGTCGACCAAATTAATTTTTGAAGCTCTCTCAAAACGCTATTAAGACGCGCTCTCCATCCTGTGCTTCAAGATTTTTTCGGCGCGCTCTCCATTTTGTGCTTCAAGTGCAAAAAATATTTGTATTTAAAGATGCTATTAAAATCGGGAAAAATGTTTTTTTTCTACTTTTCTGCAAAAATTATAAAAATTATTTGATTGGTTCGAAATTGATTTTGAACCTCTTTTCAACAGTTTTTGGTCACTGGGACACTTAATTAAACTATCGCCAATCTAGTGTTTATATAATAACCTTCTTTTTTAAGCTAAGTCGCAAATATTGGTGCCACTTTTGGGGCACCCATACAGCTTTTTGATAGCATGTGCTTTGAAATTCGATTAGCAATTAGCACAGTTGCTGATTTTTATATTCATCTAATGAACCGAAAAAAGCCATTTGTTTCAAAAATTTTAAAATCAATAATTCTCGAAATTTTTCAAATGCTCAATTTTTACATGATAAGGTTTTATGCTTTCCCATTTGTTGCATGCAGAGTTAGTGTACATGCCTTCCTTCTTTTCATTGTTTCCAAACTATTAATTGCAAAATTGTGTCCATTTGTATTTAGTGACACTTTTGCTGAATGGCTTGACATTTTTTTAAGCTTTGTTCGTGACTAGTGTTTGTCGATGATTAAGCGTGTGTGGCTGAGTGGTTAGTGCGTCAGACTCAAAATCTCTATATTACAGTAAGTCGCAGATCGAAACTTGGACCTGGTCGAATTTTTACTGATTCAAATTTTATTTCTATTTTTGGAATTGCTCTTTTTAGAGCTGCTTTTTGTCGTATTCACGCTAGTGTGTGCGGGCGAAACTTCGCCTCTGTGTAATACATATCAATTACTCTTTGAATGCTAAGCAATATGAATAAACAGACCTTTATCTCAATGTGGGCGAAAAAAAAACGGCTTCAAATTTCTCCGAACACTTCGACACAGAAATTATTGCTAGTGAAAAATTCAAGGAGTTATGAACAAACCTAAAGTACCTGCAAATGATCAACGGATTAGTTAAACAATGCTGCAAAATATTTTTAAAGTGGTTATCCACAAAAATGATCGGGTTCAAGTACTACCAACCCCTTCTTGCAAAAAGAGGAAACTCGTTCATTAAACTAAAAATCTACTTTGTATTTGAAAATTCATTTTTTGCCAGAACAATTTTTCTCATTTTTAGGTTTTCGTATGGTTTTCTTAAAATGAATTCCAGATATTGTTGGTTTAATATCTGCTGTCCGTAAACTTGAATTTTTTCTAAGAATTCCTTGAAATACATGACTATTATAAATTCTATTATAAATTGGATTGACAATTTGGTCAAAAAACATATTTGGCTTTTGGTCTGTAAGCAGTCTTGTAGGATGTTTTGATCCGAAATTGCTCTAGAAAGTTGTAGATATTATAATTATTGTTCCTACCATTGAAAGGGGACGGAATTTTATTAACAAGTTTGTTTCAGTTTTTCTTGTTTTGCCACAAACAATCATCGGAAATACATAAAGTTAAAACACGTTCGGCCGTAATTTGAAGGAATTTTTAAAAAAAATCAAAAATTTTCCCGGGCACAACATCGTTTCAAAATTTATATATTTTTTCTGACGTCAAGCAAATAAATTGAAAAATTGTGTTTTGTTTTAAAAGCTTAGAAGATTACAAAAGCTTAATTTAATCCGTAAAATTTAATTTTACTCAATTAAAGTTCGTCTTCTGAGTATTTTCACGCCTATGACAGTTGGATATGCCTAAGCTCTAACTGTTCTTCAGATCTTTTTATCACACCACGCCGAAAATACGATACTTATTTGAAAAAAGCGGTTGAAATTTTCAAGACTATGGTCGTAACATTCTGTGCTTCCTGCACTGTAATCGGTTATCCTTGTTGAATTTTATGACTTTAATTGATTAAGAAGCTTAGCGAGCCTAAAAATGTTAGTTATATTTTCTGATATTAAAAATTAGAAAAATCGATTTAAAATTTGCGCAAAAGCCCAGAAATACGCACTTTATACAAGTGCTGTGCTTTTCGCAATTGGCCTGATCAAATACTTAACCGAGCAAAGTTGTCTAGTTCTTGTTTACAGTACGCGCTCTGAAAAATCCCTTCAATTTGAAAACCAGAGAATATCTAGATTGGGGAGCTTTCCAATGAAAAGACCCACGGTCCAGATAAACTCATGAAACACATAAAACTTCTCTGGTTGTTTAGTTACAATGAATATAGATTGATTACTAAATGAACTTGATGAAGTAATTCCAGAGTTCTCATCATGTCCTGGATTAATGAATTCGCCAGTTTTAGGTATTTTGCTATTTCTTTTTGGGTGGGTTTTTTTTCTGCCTAGAATGAGGGATGGAGTTATTTTGGTAGTGGTTGTTTAGCTGTAAAAATCTAAAAATTCCATGTTTTTGTGAAGCCTGGATTGAATTTGACCGAATGAGGTAGAAAAACACGGGTTAAATTTTCTCTGGTGCTTGAGCCAAGGGCTATAGTGCCCCTATCCTTCTTGGCCTCAAATGTGGCTAGAGTGAACGACTGTAACATCTCCTGTTCATTGCGGGCTAGGCTAACAAAGATTACCCTAACAGAAACGAAAGCGACAGTGTGCAAGGTTGCTCTACCATTTCTTTTTAATGTTGGTTCAACGCTTATGTGTTATTTTTCATTCCATTCTGCGGTCAGTCACAATTTGAAAATACTGCATATTTCCGCCGTTTTTATATTCGGCCAATATCAATATTTAGTCCCTGAAATGTTTTTTTCTTTTCAAATTTTAGATTACTGAAATCTGATGGGCTGATTTTTATTTTCGCGCACTCGGTCTTTCGCGTATGAGGGATTCCACCAGCTAAATAAATCGCTGGTATTAACTTTGTACGACTCAAAAATTTACACATTGATAGTGTCGAGAATGTGTAGGTTTTCAATATTTTCTTTTCCTAAAAACTATTTGACATAAGTCAAGGGACAGTCGTAAAATTCAGGGCTTTGTCCTGATATTCGAGCTGAGCAGTCTTGTTTAGTCAATTTATTTGCGTTGGTTAGTAAGTTAGTAAAAAAACGTTTGCCTCGTTGGGATCTAAATAAATAACACTTGAATTATTTTTAGAATCAACCGGAGCTTCTTCATCCGAATAGTTTCGATACATGTAGATGTTTACAAAGTGTATCTTGATAATATGGAATAAGGAAATCTTTTGATTACATTTTTTGTCTTCAGGTACTTTTACCATAGACATTTTTTTTTACTTGCGTTACCTGAAATAAAACAATCATGTATAGGTGATCGCTGGTAGGGCTGGTTCCAATGGTTTTTGTGTTTTCGTTTCGAATTGGCATACTTGACGTAGAAGTACTTACTCCAAACATTATACGTTTTGTAAGGGGTTGGGCCAATTGTGCCATCTAATTTTATCTAAGTTTATATGGTAGTAAATGTGAACGAAAGAGTACGTGCTCAATGTTACCATTTCTTGCATTAACCTTGTTGTCGTTGTTCCGACTTTGGAAACGAAAGTAACGGAATTTTTGTGCTCGGGATGGGTTTTTTTCTTCGGACAAAGTTCGACTTTTTACCTAGCCTTTTTTGACGGAATTTATTAAATATCATTCAAAAAGTATTGTTGCCCTGAGCTTAAACTTGAAACGATATTTCACTTGTGATCGTTTTTCGTAAAGTTATGAGGATTTAAAGATTGCCATTTTGGCCAATTTGGGACAATTAACGCGCGATATATTTCGCGCTATTAACGCGTAAGCAAGATTTAATCCGTATTAGAAATAGTTCCAAATGATTCAAGGAAGCTTATATGTCATAATTGATTTGTTAATAGGAGCAAAATTTATCAATTTGTACTTAATCATGGCGTGTGGGGTGATGTTTTTCACAAAAAATCTCAGATTTAGAAAAAAAATTGTTTTTTTATTAGATTTATTTTCATGGTACTGCTGCTCCATAGACCTCAAAAGGCAGTTGGAACATTCAGAGTTTCCCCTTGATACGAGTAGTCTTGTTTTTTTTCTTTACCAACAACGGTTCGACAACAATTAGGGGGTAGGGGCAGTCAGAGTTTGTAGGACTTTGCCTTGATTCACGAGCGGTCTTGTTGTTTCGACTTTCGTAGCAAAAGTAACGGAATATTTGTGCTCGGGGTGTGTTTTTTTTTTATTCAGACAAACTTCGTCTTTTTGACTAGCCCTTTTTGACAATTTTTTTCTATCGCTCGAAATTTATTGTTGTCCTGAGCTTAAATTTGAAAAAATATTTCTTCTGTGATCCATTTTGTGAAGTTATGGGGTTTAAAGATTGCCATTTTGGCCAATTAGGGACAATTACCCCGCGAATTGTTTCGCGCTATAAATGCGTTTAGCGGAAGCTAAATCCGTCTTAGAAATCGTTCCAATTTGATTGAAGGAAGCTTATTTGCCATAATTGATTTGTTATTACGAGCGAAATTTATCACTTTGTAAATTATATCGCGTGTGCGTGGATGATTTTCACACAAAATCTCAAAAAAAAATCAGTTTAGTTTTATTACATTTTGTTTTCATTCTATTACTGCTCAACAGGCCTTAACAGGCAATCAGAACATTCAGGGCTTCACCCTGATACCAGCAGTCTTGTTCAGACTTTTGTAACAAAATTAACGGAATTTTTGAGGGGGAGCCAAAAAAGTAGTATTTGGCTTCTCAGGAAACCATAGTGTTGTACCTTGCCTTCTGTTAGGGCGTTGCAATTGTTAAGTTTCGGAGAAACGAACTCTCACTTTATAGAGAAGTCCTTTCCCACTTTTTGGTTCAAAATAAGAACATGATTGGATATCGCCCGATATCACGCGATGCTGCGCGATGTCATATCACGAGCTCAGATCTCAACAGGCGGTTAAATTTCCATATATATAAAAATTGATTTACTACTCTTTTATCGCTCTCTAATTAAACTGTTGATTATACCTAGTTTTGCTGCCATTATGTGAAAGGTTATGGGCCCAGCTGCTAAAATACAAGCCAGAAATCAAGATTGACTGACTTAACAAAATTTTTTCAGAGAGCAAGCTTTAAATTGTTGACACAGTAAAAGTCACAAAAAAAGACAACCGAAGAAAAAAATCACAAAGTGAACTGGCAGATAGACAACAGAGCAAAACAAAAAGTCATTGAGACAGGGCATTGAGACAATTCAGTGATCAGTGAAGTCAAGTCTGGAGTCGCAACGAAAGCTGAAAGAAGCACACGAGAGAAAGAGATACACACACAGAGAGAGAGAGAGAGAGAGAAAAAAGAGAGAGAGAGAGAGAGAGAGAGAAAAAAAAAGAGAAACAGTGATAGATAGAAACTGACAAACTGTTCAATTTGATAACTCAATTGATGTGGTGTTTTATATAAATTTGTAGATAATTGTTGTTGCTTGGGGGGATCGTAATCCGTCGCTGCGAGATATGCACTTGAACCTGATTTAAAGAATAAAAGTCCACAAAAAAACACTCCAAAATTTCTATTTTCTAATATATTTTGCTACGTATGAAGTAAGTATGTATGTAAGTCTGTGAAGTAACCTTAGCTTTTCTAAATCGCTGATGTGTTATTCAGTACGCTTATCATTAGGTTTTGGATCAGACTTAGGTAATGAGATACATGATTACTTGTATTATGCGCTGCGATATGTTTGCTGATATATTATAGACTGACTTTTTGTCATTGAAAAGTACGGGGAACATAAGGTATTTGTTCAGAGCAATACGGTTAAGGTGAAAAATGTCTAAGTCAGAGAGAATAGTGTTTTCAGGAAAAGAAGAAGATTTTTTGTATTTTGCAGAGCAATTTGAGGCTAGAATTTTTCATCTTAAACTGAATAAATTTATCAAAAGTGAAGTAGATGAGAAAGATTTTGCACCCATTGTTAGGAATAATGCTACTGTAGAACAGAGAGAGGCATCTTTAAGAAAAGGGAGAGAAATTTTAGAGAAAAAAGAATTGCATGTTTGGTTTTTAAGACCCTATAAAGGCAAGGGAAGTAAGGCTTGGGAAGTTTTGTGCAGAAGGTTCAAAAGCGCCGAGAGACCTAGACTGCCGCAATTGATTTCAGATTTAATTACAATAAGAATGAAAGGTAATGAGAGTGTAGTCGATTATATCACTAGAGCTGAAGAGACGCAGTCTAATTTGTTGAAGTAGACGAGGGTTTAAGTGAAAAGATATTTTTTTCAATCTTTCTCAAAGGCCTACCAAAAGAGTTCAATACGTTTTGTACTTTGGTTAAGTTTAGCAAAGATGATAAGAGTTTGAACGAAACTAAGAAAGACTTGTTAAACTTTGAAAGTGATCATAGGAATGAGAAGGAGGAAACTGAACATTCGCTTATTTCTAGAACAAAAACATGTTTTAGGTGCAATAAGACAGGACACATAGCAGCTCATTGTATCTTTAATTTAGTGAATAACGCTAACCAGTCATCTAGTGATAGACTTCCTGTGAAATGTTTCAGGTGCTTAGAAATAGGACGCATAGCTAGGGATTGTAAGAAGGAATTCGAGAGAAAAAGCGTGAGAAAAGACCAGCAGATGGCTGGAACAAATGAAACTTATTTTAGCTTTTACAACTCGGCTGAGAGAGTCGACGTGACCTAGTTATAGATTCAGGCGCAACTTGCAGTATGATAAAGGATAAAAATTTATTTGTTGAGCTTGAACAGAGTTTTAGCGAAACTGTTGAAAACGCTAACAAAACGGAGTTTAAGGTTTTAGGTAAAGGAAGAGTTGATTTTTTCGTGAACGATTCTCAAGGAAATTCGAAAAAGTTTCAATAAGTGATTGTTTCTATGTACCAGAAAACTCGAAAAATTTAGTGTCCGTCTCGAAACTTACTAGAGGAGGAGCTAAAGTAGTTTTTGGAGAAAAATCATGTATTGAGCAAGGAAATGGGACTGTTTATCAACTTAGTGCGCGAGGTAATCTTTTCAATTGGAAAATAATAGGATTTGGAAATCACAAAAAATTAAGTGTTGAAAAAGTGGAAAACAATTCTTCAGAGTTCAGAGTCAGTAAGACTTATTTTTGCAGAGAAACAGAAGAGAAAAATTTTAGTGAGCAAAATGAGAACTTGATGAAAGACGATGATATAAGGAAAGAAGTTGAGCTGAAAATTGAACCTAGAGCCCATCCAAAATCTAAAACGTCATTAGATGAACGAGGTAAGGATGAGTCGAGAAACTTATGCGAGGTTGAGAAGTTTCAGAGAATGGACATGAAGTTAGGTTCAAAGCTAAGGAAGCGTAAGAAGTTTGAAAGCAGAGCAGGCAAATTGATACGAATATTTGACTTAGGACAGAAAAAAGTGATATTGCTCTTAAAAAACATCGTATGGGACATGGTAAAACTGAACCTCCAGGCTAGTTTAGGCTATGATTTAGGCTTGGTACCAAAAACAATTCCTCATTTTTGTATGGTTGATTTCCGTGGGATCTAATAATTTCGATGTTCTTCATCAATTTGTACGTGACCCTGCTAATGTTCTGAAATTATTTGATTGGCTACGCCAGGAAGTAACGCCAGGAAGTAAGTTCTTGCCTATCTTACTAAGATTCTTGCCCTAATCAGATTTTTCATTCCATTTGAAAATTGTGAGCAGTAGAATTTTTAATTGACAAAACTGCTGTGAGTTTCTTTTCAGCGAGTGTTGTTGAACTCGCTTTTAGTTGAAAGCTGCTGGTGCGTCTGTAATTTTTTTGAAATTTATCTAAGTCTTGGGGAGTAGAAAAGTAGACGATAAGCAAATTAGACGGCTCCAATAAAGCGGAAATTAGACGTTAAACTTTTTTTTGCAAAACTAACATTTAGGCGGAAAGCAAAAGGCTGACAAAATTTTTTGCATAAATTAAAACTTCACAAATACAAAAAAAAGTATATAACCCCATTGCATGTCAAAAATTTTATAATTAATAATTTTAAAAACATTGATCCAATAATTAAAAACTATTTTTGAGATGCATAAATTATACAATTGCTTCATTCTAAAAACTGATTTGCATTTTAGCAAGCATGAACGAAAGTTAATTCTAATCAGAAACAAATTTCAGACACAAACAATACAATAACGTCTTGTTTCCCACAATTGTAGTTTTAAATTCAGTTTTTCTGGTCACGTTCAATTTGCTAGTCGTCTATTTTCCCAGGCCCCTTTATTCTCATTACTGAATTTAAGCTTCTTAATTTCATGCTTTTTTCTGCTACTTGGTTTGAAACATGATTATTTCGATATTTTACATTATTTCTAATTGAAGTGTTGATTATTGTTCCCACTTTCGAAATGAAAGTAACGGATTTGTGCTCGGGGTGGTTTTTTAGACAAATTTTGACTTTTTAACTAGCCAATTTTGACGGATTTTTTAAAAATATCTTACAAAAGGCATTTTTATCCTGAGCTTAAATTTGAAAAGATATTTTACCTGTGATTATTTTTCGTAAAATTATGGGGGTGTAAATATTGCCATTTTGGTCAATTTGGGACAATTAACGCGCGATATATTTCGCGCTATTAGCGCGTAAGCGGAGGTTTATTCCGTCTTAGATATCGCTCCGAATTGGTTGAAGGAAGTTTATGTGTCCTCAGTAGCGGATTTAGGGAGTAGGGTGGGGGAGGGGCGCGTACGTCTTCCTCCTTAGGGATTCGATCCCCTGCCGAACCAAAGAGAAGACGGTAATCAAATGTAGAAGTGGTGTATATTTGGTCAGTGGGTAAAGTGGGCTATCTCCTATTTGCGATGAGATGGGCGCTAATTAGATAAATTCTTACTGGCTAGGCAGTTCAATTTAGTAAGATGAGGGCGTTTGCTTTGATATGAACATGATTTTGGTGAAATTTTTTCATACTAAAATTGTTCATTAGAGTAGTATATAATTTTTTCAGGGTGTATAATTGTATAATTATTGTTTTAACTGACGTTGATGGATTCTGACAATTACATTGCGTTCGACTTAAAAACAAAAATAATATAAAGGAATAAAAACAATAAGTTATGCTTGTCCAACAGCTGAAGTCTGAAGTGAGATTTTTTTATGTTTATTTGGATTTGATTTAGTTTGGATTTTGTGGGGTTATTTACGTATGATGTTTTTTTTGTTGTTTTTTTAATAAAAATAAAATTAGGTCGTGCCGGTTATGGCAAATTCACTTAATTCTTGGGGTAAAAGCCATGAGTTTGGGGTACCAGAATTCGACGTGTTGGTTTTTCTCTAAAGTACGGCGAGGGTAGGAATGACAAGCTTTTGGTTGGTAAAATTTGATTAGTATTGTCAGCTAAGAGTGTGTCTTGAAAAAGCGATAAATTGAGGAATTTGTTTAGGCTGAAGTTTGTCAGCTTGAAAATAAAATTTTTTTTTACTTAGCTTAGATTTTTTGGAAAAGAACTAGTTAATTAATATATGCTGATTTTCTATGCTGATTAGAAAATCAATTATTTTAATTAACTAATTAGTCTTTAGCTATGCTTATTTTTTAAATGAAAACTGAAGACGGTCATCAACTGTAGAAGTGGTGTATCTTTAAGATATAAGAGTATTAGAGTATTTTTAAGATATTGTTTGTGAAGGTGAAAAAGATTTGTGCTGTTGTCTGGGGAGTGCAATGTCTTATGCCTATGATTGTATAAAATGTGGTAATTTTCAGTGATGTTTGATCATGTCAGGCATGAGGTTACATTTTTTGTTATGATTGATTTAATTATTTGGTTCATTAAAATTAACTTATGTTTAAGAAGGCGCGGTTCTAGGAAATTCTCGAGGGAGGGGGAGGGGTGGATTTTCAAAAGAAATGTGAAAATTATTTTGATCTTTTTTTAGGTCGACCAAATTGGTTTTCTGAGCTCTCCCAAACTATAAAGACTATAATATGACCAAATTTTCTGGGCCGCAAGCAACTTTTTCAAAAAAAAACAGGCCAAAAAATGCGTTTTATGCACTTTTTGGAAAATTTTAGTTCGAGTTTTGAATTTACGTACAAACATTTTTTAATCTTTGTAGTGAAGGGCTACCGAGGTTTTTTTTTCTGGGGGTTTTTATATTTATTTTCGAGTTTGCCATTGTTCAAAAATAGTTTCAGTCTTAGATTTCATGATTTTTTATGGTTTGCGTCAAAATTGTTTGCTTGTACTTAATGGGATTTCTCTATCCCGAGCAACCCTTCTTCGTACAAAACATTAACTGGAAACAGGAAACAGTTATTTGGATGGATTATGTGTTAAATTTTCTCTGAACATACAATTTCATCATTTGCATCTGTGGGTTTGTCTGTTTTTAAATCGTATGTTAATTTTTTTGGATTTTATCTTGAGGATAATTTGCGACGTTGCCATTACTTAAAATCCAAACTGTATGAGTGAAAACTCTTTTTAACGCTATTGACAAAATCATAAGCCTCAGTGGTGTACGGGTATGAGTTTATTTATTTCAGAGATATTTTAAGAATAATGATTCTTGGTTAATGAAATTTGTGCCATTATTTTTTTTATTATTCTGCCTGGTATTCCAAATTTCGTCATCTAATGTTCAAATAACATTAGTTAAACCGGGTTTTGTTCTGCGAAAAAAGAACACTCGTCTGATTTCCACTTTGTTCCGACTTTCGTAACGAAAGCAACGGAATATTTGTGCCCGGGGTGGGTTTTTTCTTCAGACAAACTTCGACTTTATAAATAGCAATTTTTGACGGCATTATTTTTTATCATTCAAAAGGTATTGTTGTCTTGAGCTAAAATTTCAAAAAACATTTCACTGTGTACCAAGGCAGAATGTACCAAGACGTCGATCAATGTATTTTTAATTAAAACAAACCTAATTTTTTTTGTATATTTAGCAATCAGGTTTTCAATTGTTTTCTGCGGAAAAAATGCATCAAAATTAAGGTGGCTCAGAAACAGATATTTAGCAAAAAAAACATGACCAATAAAGGCAGTTTAATTACCCCTCAGTTAATTTGAATTATTAAAAGATCAGATTTTCAATTATAATTTACGGGAAAAATGCGCTATAACCAAGGTTGCTTAAATGAATATTTTGAAACCAAAAACGAGGAAAATTAAGGGCAGTTCTCGCTTCAGAACTTAAATTGACCCAAAAACTGTACGTTTTTTTTTTTGCATAGACTCTCAATTACTTGGTTTACAGAACACAAACACTAACCTGCATAACGCCAAAATATCGTACTGAGTCCGTAAATAACGATTCCTTTATTTTGAAATTTATCGAACCGAAGGATTTTTGAACTTTCAGGAAAATAGTTGAATCTCTTTTGTCTAATGTTGGCTTAACTTTTTTTCTGGCAAAATATAACAATGAGGTAAGCTTTAAATTATTTTGCAGGTTTACTTTTTCATATGGGTAAGTTTTTCCCCTGAAGATTTGAAAATTGCAACGTTTGATTATTTTTTCATGTTTGTTCTTAAAATTGTTCACTTGTAAAACCAAAAATTGGACTAAGCACCGCGTTACACCATTATTTCTATTAGCCCAACAAGATTTTGTAGCTTCAATTTTCATACAGTGTTTTTGGTCAGAAAAAAATTACCAACATAAATTAACGAGCTTGAATTGAAAACGCACAAAATTGTAGTACTTCCGAAGTGAAATATATTTGACTGCTTTAGCAAAGTCAAAAAATCTGGTATTTTATTTTTGTTGGTATACTGGAACCAAACAAATTAAAATTTGCGCTCAATTCTTGCTCGTAAGTTGTGGGAACCGGATTTTAGCCTAATCGTTGATTCGTTTGCCCATCAAACAATTATAGTCGGTTTCTCAGGATTCGATCAAAGAGAAATTGAAACTGGAATAGTTCAAAACTTAGCAATAATTGATTTTTTATTACTTCATAACATGAAGTGCTTTAAAAAAAAGTTTTTGAAAAATCAGGCTACACTCTGTTCGTCTCATTGAATCATTATCGTTATTAATTATCGCTTGCAATTTGATACTAATTCTTGTCGCTCCGCCCCTGCAAGCTGCCTATTATTCTATAAACCCGTTGTTATAGTTGAAAAAAACTGATTGGGTCTTTTAAATACAACTCACAGCTGCTTTTATGCTTTCATTGAGGACGTTGAAGCCCGAGCGCTCTTTCCGATTATGGATTTGTGGTGGAACTACGCTGTATTTGACCGCCTAGATCAATTCACCATCAAAGTTGTTTTTCCCCAAGTTTTTCGTATTCGCTCTAGTAAATATCTCGTCAAAAAAATTAATGTGACTGTGCCATTCTGCCAGATGACACAGCACAACCTTCCGGCGACGTAAAAAAGGACGGCTAAAGGCCTTATGAACAAAAAAGTGTTGCGAAGGAGGGTCAGAATGTTCTGGAATTTTTAATTTTAAAATTTCGATTGAAGAGTGAACATTTCTGAGAAATAGAAAAAAGACGGCCATTTTGAATAAAAAAGACGAGAAAAGAACAACGACAGATATTGTGAAGAACAGTCGTATCAGAGACGAAAAAATACGAAGCCTCTTATCGTGGCGATAACACACGATAAGAACCTTAGCGACGGAAATTTGTGGAGAAGGAGGCTTCAGTGGGGGAAGAAATATACCACGGGACCCTCCCGGGACACGAAATATAAGAGATAAGAGTGTATCTCAAGAATATTACGGGAGCGGAGGCTTGGTCCCCCAGAGACTGTCTATGTTAAGGACTGTATAGACTGACTGTATAGCTGCTATAATGTCATAGATCTTAATTAACACCGTTATTGTTTAATATTTCAGAGTATGAGTAGCTAGAAAAAGGAAAGGGTCAATCCATCTCCAATGGATTTAATATAGAACTGTCACACAAAAACATATTAAAATAGGTTGTTTGAGCCGTGTTTTTAATGACAATCATGTAGTCTGAGGATCCGAGACTCAGCTATGTGGTTGTGATCGCATGTAAACGAAAGCTGATCAAAAGTCGTTTGACTGATGGCCTAAAAATGGTAACTTTTTACTTTGCCCTAAACAGACCAGAAAATCAACTGGCAAGGTCGAGACGGTGAAAAACGAGTAGGATTAAGGTAACTGACGCCTGCCAGTCGTTAATAGGTACTTTTTCTACGCTCCGTCGCTGTGTGATATTTGGGCGAATGTTACATAGACGTTTTTATGGCGCTCCTGGGTGGGCCTGTTAAAGGCATGCAACCATCATGATCAGCAAGCGTTTCAGCGACGAACCCTCCGCTCCGGGCGTATGCCCGAGTTAGAGGTCTTAATGACCGTTGTTGTACTAGGGGGAAGGTGCGTACCCTCCGTCTAGTACAATTTAGCTTTTTAACTCAGTTAACACCGAAAATTCCGGGGGCCGGAGGGTTAGGTGGGAAGTCATGAACCCGCTTGTCCCGAGGTCCCGGGACCAAAAACAACTAAAGAGAAAGCGTAAAACCAAACAAAAATAGTGTATAACCAAGAAAAAGCCAAAAACAAATTTATTTAAAAACAAAAAAGTACAAAAAACAGTAAAAAATCCAAAAAAGACCAAAAACAGTAAAAAACATAAAGTGACAGTTTATATGTTATTTCCGGACGAGATGTGATCTGACTTTCCTATTTGTTGTTGTTTCAGATTGATTTATATCGTTTTTGATAGAAAGGTTGTGTGTTTTGGTGAAGGGTTGGATACCCTCCCTCGAGTGTAATTTGAGTGTTTAAGCACGTTAATGGTGATTTTGCCGGTGACCGGAGGGTAGAAAGGCAAGCTGACCGACGTGTTCCACGCTCATCAGGGACATCAAGGGCAACATCTGCAACGACTGTTGGGTATCGTTGAAGCAATTTTAGTATCGTTCGGGTACTATTTCATTAAAACTTAAGTGGTGGGGGGGCACGATTGGCGCGGTCCGATTGTACCCTCCATCGATTACAAATTTCCGAGTTAAGGGTCTTAATTCGGGTATTTTGGTGCAAAGGAGGGTATAGTACTATTCATTAACGACTATTAATAGATCATTATCCTTATTATATATTACTTATCTCCTATTTAGACCCAAGAAACAGCCATTTTTGTCGAAAGTTACCAATTTTCGACCAAAACTGCAGACCCCCAAATTTCCGGATATCCGAGCTTTTCCGATAGGCAAAAAGCTTTTATACAGAGAGTAGCTACGTAGTTCGATCCCCTTCACTAAAGAAACCGCGTGAGCAAAGACTCAGTAGAAGTTAGAAAAACGGAAATTTTTTGATCAAAATTTTGATAATTTTCTGTATTTTGTCAATCTGTTTTGGGGATCGAGTTTTTGAGTTTTTAGAGTTAGAGCAATAAAATTTTTTGCGTTAGGAGCGTGCTAGCATAACGTGCTCGTTTACTAGAGAAAATTTTGGGTAACCCTCCGAGTAGCTCCGTGGATAGAGCTAACGACTTAAGGTTTGGAAAAGGAAGGAATCGGAGGGTCCAAATTTGATAGTTTTTGGCCAAATTTTTGTTTCTAAACCAATTTTGGTCCGGTTTTTTGCATTATTCCAGTGCCGTACAGGGCTACTACGCTCATTTCAAGTATTTTTAGGCACTTTTGACCGGAATTGCGAAAAAAGTCTTTCAGATCCTATACAGGTGGTGAAAAAGGCCATTTTGACGAACGCGTTTTTGGCGATTTCTCAAAGACTAGTTATCCGATCGGGATAATTTTGGTACCATAAGTCGACGTCTTTGACCACTTTTCCGAATCTCAACCGTTTTTGGGATTGACAATCTCGGAAAAGAAAAATTTTTTAGAATTTGTTGGTTCGGAGGGTCCAAATTACAGGTAACCCTCCGAGCGGCAGAAAATTTTATCAAAACATCTTTTTATTCAACTGGGAAGGTTGACCGTGTCAGCCAACCTAGTTTTAAGTCAGGTAGACCGCTTTCAGAGGCTTTACTGCGGTGAGATAACCTTTTTTCTTGATTTTGGGGGGACCCTCCGAAGTGACCCTCCGGAGTCAGCTAAACCCTTTAGCAACCCTCCTTAGTGGAAAATTTCCACGAGATCACCCTAAGAAGTTAAAACAGCTCCCCTTAGAGCTCCTAGCTTGTTTTGACGCTTTTTGAAGCTAGGGGGAGAACCTTCTAAGCGAGATCAAAAAATTTGAAAATTTTGGAGGTAACCCTCCGAAGTAACCCTCCGGAGCATATTAAGCATCTTATTGACCCTCCTTAGTAAATTTAGGGGGACCCTCCGAGGTAACTTGGGTGATTAGGGTACCCTCCGAAGTAACTTGGGTGATCAAGGTACCCTCCGAGGTAACCCTCCGGAGCGTCTTAAACCTTCTAACGATCTTCCTTGTTAGAGACTTGAGTAAACTTTCTGTGGCAATTTGGGCAACGGAAAATATCCATTTAATTAGGATCATATTAGGATATTAGGCGTGCTTATCAGGATCATAAGAACCCATTTTGACCCGGAAATTCGTGATCAACTTTGGATTCTACATTGGGTGTATTAGAAGTACCCGAACAAAATTTTTTTTGATTGTGATTTTGGTTGTGTGGTTGCCTTGAGCTACTTAATAGGAAAGTTCGGGCAATCCGGGAACAAATAAAGGAAGACCTCGGTGGGTGTATTAGGCAGATACACACCCACTTGAGAAGAAAAATTGTTCCCTACTCTCGTGCACTTGGAGCAGTCCGAGTGTGGGAGAGCTTTTTCATAGATTTGACGAATTTTCGATCAAGAGGTTGCCTTGAGCTACTTAGTAGGACAGCTCGGGCAATCGCAGGACACCCAAAAGAAGACCTCGGTGGGTGTATTAGGCAGATACACACCCACTTGAGAAGACTGTGTCCTGGGCTTCGTTCTTTCGGATCGTTCCGATTGGGGGAAGTCTTTTTCTTTAAGACTAAGTTTTATTTATCTATTTCTGAATCATCACTGCTTTTTATCAAAGATTGTTTAATTTTAACAAAGCAGTGACTTGATAAATTGTGTGGCGATAAATTGATACTGACAAAAGGTCGCTGTCACCTGTAGGATATTCTTATCTGATTATCGATTGTGTTTTGTGTGTCGATTATATCTTGTGGAAACTTAGTGATACTGTTATACTGTACAACCGGGTTGAGTTAGCATTATATCAATACTGGGTAGACCCTGTGTGCAACTTTAGCTGAGTCACTAGTTTAGTCGTGAGAGATCTAAGAGACATTTTGATACTGACGGAATCGAGTAGGCAGCGTTAAGTGATTTAACTAAATCTTGTTTGTGGTACGTTTGCATTGCCATCAAATTACGAATACTTTCATTTTGTTAAAAACTATGCAGCGCAGGGACTCGCTAGGATCGACTACTAAAATTCCCAGGCTAAGCAAGGGAAGCACGCGGAAGTTTAGAACTAGGCGTAGCCAAACCTCGTTTAGCAGCGCTTCCGACGCGTTTGCTGAAGACGAATCGACTAAAGGTCAACCTGATCTTTCAGTGAGCGAAATGAAACTAAGGAGCGAGAAAAACCTCGATGGCAATCAAAGGCGGAGCGCCGAGGCCGAGCCTGCGAGCGAAACGCTGGTGGATCCCTTTGACGAAGGGGAGCGAACGCTCATTCGACCCGACTTTGAGCCAGATGAGGTCCTCGAACGGGAGGAAGCCGAGAGGACAGAGGAGACCTCGGAGCGTCCCGAGGTCGAACCTCGGGAGGAAGTGTTGTACAGGGGAATGTCCAAATCAGAGACTAAGAGCTATAAATGGAGAAAGGAACCTTCACATCTGACAAGTGCACACTCATCTTTGGCCAAACAGAGCAACAACGCGATGATGTCGAGTATGAGTCCGGGTGAAGAGCAGACGTTCTCGAAGGCAACGAAAAGTTGGAAGTCTTTGTACGATGAGCGCGTGACGTCGCTACAAGCCGGAGGTCTATCCTCTAGTTACGACCAACCGGAAATAACCCATCCGGATGTGAACTTCACACCGTGCCCAAGGAACGACATGAGCAGGGAGGCGTCTTCTGCCTCGCCGACCAGGCCTATGTCAGATGGGATAACGATGGGAGCATCATCAACGTTTGACAGACTGATGACGTCAATGCACAAGCAAAAGGGCGGTGCGTCATCGAGTACTAGGCTACAGCCACAGTTGACCTCGTCTTCTCTGGGCTAACCCCGCCATTGGGGGCAGCTGGTGACATAAGTGATATGTTCGCTGGTGTGATGAATGGCCTGGATGAATTGAGGCGGGACATGACTAAGAGGATAGATCAAGTTGACGAGAGAGCTCACCATGGTCGAGAGAGTTTGAAAGATGAGCTAACGCACGTGAAGTTGCAGGCGAGGTTTGATCAGGCTCAATTGATTCGTAACACCGATCAATGCCTGGCCGAGAGCCTGGCACAGGCAAACAAAGAGTCAGAGGAAAGAGAGGCTAGGATGACAAGAGAGATCGAGCGATTGTTGAATGATCATGATAATACCTACACCCAAACGATGACTGGCCTGGAAAGGAGGTTGGACACCAAATCTGACTTGATGATGCGGAAGCTTGACGCGATCCTGAATGGGAGTAGTTGGCAGGAGCATTCCAACTCAAGGGAGCGCTCACGCCATGCGAATGTTGGAAATGGTACGGGCAACAGTGCCAGAGCCCAGCAAGGCTCGAGAACGAACTACGAACATAGAAAGAAGGAGCGGCCAAGGGCAGCCCCGCAGAGGCCTGGCTGGACGAATCCAGTCCCACCGGAGGCAGATGCCACCCCGGAGACAAGATTGCCAACCGTGCCACAAGTCAGTTCAGTGGCAGATCTGACTATAGTCTCACAGGACACAACGATGTATGCCTCGATGTTTGAGCCTCTGAACAGATCTCTCAAAACATTCATCACCAAGCTCTCGAAGTCAACCGAGAGATGAGAGAGGTCAAGAAGGACACTGAAAAAGCCGAAGTCATATAAAGACGAGTCAGACGGCTGCATTGATACTTGGATAGAGGTGATGAAGTTACACTTTGAGGAAGAGAATCTCTCCAAGAAACAAGAGTGCAGCGCGCTGACGAGCAACCTGGAGGGTACTGCATTAAATTGTGTAATGGCGAAAAGAGCCAATGAGAGAGACAGCGCTCGCAAGATATTCGACATCCTGCTGAATCGTTTCGGCTCTGGAGTACAAGGGCACCAGGCTATGGTGAAGTTCGAGAAGAGGCGTCAGAGAGATGAAGAATCAATAGATAAATTCTTGGACGACCTTGAATTGCTCAGGAGGAGAAGCAACCCGGATGAGAGAATATCCGAGCGAAACTTGGCGATTGCTTCGAAGTTCATGGATGGAGTAAGGAGTGAGGAGTTGAAGACGATGTTGGCCACTCACTTCACCCTGTCGCTTGACCAGGTACCCACGCCTGACGACTTGCGTATGAAGTCACGCGAGTATTTACTCATAAAACCGAGGGCGCAAAACCGTTACAGCAATTATGGCAACTATAGCGGGACAAACACTGGTGCGAATTCCAGTTGGTACAAACCTCGCGATGACATGGACAAGAGGAGGTCGTGCGCGAATTGTGGTTCGATTGACCATCACGTCTCTGCGTGTTCTGCATACAAACAGAACATGAAGGCCATAGGCTACTTTCTCGAGGACGCCGACGCGACCGACGAGGATCATGAGGAGTACGTCAGAGGGCTCATCATGAAATATGGTCCGAGGTGTTTCTTCTGTAATCTGGAGGGACACTTCAAGTCGGATTGTACTCAATTTTGGGACGCAGTAGCGGACGCGAAGCATCCCCGCCACGAAGAGGCGCTTTCGGGTGTCAAGGCCAGTCGAGCACGTCTGATGAACGAGGCTGAATCTCGGAGAAAGGAGACGACACCGAGCACCTTTACGACCAAAAAGGTTAAGACATGGCCTGACGAGGTGGTAGCTTCGAACCTCGAAGCAGAGTCGTCTAGCCCACTCAAGGTGGATTACGGCCTGGCGGCAAGGACAGCGCTGCAGAATGTCAAACAGGACCTAGCCACGAAAGAAGTGGAGCAATGGGTAAGGTCGGAGCTGGAGAGCACAGATCTTCGGGAAAGTCTTAATGTCCTGAGTAAAACGACAGAAGCAGAAGACAAAGAGGAACCCAAGAAACAGGGACTAAAACTGAACGTTATATCTGGTAAGACTTTCGGCATCACGAAGGCGGGGACAAAAATAATGTCCATCATCTCAGTCGCAGGGCACCAGGTGGTCAAGAACTTGAGTGAGCCATCCGAGATTACACTAGTCCACCTGGACATCTATGCCGACTACCTGAAGGAAAAGGATCCCAAACTGGACTCCAGGGCATTGCGAGCGCTGCTCACAACGGGAGGTCCGAGGCTGATGAAAGTGGACGGACATTATATCCATGTCCATGGCCCTTACCCGATCCTGATGAATGTGGATGGCATCAATATCTACACGAAAGCTCACATAACTGATGCGAACGATCAGGTTGGCCGGATATACATTGGTCAAGAGGAGCTGAAGGTTAGACGAATCGGACACAACGCGATGCTCGAACAAGATGCGGTGCATATTGGTTGTGAGGCGATCTGGACGTGCAAGGCAGACAACTTTCAGTAAAGGGACTGCTAGACACGGGAGCAGTGGTTAGTGTCATGCCAGTCAAAACTTGGACTGACATGGGTTTCGAAAGGTCGGATCTCATACCGACAAACATCAGGTTGGCAGCTGCCAATCAGGGAGCGATCTATGTTACCGGACGAACCCCGATCATTTCACTGCAGCTCGGAGGAAGACATCTTTGGATGAGCTTCCTAGTAGTAGAGAATTTGGACAAATCCGATCAGTTCATCTTAGGAAGGGATTTCGTTCGCAACTTTGACGTCACGATCGATCTCAATGACGGATTGATTAGGATCAAGGATCCTGAGATAAAGTATGAGAAAAAACCCCTTAATAAGATCTTAATTAATCAGGCCAAGGTGCCGATTTTTGTGGATCGAAAAGTTAGAGTAAAACCAAACCAAGCCGTAGTAGCGACGTTTAGGATGAGGAACTTGAATGAACTCAGCAATGACAGACAGGTGTGTCTGGTACCGAATCCAAACAGTAAAAGCTCGGCTATTTTAGGAAGAAGCTTCTCACTCACTCAGAGCGGACTGTGTGTGAGTGTGTTATTGAACACAGAAGCAACAACAGTGACAATACAGAGGGGAAAGAAACTTGGCTACGCTTTGCCTCTGAACACAGACTTTCAGAGTGTGGAGAACTTGAAAAAGTTTGATGTAACTAAATGTCCATTGCATGCGAACCAAGAATGTATAATGAAAAGAGTGAATGAATTGAAATCTTCTAGGAAATTGTTTTCAATGAAGTCGGAAACAGATGATGGGCTGTCTAGTCGTTCCAACTTTCCTGAGAGGCCGACGAAAGCAGAGTTAGCAGCGAATAAGCCTGTCCTACCTGAGATAGAACACCTGAAGGGTAAAATATCAGATAAGGAATTAGATTCGCTCAGAGCGGTGCTAAATCGGAACGCAGACGTTTTTTCAAAGCATAAGGCCGACATAGGTTGTTGCAATTTTGTAGAGCACGAGATTGAGATAGAAGAGGGCTCGGTACCTCATAGGGAAGGGGCGAGAAGAATGACCCCAAACAAGTCAGAAGCGTGTAGGAAGGAAATCGAGATGTTAATGGAGTACGACATGATCGAGCCGTCGAAGTCTCCATGGGCTTGTGGTGTGGTCATGGCGAAAAAGAAAGGGGGACAACTCAGATTTTAGTGTGATTTCCGTTATCTGAACGCAGTGACTATAAAGGACGCATACCCGATTCCCCGCATCGATGAGAGCCTATCCAAGCTGGGAGACGCGAAGTTCTTCACGACGTTGGATTTGGGCTCTGCATTCTGGCAAGTGCCACTTAGAAGGCAAGATCGAGAGAAGACAGGCTTCGCGTGTGAGCTGGGACTGTTCCAGTGGAAGAGGATGCCATTCGGATTGTGCAACGCAACGGCCACATTCCAGCGACTGATTGCCCAGGCACTCACGAGCATCACTAAGAAATATGGGAATCTCATCATGTGTTATGTCGATGATGTCGTGATTGCAACACCAACCTTGGAAGACCACATAGAGAGGTTGGAGGAGGTGTTTTCTTGCATGAAGCAGGCGGGTCTGAAATGTAAACCCTCTAAGTGTGAAATCCTCAGGGATTCCATAAAGTATCTGGGCCGCCTGGTTGACAAACATGGAGTGAGACCAGATCCCGAAGCGGTTGAAGCGGTGCTGACCTGGAAGGCACCTAAAACAGATACACAGCTGATGAGTTTTCTGGGATTCGCAAATTATTATCGAGAGTTCATCAAGGGGTATGCTGACAAAATATACCCCATGCAGAGGTTGATGAGAAACAAGGGCAAAAAGTTCACTTGAACTGATGAGGCACAAGTTTCATTTGAAAACATCAAGCGTGAACTTTGCGAGGCACCGGTCCTCGGCATGCCAACAGAGAAAGGGACGTTCGTACTGGACACGGATGCATCAGTGGTTGCGATATCGGGCATACTTCACCAAGAGCAGGAGTGGAACGGGAGAACGGTTCTTCGTCCGATAGCTTACGGAAGTAAAGTCCTGAGTGATACTGAGATGAAGTACGGCGCACCAAAAGCGGAGATGTTTGCTGTGATCACGTTCGTGGAAAAATACAGGGCCTACCTGGGGAGTGCTCCCTTCAAGTTACGTGTGGATAACCGTGCCCTTGCCTGGCTGAAAACCTATTCGATGGACCAAAGCTATATTGGTCGTTGGATCGTGCGCCTGGATGGATACCACATGATCATAGAGCACCGTACTCGTGACAAGCACCAGAACGCAGATAGCCTCAGTAAAAAGACAGAATTTTATGAGCGCCTCGAGGAGAAACAGGCTAACCAATCAGAGATCAAAGACGGGTTTTCCTTTCTGGATAAAGAAACCTACGACAAGCTGCCACTTACTAGGTGGTTAGATAAGTCAGGACATCCTATACCTGGACACCCTGACCTTCCAGTGGAAACAGCCGCTAAGATAAAGCTTTTAGCCAGAGGCGAGCCCGTTCCGTTGGATCTGCTAGTCCGATCCAACTTGGTGCAGCAAGAACTAACCAGGCTGGGTATAAACAGCATGGCTCTATTGAACAGGACGGTGAACGTGGCGCCGGACGTCATGGGAAAACTCCGTGACTTGTTGGACAGGGAAGTGGATAGGCATGATCGTGAATGGATGGAGACAATGCAGCGGTTGACTGTCACCGAGAGAACAGAGAAGAGGCCAGTGTCCATTCGCAGCCGAGGCGTTGAACGGGATTGCAGGTCGATCGTCAACCAGCTGGTGAGCTCGATGCCGAAAGAGGTCTTGTTGAGAACTTCGTTCACTGAATATGGAACATTGAATCAGAACCAAACTACTGAGGAAGTCAGGATCAGGTCGAAATCTAGCTTCACGAGGAGAGTGCACTTCACGGATGCAAAAGAGGAATACGAGCCAAGCCCAGATTGTTCGTCCGTGGACGAGACAATGTCCGGGGAGTCTGACACCTTCGAGCCAGTCAAGGACGACTCGTCTGAGGAGTCAGACACCTTTGAGCCCGTGCAGGACGACTTGTCCGGGGAGAGGTTGACTAGACCACCTAGGGGCAGAATTTTGTCCGGGGAGTCGGGTTCGAAGCGACCGATGGACAGAGTTTTGTCCGGGGAGTCAAGAAACATCTCAGACAACTTGGAATATGATGTTGGGGAATCAGTCGACTCAAGTGTTGACTCGAGACCCCAGTCCTGGGACAACACGTCTGAAACAGCTTCCAATTCCGATAAGTCAGAGATCGCAATCCACTCCTTATTGGTAGACTGGAAGCAGCGTGGGCTGGACCGAGAAACACATCAGGATCCAGACAGGGACAGATACACCTCAGATGAAGAGGGCACTGTGGTAGATAATGCCGCAGACGAGCTCGAGCTGATAGCAGTTTCGAAACGCCCAACCAGATTGCTGCCACATGGTACGGTCGTCCGTACCAATCTGGAACCATCTGTGCAGGAAGCGACGCCTTTGAAAAAGATATGTTGTGTCAAGTTGATGGACGATGCTCATGCCCCGGAGATAATGAGTGGGCAAATGAACTTGGTATTTGAAAGCCAGGTACAGGCTGTCGGATCTCCTAAGGGCTCAACGAAATGACAGAATGACGAGCAGTCTGAAGAGATGGATCGAGAATGGAGCACCAGACAAAAGAGATTTGGAAGAAGACAGCTACAAAATCCTGAAGCAATTCTACCTGAAGTGAAACAACTTGTTGTACCTGAACAAGGACGGAATCGTAGCCTGTAAGCGCAAGGAGGAGGACAAGGTCCTTTATAAATACAATTCAATAGTGTTACCACAGTTGTACCAGACCGAATTGCTCTTTCGTTCACATGATCAGATGGGTCATCAAGGCGTGGACAAAGTGTACAACAGGATAAAGAAACGATTTGAATGGCCGGGATTGAAGAAGGCTTGTGAGAAGTGGATCGCAGCATGCCTGTCATGTCAGCAAGCGAAGGATCCCAGGAAACTAAGGTTCCCCCTACAGTCAATAGAGTCGTCAGGTTTCAACGAAGTGGTGCAAATTGATCATCAGAAAATCTGCATGACAGCAACGGGCTATAATCAGGTGCTGGTAATGATCGACCATTTTACGAAGTATGCGGAGGCAGCACCCCGCATGACAGCATCGGCGGAAGAAACATGCGATCATCTGATAAATGTATGGATAGCGAGGCATGGCTGCCCCATCACGTTCCAATCGGACAATGGCAAAGCATTCGTGGGCGATCTCACGAAGGAGTTGATGAAGAGGTCGCAGGTAGCGCAGGCCCACTCGACCACTTATCACCCGCAAACGAATGGCCTAGTCGGGGGCAAAATCGCACACTGGTATCGATGCTGAGAGTCTATTGCTCGCGTTACATGGATGACTGGGACAAGCACTTGCCGCAAGTGATGGGTGCTTACAACAGCACGGAGCATTCCACCACGGGAATAAGTCCGCACATGATGTTAACGGGTCATGAAAAAGCGCTCCCGTTGACGTTTTTCTACCCTGAATATGAGGGGAAGAGGACAGCACCGCAAACGTACGTGCGGGATGTTATTAGAAGACAGCAGGACCTCAATGACTTATGCAGGAGGAATACGCAACAGGCGCAGGTTAGACAAAAAAGGAGGTTTGACAAAAGGACAGCTGATGCGAAGGCCTACTCAGTTGGCGACTACGTCTGGGTGTTCCAGGAAGTGGTTCCACCAAAAGGAACCAAGAAATTATTAAAGAAATGTCGTGGTCCATTTCAGATAACAGAGGTGCACCAAGGAGGTCGTTTTTATCGGCTGAGCACTGGAAGAGCGGCTCATTACGAGAATATCAAACCCCACAATGCCTCGTCAGAGGATTGGTGCATCCCAGCGGACATGCAAGAGGGAGACTATTTGATAGTGGATCCTGCTTGTGAGGTGAATGAAAGGGGTACTCGCGACAAGAACGACGGGAATGAGGTGGTGGACGATTGCGATCTACCACTGGATCTCGAGTTGACTGAACGAGTAGAGGTGGACGATGAAACTCTACCCTATGCCGAAGAAGACTGGGATTGCCCGGAACAAACCGAATTTGACAAAGGAATACAGCCTGACTTTCCTCTCACTATGGAAACACGCCAAAGCAAGAGAGGAAAAAACCAGAAGAAATACAATCCGTATGGCGAGGACTTCGTTGTAGACAGGATAGTAGTCAGTGATGTCATAGACTCGCTGGTGGGACTGGACGAAGTGGCGATGCTAGAAGAAATCGACCTTGTGAACGATATGGATCAAGATTGGATCGACGATCGATCAGAACCGGAAGTGGAGTTCGAACCAGAAGCGGAACAGACTCATGAGCAAGAACTAACAAACTTGCGCGTGCTCGAATGATTTCATGATCTGCCGACAGATCCAAAAAAGACGATCCTGACGATTCAGGACGTCGATAGAGACGGCGTCAAATACATCAGTCATGACAATACCGAGTCCAACTGGGTCGCCCCAGATGGTCCTCTACGTGTTCCACAATCCAACCTTGGTCTCCTAGACTTTGGGCGATCGACGGGGACGTCGATGGATATTTTTGTCCGGGGAGTGGGGGTAGGACTCACCCACACCGAAAATCTCATAATAAAAAAATTGAAATGGGCAAGAGAAACCGGAGAACTAGAGACAGAGGGCGAGAATGCTAAGAAACCACCTTTTGGACGAATCTTTGAATCGTATTTTGATCTACCGAACCATTATTCGAACAATATCGTCATAACGGACAGCGATTTCATACTCACGGAACGCACGTGCGCCATAGCGATAACGGCGGATGTAAGCTTCAAAACAGCACTAGCAGCTGACTTTAAAAGAGAGTACAAGAATATCGAGTTTTTGTGGAAACAGAGGCCTGGTATAGGAGGAATGATAGCGTTGCCCCCTGTCGCATCACAGATACCAGGGAAATATTTGTGTTTTTTGGTTACGAAAGCTACTGATAGGCAACACATGAATCCGGAGAGCTTGGTATTGGCCTTGACTCGACTTAGGGATTTCCTGGTTGAGAGAGGTGTGACCTCTCTCTCGTTACCAGTTTATGATCCCAATAGAGGGAAGCTACACCCGAGAGAGTTGTACGCTCTTGTACATGTGATATTTTCAGAGACTGACATAGAAGTTTACTTACATAAAAAATACTATCTGAGCATATGCTAAGAAATGCGCTCGGCGATAAGTGTTTTTTTTTATTTAAGTTATTCGATAGGAATTGGAGTCAAGTTTAGGTTAGGTTAAGTTTTAGGTACAGTATTAGGGACTATGTTTTTATGTGATAGTGTAGGTGTGTGATGTTTATGTGTTTATGTTATGTTATTGTTATGATTATGTTTTATGTTTTATGTCATAAAAGACCTGGGGCACTCCAGGTCATCAAGGTGACAGCGCACATTCGTGCTACTCTCATAAAAGGTAAAGGTGGACGATCCACCCTGGTGCTAAATTTTAAATCAGAATTGTGAAAAGAATTTTAATGGAGAGTTTTAAAGAATTGATTGATGTTGTATCCAAAAATGATGATTCTAAGTCGCGACTTGTTTTTTAGATCTTGATTGATCGAAAATTGTTTACTGAACACTGAATCAGACGAGACAGAAAGGAATTACACGACACGACAACAAGAATCAAGACGATAAGAAATGGGTGACACGAACGAACTCATGGAATTTCTCTCAGCGAGTCTAGGAGCGACTCTAGACGAGATCTATCAGCGGCTGATCGATTGTGATTTCACACGAGAAGACCCGGGGTTGGCGATGTTTGTGGTCGCACTCCTCAATGCACTAGGACGAGAGGGTCGAGGGAATCGCCCTACAGAAGTCGTGTTGATGTTGGCCTTCGGTGAGTCCGGGACCGCCGAGAGATGCCGAAACCGATTGATGAGATGGAGGCGTGGAGAAATGTCTGGCCACGACCTGGCTCGTGAGCCAGGACTAGGTGAGCAAAGGGACCACCGGCTAGGTGAGATGCCCTTACCCGTCCAACCTGCGCAGCCACTCATCGGAGCGAAGAGACAACGTGATGGGCCAGGCCCGTCACACTCGGTCGACTCTCCAACAGCTGCTCCTCCCCCGAAGAGAGTGAGAGTGAGCGAGATAGAGATCCAGACGTCGGAGACGATTGAGACACTGGAGAAGAAGGAGAGAGATCAGAGCGAGCTGTGTGCCAAACTTCAGGAGTACAGGGCGATAGCTCGAGAGAGAGACGAATGGAAAAAGAAATTTGAAGATCTGCAGGTGGCCTACAAGGAGGATGAGATAAAGCACCTGAAGGAGCTGTATATGGTGAAGGTGAGCCAAGTGTCACCGGAAGTCCTAGCGAGCATGAGATCCTCGGAGGGATCCAACGACACGCGCCCCAAGACAACAGCGCAGGAGCTATGCGCATCGAGAGGACCTGAGGTTCTGGATTTGCGTGCATCAAGGGGGCCCGAGGCTCCTCAGCAGACACGACCGTCTGCTTCGAGTCAAAGGTTCACGATACCAGACCCTTCTGACACCTATCTAGCTCCTCAATTCCAGGAATCATTTAACCAAGTGGCCAGAGCCGCAATGGATGAGATCAACAGAGGCACTGAGCGGACACTGGTTAGGATCGTTCCTTCCCAACGTCGTGATCATTCATCAAATAGCTCGGAGCGAACAACCCGCACGATAGCGTGTTCTGCGCCTGGTGGAGTCTTTGAGAAGTCTCGCGTGGTAGACATCAGGAAGAATCTGATGGCACGTCATCAGTTCACGCAAGTGCCAGCCGAGCATCCTCGAGCCTGCCTGAATGACATGAGCTGGAACCCCGCCACGAACGACCAGGTAATTCCCCCAGGGAGTCGCCATTTGATCATTGGAGACAGTTTGGCGAGAGATCTGAATGAGATCTTCGTCTATGGTCAGACTACCATTCTGTCCTTTGAAGGAGCCTCAGTGGCTCAGGTCATCAAAATGATGGAATTCCAGAGCGAGGATCATCTGGATACATTAATAATAATGCTGGGGACCAATGACGTCTCGAGAGCCCCCGTGACTCCGGAGAACAAGTGGGAACCTCTATTGGTGTGTCTCTTGCACGAATTGAAAGAAAAGTACAGACCCAAGCTCGTGATCTTGTGCACGATACCACCAAATCCTTTGGTGGGCACCATAGCTGCAGATTTCATGAATGGCAACGTGACGCGGTGGAATGAAATGACCCGCAGTCTGGTGAGAAACAACCCTGGCGAGTTGCGACTCCTGGATCTCGAGAACATGCTGCGCATGACTGACCACATCGCGCTCACTAAAGATGGAGTGCACTTCAATACCCAACGAGGGAGGCATTGGATTAATGATGTGTTTCAGACGCAATTGAGGGAAGCGGAGCAAGAGTCGAGGGCGACCGGTTCTTTGGCTCGGACCAATTCGACCGGAGAGAGTAGAATAAGGGCAACCGTGCCCGAATCCCTTGCCAACCGTCTAGGGCCCTTGGCAACGGAGACGGCTGGAGCCGCAACCGTTGCTCCAAGTTCAAACGTGAGAGACAGGCTAGGGACTGCTCCTCCTCCCAGGCCGCAATCGATTGGAAGCCGACTCGGGAGATCAGTTGAACAGAACAACAGGAATAACTCCCAGACCGCGTCTAGGAGGAACGATCCGCCTGCCACGACAAATCCTGCTTCGATAGCAGGACCGTCTACAAGCCCCGTGCCAGCGGAGGGAATCGAATCAGGCAGCGGGCTGCTTTGGAATAGATCAGATCCTAGTCATTGGGGTCAGTATAAGACGGACATGTCGGCGAAGTTGAACATGAATACCTTGACGTGTCGGGAGGACGTGATGAGAATGACTGGCGGAGAAAGTCCTACAGTATCGCGACTTTATCGGATACCGGGCGTGGATTGGCTGCTAGCAGAGCAGGAGAAATTCAGCTCCTCGACCTCACTCCGACATGTAGACTTGAATGGATTACCTCATGACAATACCTTTGGACCTTTGAACACCCGGTCGCTCACCGATGTTCGAGATAGGACCCGGGAAAGGACACCACCTGCTCGCAAGGGCAAATTCCAGACAGAGAACAAGCCCAATAACAAACATCACAAGATGTACAGGCAGTTTGCTAAACCACCCGGTCAGACGCCTGGCGAGTATTCAAGGGACTACCCCCGAACGACAACGGTGGTTGGAGACGATAAGAGATATCCTGCTGAATCGTTTCGGCTCTGGAGTACAAGGGCACCAGGCTATGGTGAAGTTCGAGAAGAGGCGTCAGAGAGATGAAGAATCAATAGATAAATTCTTGGACGACCTTGAATTGCTCAGGAGGAGAAGCAACCCGGATGAGAGAATATCCGAGCGAAACTTGGCGATTGCTTCGAAGTTCATGGATGGAGTAAGGAGTGAGGAGTTGAAGACGATGTTGGCCACTCACTTCACCCTGTCGCTTGACCAGGTACCCACGCCTGACGACTTGCGTATGAAGTCACGCGAGTATTTACTCATAAAACCGAGGGCGCAAAACCGTTACAGCAATTATGGCAACTATAGCGGGACAAACACTGGTGCGAATTCCAGTTGGTACAAACCTCGCGATGACATGGACAAGAGGAGGTCGTGCGCGAATTGTGGTTCGATTGACCATCACGTCTCTGCGTGTTCTGCATACAAACAGAACATGAAGGCCATAGGCTACTTTCTCGAGGACGCCGACGCGACCGACGAGGATCATGAGGAGTACGTCAGAGGGCTCATCATGAAATATGGTCCGAGGTGTTTCTTCTGTAATCTGGAGGGACACTTCAAGTCGGATTGTACTCAATTTTGGGACGCAGTAGCGGACGCGAAGCATCCCCGCCACGAAGAGGCGCTTTCGGGTGTCAAGGCCAGTCGAGCACGTCTGATGAACGAGGCTGAATCTCGGAGAAAGGAGACGACACCGAGCACCTTTACGACCAAAAAGGTTAAGACATGGCCTGACGAGGTGGTAGCCTCGAACCTCGAAGCAGAGTCGTCTAGCCCACTCAAGGTGGATTACGGCCTGGCGGCAAGGACAGCGCTGCAGAATGTCAAACAGGACCTAGCCACGAAAGAAGTGGAGCAATGGGTAAGGTCGGAGCTGGAGAGCACAGATCTTCGGGAAAGTCTTAATGTCCTGAGTAAAACGACAGAAGCAGAAGACAAAGAGGAACCCAAGAAACAGGGACTAAAACTGAACGTTATATCTGGTAAGACTTTCGGCATCACGAAGGCGGGGACAAAAATAATGTCCATCATCTCAGTCGCAGGGCACCAGGTGGTCAAGAACTTGAGTGAGCCATCCGAGATTACACTAGTCCACCTGGACATCTATGCCGACTACCTGAAGGAAAAGGATCCCAAACTGGACTCCAGGGCATTGCGAGCGCTGCTCACAACGGGAGGTCCGAGGCTGATGAAAGTGGACGGACATTATATCCATGTCCATGGCCCTTACCCGATCCTGATGAATGTGGATGGCATCAATATCTACACGAAAGCTCACATAACTGATGCGAACGATCAGGTTGGCCGGATATACATTGGTCAAGAGGAGCTGAAGGTTAGACGAATCGGACACAACGCGATGCTCGAACAAGATGCGGTGAATATTGGTTGTGAGGCCGATCTGGCCGCACACGTTCTGGACGTGCAAGGCAGACAACTTTCAGTAAAGGGACTGCTAGACACGGGAGCAGTGGTTAGTGTCATGCCAGTCAAAACTTGGACTGACATGGGTTTCGAAAGGTCGGATCTCATACCGACAAACATCAGGTTGGCAGCTGCCAATCAGGGAGCGATCTATGTTACCGGACGAACCCCGATCATTTCACTGCAGCTCGGAGGAAGACATCTTTGGATGAGCTTCCTAGTAGTAGAGAATTTGGACAAATCCGATCAGTTCATCTTAGGAAGGGATTTCGTTCGCAACTTTGACGTCACGATCGATCTCAATGACGGATTGATTAGGATCAAGGATCCTGAGATAAAGTATGAGAAAAAACCCCTTAATAAGATCTTAATTAATCAGGCCAAGGTGCCGATTTTTCTGGATCGAAAAGTTAGAGTAAAACCAAACCAAGCCGTAGTAGCGACGTTTAGGATGAGGAACTTGAATGAACTCAGCAATGACAGACAGGTGTGTCTGGTACCGAATCCAAACAGTAAAAGCTCGGCTATTTTAGGAAGAAGCTTCTCACTCACTCAGAGCGGACTGTGTGTGAGTGTGTTATTGAACACAGAAGCAACAACAGTGACAATACAGAGGGGAAAGAAACTTGGCTACGCTTTGCCTCTGAACACAGACTTTCAGAGTGTGGAGAACTTGAAAAAGTTTGATGTAACTAAATGTCCATTGCATGCGAACCAAGAATGTATAATGAAAAGAGTGAATGAATTGAAATCTTCTAGGAAATTGTTTTCAATGAAGTCGGAAACAGATGATGGGCTGTCTAGTCGTTCCAACTTTCCTGAGAGGCCGACGAAAGCAGAGTTAGCAGCGAATAAGCCTGTCCTACCTGAGATAGAACACCTGAAGGGTAAAATATCAGATAAGGAATTAGATTCGCTCAGAGCGGTGCTAAATCGGAACGCAGACGTTTTTTCAAAGCATAAGGCCGACATAGGTTGTTGCAATTTTGTAGAGCACGAGATTGAGATAGAAGAGGGCTCGGTACCTCATAGGGAAGGGGCGAGAAGAATGACCCCAAACAAGTCAGAAGCGTGTAGGAAGGAAATCGAGATGTTAATGGAGTACGACATGATCGAGCCGTCGAAGTCTCCATGGGCTTGTGGTGTGGTCATGGCGAAAAAGAAAGGGGGACAACTCAGATTTTAGTGTGATTTCCGTTATCTGAACGCAGTGACTATAAAGGACGCATACCCGATTCCCCGCATCGATGAGAGCCTATCCAAGCTGGGAGACGCGAAGTTCTTCACGACGTTGGATTTGGGCTCTGCATTCTGGCAAGTGCCACTTAGAAGGCAAGATCGAGAGAAGACAGGCTTCGCGTGTGAGCTGGGACTGTTCCAGTGGAAGAGGATGCCATTCGGATTGTGCAACGCAACGGCCACATTCCAGCGACTGATTGCCCAGGCACTCACGAGCGTCACTAAGAAATATGGGAATCTCATCATGTGTTATGTCGATGATGTCGTGATTGCAACACCAACCTTGGAAGACCACATAGAGAGGTTGGAGGAGGTGTTTTCTTGCATGAAGCAGGCGGGTCTGAAATGTAAACCCTCTAAGTGTGAAATCCTCAGGGATTCCATAAAGTATCTGGGCCGCCTGGTTGACAAACATGGAGTGAGACCAGATCCCGAAGCGGTTGAAGCGGTGCTGACCTGGAAGGCACCTAAAACAGATACACAGCTGATGAGTTTTCTGGGATTCGCAAATTATTATCGAGAGTTCATCAAGGGGTATGCTGACAAAATATACCCCATGCAGAGGTTGATGAGAAACAAGGGCAAAAAGTTCACTTGGACTGATGAGGCACAAGTTTCATTTGAAAACATCAAGCGTGAACTTTGCGAGGCACCGGTCCTCGGCATGCCAACAGAGAAAGGGACGTTCGTACTGGACACGGATGCATCAGTGGTTGCGATATCGGGCATACTTCACCAAGAGCAGGAGTGGAACGGGAGAACGGTTCTTCGTCCGATAGCTTACGGAAGTAAAGTCCTGAGTGATACTGAGATGAAGTACGGCGCACCAAAAGCGGAGATGTTTGCTGTGATCACGTTCGTGGAAAAATACAGGGCCTACCTGGGGAGTGCTCTTTTCAAGTTACGTGTGGATAACCGTGCCCTTGCCTGGCTGAAAACCTATTCGATGGACCAAAGCTATATTGGTCGTTGGATCGTGCGCCTGGATGGATACCACATGATCATAGAGCACCGTACTCGTGACAAGCACCAGAACGCAGATAGCCTCAGTAAAAAGACAGAATTTTATGAGCGCCTCGAGGAGAAACAGGCTAACCAATCAGAGATCAAAGACGGGTTTTCCTTTCTGGATAAAGAAACCTACGACAAGCTGCCACTTACTAGGTGGTTAGATAAGTCAGGACATCCTATACCTGGACACCCTGAACTTCCAGTGGAAACAGCCGCTAAGATAAAGCTTTTAGCCAGAGGCGAGCCCGTTCCGTTGGATCTGCTAGTCCGATCCAACTTGGTGCAGCAAGAACTAACCAGGCTGGGTATAAACAGCATGGCTCTATTGAACAGGACGGTGAACGTGGCGCCGGACGTCATGGGAAAACTCCGTGACTTGTTGGACAGGGAAGTGGATAGGCATGATCGTGAATGGATGGAGACAATGCAGCGGTTGACTGTCACCGAGAGAACAGAGAAGAGGCCAGTGTCCATTCGCAGCCGAGGCGTTGAACGGGATTGCAGGTCGATCGTCAACCAGCTGGTGAGCTCGATGCCGAAAGAGGTCTTGTTGAGAACTTCGTTCACTGAATATGGAACATTGAATCAGAACCAAACTACTGAGGAAGTCAGGATCAGGTCGAAATCTAGCTTCACGAGGAGAGTGCACTTCACGGATGCAAAAGAGGAATACGAGCCAAGCCCAGATTGTTCGTCCGTGGACGAGACAATGTCCGGGGAGTCTGACACCTTCGAGCCAGTCAAGGACGACTCGTCTGAGGAGTCAGACACCTTTGAGCCCGTGCAGGACGACTTGTCCGGGGAGAGGTTGACTAGACCACCTAGGGGCAGAATTTTGTCCGGGGAGTCGGGTTCGAAGCGACCGATGGACAGAGTTTTGTCCGGGGAGTCAAGAAACATCTCAGACAACTTGGAATATGATGTTGGGGAATCAGTCGACTCAAGTGTTGACTCGAGACCCCAGTCCTGGGACAACACGTCTGAAACAGCTTCCAATTCCGATAAGTCAGAGATCGCAATCCACTCCTTATTGGTAGACTGGAAGCAGCGTGGGCTGGACCGAGAAACACATCAGGATCCAGACAGGGACAGATACACCTCAGATGAAGAGGGCACTGTGGTAGATAATGCCGCAGACGAGCTCGAGCTGATAGCAGTTTCGAAACGCCCAACCAGATTGCTGCCACATGGTACGGTCGTCCGTACCAATCTGGAACCATCTGTGCAGGAAGCGACGCCTTTGAAAAAGATATGGTGTGTCAAGTTGATGGACGATGCTCATGCCCCGGAGATAATGAGTGGGCAAATGAACTTGGTATTTGAAAGCCAGGTACAGGCTGTCGGATCTCCTAAGGGCTCAACGAAATGACAGAATGACGAGCAGTCTGAAGAGATGGATCGAGAATGGAGCACCAGACAAAAGAGATTTGGAAGAAGACAGCTACAAAATCCTGAAGCAATTCTACCTGAAGCGAAACAACTTGTTGTACCTGAACAAGGACGGAATCGTAGCCTGTAAGCGCAAGGAGGAGGACAAGGTCCTTTATAAATACAATTCAATAGTGTTACCACAGTTGTACCAGACCGAATTGCTCTTTCGTTCACATGATCAGATGGGTCATCAAGGCGTGGACAAAGTGTATAACAGGATACAGAAACGATTCGAATGGCCGGAATTGAAGAAGGCTTGTGAGAAGTGGATCGCAGCATGCCTGTCATGTCAGCAAGCGAAGGATCCCAGGAAACTAAGGTTCCCCCTACAGTCAATAGAGTCGTCAGGTTTCAACGAAGTGGTGCAAATTGATCATCAGAAAATCTGCATGACAGCAACGGGCTATAATCAGGTGCTGGTAATGATCGACCATTTTACGAAGTATGCGGAGGCAGCACCCTGCATGACAGCATCGGCGGAAGAAACATGCGATCATCTGATAAATGTATGGATAGCGAGGCATGGCTGCCCCATCACGTTCCAATCGGACAATGGCAAAGCATTCGTGGGCGATCTCACGAAGGAATTGATGAAGAGGTCGCAGGTAGCGCAGGCCCACTCGACCACTTATCACCCGCAAACGAATGGCCTAGTCGGGGGCAAAATCGCACACTGGTATCGATGCTGAGAGTCTATTGCTCGCGTTACATGGATGACTGGGACAAGCACTTGCCGCAAGTGATGGGTGCTTACAACAGCACGGAGCATTCCACCACGGGAATAAGTCCGCACATGATGTTAACGGGTCATGAAAAAGCGCTCCCGTTGACGTTTTTCTACCCTGAATATGAGGGGAAGAGGACAGCACCGCAAACGTACGTGCGGGATGTTATTAGAAGACAGCAGGACCTCAATGACTTATGCAGGAGGAATACGCAACAGGCGCAGGTTAGACAAAAAAGGAGGTTTGACAAAAGGACAGCTGATGCGAAGGCCTACTCAGTTGGCGACTACGTCTGGGTGTTCCAGGAAGTGGTTCCACCAAAAGGAACCAAGAAATTATTAAAGAAATGTCGTGGTCCATTTCAGATAACAGAGGTGCACCAAGGAGGTCGTTTTTATCGGCTGAGCACTGGAAGAGCGGCTCATTACGAGAATATCAAACCCCACAATGCCTCGTCAGAGGATTGGTGCATCCCAGCGGACATGCAAGAGGGAGACTATTTGATAGTGGATCCTGCTTGTGAGGTGAATGAAAGGGGTACTCGCGACAAGAACGACGGGAATGAGGTGGTGGACGATTGCGATCTACCACTGGATCTCGAGTTGACTGAACGAGTAGAGGTGGACGATGAAACTCTACCCTATGCCGAAGAAGACTGGGATTGCCCGGAACAAACCGAATTTGACAAAGGAATACAGCCTGACTTTCCTCTCACTATGGAAACACGCCAAAGCAAGAGAGGAAAAAACCAGAAGAAATACAATCCGTATGGCGAGGACTTCGTTGTAGACAGGATAGTAGTGAGTGATGTCATAGACTCGCTGGTGGGACTGGACGAAGTGGCGATGCTAGAAGAAATCGACCTTGTGAACGATATGGATCAAGATTGGATCGACGATCGATCAGAACCGGAAGTGGAGTTCGAACCAGAAGCGGAACAGACTCATGAGCAAGAACTAACAAACTTGCGCGTGCTCGAATGATTTCATGATCTGCCGACAGATCCAAAAGAGACGATCCTGACGATTCAGGACGTCGATAGAGACGGCGTCAAATACATCAGTCATGACAATACCGAGTCCAACTGGGTCGCCCCAGATGGTTCTACGTGTTCCACAATCCAACCTCGGTCTCCTAGACTTTGGGCGATCGACGGGGACGTCGATGGATATTTTTGTCCGGGGAGTGGGGGTAGGACTCACCCACACCGAAAATCTCATAATAAAAAAATTGAAATGGGCAAGAGAAACCGGAGAACTAGAGACAGAGGGCGAGAATGCTAAGAAACCACCTTTTGGACGAATCTTTGAATCGTATTTTGATCTACCGAACCATTATTCGAACAATATCGTCATAACGGACAGCGATTTCATACTCACGGAACGCACGTGCGCCATAGCGATAACGGCGTATGTAAGCTTCAAAACAGCACTAGCAGCTGACTTTAAAAGAGAGTACAAGAATATCGAGTTTTTGTGGAAACAGAGGCCTAGTATAGGAGGAATGATAGCGTTGCCCCCTGTCGCATCACAGATACCAGGGAAATATTTGTGTTTTTTGGTTACGAAAGCTACTGATAGGCAACACATGAACCCGGAGAGCTTGGTATTGGCCTTGACTCGACTTAGGGATTTCCTGGTTGAGAGAGGTGTGACCTCTCTCTCGTTACCAGTTTATGATCCCAATAGAGGGAAGCTACACCCGAGAGAGTTGTACGCTCTTGTACATGTGATATTTTCAGAGACTGACATAGAAGTTTACTTACATAAAAAATACTATCTGAGCATATGCTAAGAAATGCGCTCGGCGATAAGTGGTTTTTATTAAGTTATTCGATAGGAATTGGAGTCAAGTTTAGGTTAGGTTAGGTTTTAGGTACAGTATTAGGGACTATGTTTTTATGTGATAGTGTAGGTGTGTGATGTTTATGTGTTTATGTTATGTTATTGTTATGATTATGTTTTATGTTTTATGTCATAAAAGACCTGGGGCACTCCAGGACATCAAGGTGACAGCGCACATTCGTGCTACTCTCATAAAAGGTAAAGGTGGACGATCCACCCTGGTGCTAAATTTTAAATCAGAATTGTGAAAAGAATTTCAATGGAGAGTTTTAAAGAATTGATTGATGTTGTATCCAAAAATGATGATTCTAAGTCGCGAGTTGTTTTTTAGATCTTGGTTGATCGAAAATTGTTTACTGAACACTGAATCAGACGAGACAGAAAGGAATTACACGACACGACAACAAGAATCAAGACGATAAGAAATGGGTGACACGAACGAACTCATGGAATTTCTCTCAGCGAGTCTAGGAGCGACTCTAGACGAGATCTATCAGCGGCTGATCGATTGTGATTTCACACGAGAAGACCCGGGGTTGGCGATGTTTGTGGTCGCACTCCTCAATGCACTAGGACGAGAGGGTCGAGGGAATCGCCCTACAGAAGTCGTGTTGATGTTGGCCTTCGGTGAGTCCGGGACCGCCGAGAGAGGCCGAAACCGATTGATGAGATGGAGGCGTGGAGAAATGTCTGGCCACGACCTGGCTCGTGAGCCAGGACTAGGTGAGCAAAGGGACCACCGGCTAGGTGAGATGCCCTTACCCGTCCAACATGCGCAGCCACTCATCGGAGCGAAGAGACAACGTGATGGGCCAGGCCCGTCACACTCGGTCGACTCTCCAACAGCTGCTCCTCCCCCGAAGAGAGTGAGAGTGAGCGAGATAGAGATCCAGACGTCTGTACTTTTCTTTCAATTCGTGCAAGAGACACACCAATAGAGGTTCCCACGTGTTCTCCGGAGTCACGGGGGCTCTCGAGACGTCATTGGTCCCCAGCACAAGAAGGAGAGAGATCAGAGCGAGCTGTGTGCCAAACTTCAGGAGTACAGGGCGATAGCTCGAGAGAGAGACGAATGGAAAAAGAAATTTGAAGATCTGCAGGTGGCCTACAAGGAGGATGAGATAAAGCACCTGAAGGAGCTGTATATGGTGAAGGTGAGCCAAGTGTCACCGGAAGTCCTAGCGAGCATGAGATCCTCGGAGGGATCCAACGACACGCGCCCCAAGACAACAGCGCAGGAGCTATGCGCATCGAGAGGACCTGAGGTTCTGGATTTGCGTGCATCAAGGGGGCCCGAGGCTCCTCAGCAGACACGACCGTCTGCTTCGAGTCAAAGGTTCACGATACCAGACCCTTCTGACACCTATCTTGCTCCTCAATTCCAGGAATCATTTAACCGAGTGGCCAGAGCCGCAATGGATGAGATCAACAGAGGCACTGAGCGGACACTGGTTAGGATCGTTCCTTCCCAACGTCGTGATCATTCATCAAATAGCTCGGAGCGAACAACCCGCACGATAGCGTGTTCTGCGCCTGGTGGAGTCTTTGAGAAGTCTCGCGTGGTAGACATCAGGAAGAATCTGATGGCACGTCATCAGTTCACGCAAGTGCCAGCCGAGCATCCTCGAGCCTGCCTGAATGACATGAGCTGGAACCCCGCCACGAACGACCAGGTAATTCCCCCAGGGAGTCGCCATTTAATCATTGGAGACAGTTTGGCGAGAGATCTGAATGAGATCTTCGTCTATGGTCAGACTACCATTCTGTCCTTTGGAGGAGCCTCAGTGGCTCAGGTCATCAAAATGATGGAATTCCAGAGCGAGGATCATCTGGATACATTAATAATAATGCTGGGGACCAATGACGTCTCGAGAGCCCCCGTGACTCCGGAGAACACGTGGGAACCTCTATTGGTGTGTCTCTTGCACGAATTGAAAGAAAAGTACAGACCCAAGCTCGTGATCTTGTGCACGATACCACCAAATCCTTTGGTGGGCACCATAACTGCAGATTTCATGAATGGCAACGTGACGCGGTGGAATGAAATGACCCGCAGTCTGGTGAGAAACAACCCTGGCGAGTTGCGACTCCTGGATCTCGAGAACATGCTGCGCATGACTGACCACATCGCGCTCACTAAAGATGGAGTGCACTTCAATACCCAACGAGGGAGGCATTGGATTAATGATGTGTTTCAGACGCAATTGAGGGAAGCGGAGCAAGAGTCGAGGGCGACCGGTTCTTTGGCTCGGACCAATTCGACCGGAGAGAGTAGAATAAGGGCAACCGTGCCCGAATCCCTTGCCAACCGTCTAGGGCCCTTGGCAACGGAGACGGCTGGAGCCGCAACCGTTGCTCCAAGTTCAAACGTGAGAGACAGGCTAGGGACTGCTCCTCCTCCCAGGCCGCAATCGATTGGAAGCCGACTCGGGAGATCAGTTGAACAGAACAACAGGAATAACTCCCAGACCGCGTCTAGGAGGAACGATCCGCCTGCCACGACAAATCCTGCTTCGATAGCAGGACCGTCTACAAGCCCCGTGCCAGCGGAGGGAATCGAATCAGGCAGCGGGCTGCTTTGGAATAGATCAGATCCTAGTCATTGGGGTCAGTATAAGACGGACATGTCGGCGAAGTTGAACATGAATACCTTGACGTGTCGGGAGGACGTGATGAGAATGACTGGCGGAGAAAGTCCTACAGTATCGCGACTTTATCGGATACCGGGCGTGGATTGGCTGCTAGCAGAGCAGGAGAAATTCAGCTCCTCGACCTCACTCCGACATGTAGACTTGAATGGATTACCTCATGACAGTACCTTTGGACCTTTGAACACCCGGTCGCTCACCGATGTTCGAGATATGACCCGGGAAAGGACACCACCTGCTCGCAAGGGCAAATTCCAGACAGAGAACAAGCCCAATAACAAACATCACAAGATGTACAGGCAGTTTGCTAAACCACCCGGTCAGACGCCTGGCGAGTATTCAAGGGACTACCCCCGAACGACAACGGTGGTTGGAGACGATAAGAGATATGGGAAACTGAAGGCCCCAATAGGCGATGGCCTTTTTGCAGCTTATGATCCCTTGGATATGAAGGCTGCCAAGTATCTGATTGAGGCCGGCTCCGATTATCTCTACACGCCCCGTTCTCTCTTTTGGCCCGATGTGATTTTCTTGACGGCGCCTAAATTGGACTGGGGACAAGCAATCGGCATGATGATAAGTGTGCAAAGGGTGGTCAGTATGGAGCCACAGGTAATAGTGGTTGCAGGCTCAAATGATCATCTGCAAAGCAGGGGCTTATTGTCACGTCTGACGGATGGGTCGATCCCGAGTAACGAGGTTATAGGGGAGGCGATAATGACACTGCTCTCGGCGATGGCCGAGGTAGAGGCAGCAGCAAGACAACGCTTCACCATGAATGTGGTGAAGGTGATCTTTGTATTGTCACCAGGCTACGCTGCGTTGCCAGAACCCCTTCAATTTGTGTACACAATGGTCACAACGATAGCAGAGGGGATATTCAACGTGATAATTCCTGCCCCGAACAGAGTAGTAGACCCAGATAATTACTACCCATCCCGATCTGAGCTTCCCGCTGTTTGGGCTGACATTTCCAATGCCATACAAGGGCTCAGAGATTGTAGCACGACTCGGTTGGTGCTAGATGAAATTCTGGGGTTGGAGCTGTCCAACTTCGCCAGATTACTGAAGTTAAGACCAGGGGTAGATGACGATCATCTGTTAGTACAACAGGTGGCTGATGATCTCTGGTTCAGACAGATGGATCTTGCAGAGAATGAGCAGGGAAGGATGATCAGAAAGAACATGACGTCAGCGGAGGAGGACCTCATGGCAATGGCTTTGCGTACGAAGCCGCACAACAACGTATGGTTGTATTTGTCACCGAGGCTGTGCACCTTGGGTGAGGACGCGTTCGAGCATGCGCCGGCAATAATTAAAGAGATACGCGTGTATCTGAAGAATCTATTTGATGCCCGGGAGTTGGCTGGACGCAAGATGTTGAAACTGATGCAAGACGTTAACACGATGTCGCTGGACAAGTTCCAAGCTGACGTGCTGGCCACGAAGGCACAGTATGAACGATCAGATGCTATCTTGGGTGGAATGGGAGTGGGATGGACGCCATCTTTCCTATCGACGTGCTATCCGAAGGCATCTAGGAACCTGATCGCGAGTTTCGTCAAGGACATCAGGAAGTTGTCGATTGGCCTGGTGCTAGCCTTATACGTGACATTTGGTCATGAACACTTTGTGAAAGGACCGGCAAACCTCTTTACCCAAGCGTTGGCAGATTTGAGATTGGATGGACTCCTGACTCTGATTGCCATGACCTACGGTCGACTGGGTGACTTGCTTGTGCTGTTGCGTTACCCTGAACAACTGCAGGGACCCAGTCGTGAGTTCAATGCACAGTTGGAAACCGCCTCGCTCAAGAAGATGAAAGACTGGAGGACTCTCCTGCTTCAATACCTCTTGCAACAGAACAGAAGCGTCACGGGAGAAGACAAGGTGGCGACGAACGCAAGCGAATGTAAGCAGTATTGTGGCATGCCCTTACTGACGGACTTGGCTGTCTCGATGCGGATTGATCCGTTGGCTCCGGTCCACGGGCTGAGGGAATTCGTCACAGTGGTGTATGGACCGGTGATGTCTTTTGCGTTCCCGGATGTGCAAGTTAAAGCGTACAGGAATTCGGTGTTGTACGTCAACCTGGTCTCAGTTGTGGATTGTTCCGTGCTGAATTGGGTAGAGCAGAGTGAACTGAGAAGGCTGGCTAGCGACGATAGGCTGTTCGGAAGAATAGCAGAGCCAGGCTGGGTGTTGATGGACTTCAACAACCACTTCAAGTGCCGAATGGGCCGTGAGGATCTGTCCCACATCCAGTTTAACCCAAAACTTTGGAATTTGAGACCAGTGGTGAAAGATACAGGAGAGGCTGTGGGAGTACCTCAATTGCCAGGAGCCTACACCCACGCGAAAGAGAATCAGCAAACATGGCTTCCTGGGTCCAGGCCGCTGCCGGACCAATGCCCTCGATATCCACCGATGAGGAGGATGTTGTTGGGAGTCACATCTCCCATCATTGCCCCTCGCATCGGAGCAGCTCGTGACGCAGAGAAGAGAATGCTGAAGTGGAGTGGAGGGATGGAGCCGCGCTTCATCAGCTGGAACGCTGCCGCCGCGCACACGTTTGACTTCTCATTCCCTGATGCTTGGAGCAGGAAAAAGATCAAGGCACTACCCTCCAGGAGACCAGAGGTCTCGGCTGAAACGTGGAACGAAGTGTATTCTCCCACGGATGACTTATCGAGACTGAAGTGGTCAGGAGAAGCGAAGGTAGTGATGCTGGAGGTAGCAAGGGAGAGCAGAGGAGGCTCATATATAACGATAGAAGACCTGGCTCCACATGGCGAGGAGTTAGTAGAATTCCTGGTGGATGGTGAATGGTGAATTGTTTTATCACGCAGGAGACATGACCGTCCCGGCTCGGCCGGACTCGGACATAGCCTCACGACAAGGACCTTCAGGACCCAGGCCGAAACTTGATGCAGGTGATGATGAATTGATGGATCAGGACGATAATGATGACGAGACCGGAAGTAAGACTGAAAAACCGGGAGAGACCGATCTAGGAGCGTTGGAGAGGGACTTGCTAGAATACCGGTTCAGTGAAGACGACGATGGGGAAGTCGATGGGAGTTTATTGCTGATGGCACCATCGTCCTTCATGTCTCCTACAAAGGAGGCATCGGCCGATCTATCTCCGATGGACCCAATAAGCCAGGCTAGAGAGTGCCGAAGCAGGGATCCGCAGAGACTGCTTCATGAATCACCGAGGAGGAGGAAAATAGAAGAGTCAATGAAGATATCATTCCTCAGTACGTTACCAGAAGAGGAATGGGAAAGATATCAAATGGAACTGGAAGGCAAGACAGGAGCAACCTGGAGCCGAGTGAACTTCATGGAAAAATCATGGGACGTGATACGACGATATGGGACACAATCCATAATGAAGTTGGGATTGAATCAACCCATCATGCGTGAGGTCCTGGAGAAAATAGTGAACTCCATGGAGTCGGATGTTCTGACCGAGTCAGTTACAGAAGACAGTGCCGATGATCAGCAGGGCACAAAGAAGTTACTTGTTAGACGAGCCAAAAAAGGGCTGAAGAGACTGAAAGGAAAGACAGGGAGTCGAGTCGTGAACCAGAGGGTGGTGAAGTCAAAAGCCAAGACCGTGGTGACCTCTCTGATTAGTACGGGTCGGTCAGGCGAGAGCGGGCAAGGAGATGGTGCGACACCAGCCGGGGGAGAAAAAGAAAACCTGATACCCCCTATGCTCTTGGTAGGTCTGACCATAACCGCCACGAGGTCGAAGAAGACGGCGCGAACCCTGGCAGACACTAAGTTAGAAATGGAAATCCTCAGTCAATGTGGATCTGGAGGACTTGAAGATTATAGACCCTCGCGAATCAACATGGCCAAGTTAAAACTGGAAGGACAACTCGACGTGGTCGAGTACAGTCGAATAACTGTGCCGGAATCGGTCCACATGGGAGATCCGGCAGGGGGTTATGTGGAGATGTTGAAAGCGAGGAACTCCGCGAGAGGGCACCTGATGGCTTGGAGCGAGAAGCGAGTCATGCAGGAATATCTGAAAGAGCTCACGGAGAATTCGAACTTAAATCGAAAAGAATACGGAACGGTAATGTCCTCTAAAGCGAACGAAGTCGGATTGGAAAAATTGCTAGAAATCTCCTGGAGGGCGGCCCTCCAGAGATACTTCGACGAGGCGATGCATGCACCTGCTACGGTGGCGGCATACCTGGCTCATCCTTGCGTGAGAACTGATCTGCAAGTACGGTTGGCTTGGTGCTTGATGGGCATCAAGAGAGCGGAGTATGAAGCCAGTAATGATTCGAAATCACGGGAACAGGAACTGGAGTTGATGGAAGCTCTGCGAGCGTTGATTTCGAAAGACGATTCTGCGATAGCATGGGCTAAGCGTAAGGATGCCCTTTGCTTTGTCAGGTTCGTGGTGGATCGTATCCCCACTCCTGTTTTGGGAGAATGCATAAAGATCATTCGGCAGGAGGGAGTTGATTGTGAAAGGAACTTCCTTAGGGCACTCCTGGAACTATATCAGGACATGCCATTGACTGTGCCAAGCAAGGAGTCGAGTGATATGGAAAGCTATCGCAAGTTGGAAGAGGTGAGAAGATATTCCAACAAAGAATTGAAAGTGAGCCGAGAGTTGATTGAAGCGGTCAGAGGACAAAAAGAGTTTGCAACACTAGGGAAACTGAAGTCGTTCCAATATGTGTCTGGCATACCGGGGATGGCGTATAATCCCTTCGTGAATGAAGAAGCCAGGGAAGCGTACTTCGACTATGAGCAAGTCATAGTACTCAATTTCTGGGTCGAACGTATTAAAGAAACTGGGATGCTGATGGTGGAACAACCCAAGCTGGGAATTATTTTGGAAGAACGAGTGGTCGAACCCTCGGTTCCCGAGCTAAAGGGGCAAGTGAGTTTTGATTGTGGTTCTTGGGACGGTCCCTTGAAAACCAGTCTAGTGACGATGTGGGAACTCATGAAGCCTTCTTGGTGCCCTCATCCTAATGCCGGTTTAATCTGGGACATGACGGCGGATATCACGTTAGACCTAGATGATGACGCGAGTTCACATGATCTGGCCATGATACACCATCTGCTGGCCATGAAGTCGACGAAGCGGAAGAGCAATCCATCCACGGAGCTGCCTGAGGAAAGTCCATCGAGCGATTGGTTGAAGCAAGGCACATGCTTGGCTCAACAATGTAGGATGGAAGGGCGTGTTTGCAACTTGGGACACTGCCTGATTACGCTGAGCGAGCAGCATCGACAACTGGCACGATTGTACGGAAGATTGAGCATGTCAGATAAGAGTGCCATGGAGTTGGTTGCAGACTGCCATGGGGTGACGGACGTGAACCTGATCACAGCCTTGGGATTTTGTAGCATGACGAGTTCGATAGAATCACTCGAGCGCCTGGAGCGTGCCCATGAGCTAGTGACGTCCCTCAGCGTGGAAATATTCCCTTGAGCATTACAAACAGAGCAGAAGATTGGAGGCTGGCGAGAAGCTCTAGAAAACGAAATGAATCTGAAGGATAGTGAAGCCTATCACAGACCTACTGGTTCAAAATATATGGTGGGTTCAAGCTCCGCGCCATATTGTAATAGCAAGTATCCTACGCACATGGTAGTGATGGATGCTAGGACGCAACAAGTGTTGGTTGACCAACTTTTCTCTGTGCCAAAGTGCGTGAGGTTGGCCAGAATGTCAGAAAGGTCATATGACTTGTTGGCAAAGATCTTTCGGGCAGTCCCGAAAAGATCTGAAGGCAAGTTGCAAGACGTTGTGGGTGAAGAGTTCATGAGACTGAACGAAGGTAACGTGAGTGAGTTCCAGAAACAGAAAGCGAGTGGAGCGTTACCCACTGAATTCCCCACAATAGAAGAAAAAGACGACTTACACAGAATTCTGATGGAAGTGGAACCGTTGCTGGGAGCCTCAGGGTATCGGACCCGAAGGAACATAGTGAGGACCCATGGGGAGTATCCTTGCCACTGCTTGGCGCAGACGTTGTGGTACCCCAAACGCGGGAGTCTGATCCTAGTATGGGACGTGGAGGAGTTGTACTCCACGGGGTTGCCCGATCAGAATCAACAAGTGTCAATCGTGGTGGTTAGCGCCATGCTAGCAGTGAGATGGCTGGAGGCTAACGCGGACACAAGTCAGCAGGAGACGGCCGTGCCGACTCCTGAACAGCTGAGCAACGTAAAAATGAGTCGTGAATTGGATCTTTTCAGAACCACCTGCAAGGTTCTGAGGATACCTAAAGCCATTGAAAGAATATGGTCAAGGCAAAGATTGATGCCTTGGTTCCGTGCAGTGATGACATCTTGGATGTATGAACGCGCGAAGCGTCACATGTCAAGGAACACGGAAGCCTATCAATCTTTCCAGCTAGATATAGGACCAGGAGCCTATAAGAGAGCATTCTTGACGCACAGAAACGCGGTCACCACAGCGGTGAAGCGGGTAGCTGGAACGCCTTGTGTTACTGAAGAGGAGAAGAAAGAGGTCTTAAGAGCTGACCTAGAACGAAACGTGAGCCTATGTCTTCACAACAGCTTTTGCAGGAACCGGGAGCAGAAGGTGAATGTGGACTTGCTACTTTGCTGCAAACCGAGGCTGTTGGAACAGGAGAGTTGGGGCACATGCTGGAGAAAGTGTTGGAAGACAGCGAAGATCAAGATGGAGAAGTGATGAAATGAAGATGACCAAAGAAGAGAAGAGAAGGAGAGAAAACTTGATTGTATTTGTGTGCTAAAACTTAAACCAATCAACCAAGTTTTGATTATTGAACTTGTTAAACTTTTTGTTTTGATTTAGTTTGGTCAGACCAAACTTTGAAAACTGTTGCAATTGTTAAAATTGTTGAAATTATTGATTTTAGTTACTATTATCTATGTATGTATATGAGGAACCTAGGTGAGTATATTTACCTATTTATTCACGACTGAAGTTTTTAACCTGTGTAAGACACAAATTCACTGTGTGGCGACATGGCAAGTTTGAGTAAACTCGCTCTGGAAGGGTGGGTAACTCAAGAACTTTCCTAGCCACAGAGTTTCTTAGTTTTAATATTGAAAGGACCGCATAAATGACTGATTATACTTGGTGAGTGAAGTTAAGTTAATTTTTTCGGGTGCGTGGCCGTGCCACGTCCCACTTTTTAATCACGAAGAGCGAAAAGAAGTTTTATGGCAAGACGACGTAAGTAGTCAGAAAAGAAATTTTATAAGGGACACTCCTCATGGTGCAAATTTTGTGAAAATGTTGAAAGGCAGTGAGATGTAGTACGATGCCATTTGTGAACACGTTGTGAGTTGAGGTGGAGTAGATAAATTTCAATTTCTTATGCAATTTGTAAGATTGATTACAGAAAACTGGATAACTACTTGACGATAACCCGGTGTTATGCGATCAATAGGGACATTGATGGAGACTTGTCCGGGGAGTATGTGCCATTCTGCCAGATGACACAGCACAACCTTCCGGCGACGTAAAAAAGGACGGCTAAAGGCCTTATGAACAAAAAAGTGTTGCGAAGGAGTGTCAGAATGTTCTGGAATTTTTAATTTTAAAATTTCGATTGAAGAGTGAACATTTCTGAGAAATAGAAAAAAGACGGCCATTTTGAATGAAAAAGACGAGAAAAGAACAACGACAGATATTGTGAAGAACAGTCGTATCAGAGACGAAAAAATACGAAGCCTCTTATCGTGGCGATAACACACGATAAGAACCTTAGCGACGGAAATTTGTGGAGAAGGAAGCTTCAGTGGGGGAAGAAATATACCACGGGACCCTCCCGGGACACGAAATATAAGAGATAAGAGTGTATCTCAAGAATATTACGGGAGCGGAGGCTTGGTCCCCCAGAGACTGTCTATGTGAAGGGACTGTATAGACTGACTGTATAGCTGCTATAATGTCATAGATCTTAATTAACACCGTTATTGTTTAATTTTTCAGAGTATGAGTAGCTAGAATAAGGAAAGGGTCAATCCATCTCCAATGGATTTAATATAGAACTGTCACACAAAAACATATTAAAATAGGTTGTTTGAGCCGTGTTTTTAATGACAATCATGTAGTCTGAGGATCCGAGACTCAGCTATGTGGTTGTGTTCGCATGTAAACGAAAGCTGATCAAAAGTCGTTTGACTGATGGCCTGAAAATGGTAACTTTTTTACTTTGCCCTAAACAGACCAGAAAATCAACTGGCAAGGCCGAGACGGTGAAAAACGAGTAGGATTAAGGTAACTGACGCCTGCCAGTCGTTAATAGGTACTTTTTCTACGCTCCGTCGCTGTGTGATATTTGGGCGAATGTTACATAGACGTTTTTATGGCGCTCCTGGGTGGGCCTGTTAAAGGCATGCAACCATCATGATCAGCAAGCGTTTCAGCGACGAACCCTCCGCTCCGGGCGTATGCCCGAGTTAGAGGTCTTAATGACCGTTGTTGTACTAGGGGGAAGGTGCGTACCCTCCGTCTAGTACACTTTAGCTTTTTAACTCAGTTAACACCGAAAATTCCGGGGGCCGGAGGGTTAGGTGGGAAGTCATGAACCCGCTTGTCCCGAGGTCCCGGGACCAAAAACAACTAAAGAGAAAGCGTAAAACCAAACAAAAATAGTGTATAACCAAGAAAAAGCCAAAAACAAATTTATTTAAAAACAAAAAAGTACAAAAAACAGTAAAAAATCCAAAAAAGACCAAAAACAGTAAAAAACATAAAGTGACAGTTTATATGTTATTTCCGGACGGGATGTGATCTGACTTTCCTATTTGTTGTTGTTTCAGATTGATTTATATCGTTTCTGATAGAAAGGTTGTGTGTTTTGGTGAAGGGTTGGATACCCTCCCTCGAGTGTAATTTGAGTGTTTAAGCACGTTAATGGTGATTTTGCCGGTGACCGGAGGGTAGAGTGGCAAGCTGACCGACGTGTTCCACGCTCATCAGGGACATCAAGGGCAACATCTGCAACGACTGTTGGGTATCGTTGAAGCAATTTTAGTATCGTTATTTTAGAAGTAGACCTACTTTATTTCTTATTTTAGAAGTAGACCTACTTTATTTCTTATTTTAGAAGTAGACCTACTTTTTTTTCTTATTTTAGAAGTAGACATAGTTTAATTTTTATTTGAAAGTTTGCATCAAGCTAATCACTGGTCATTTTAAGATTTTACGAATTTGAACTGTGTAGTCCGTTCGTCAGTAGTTTGCGCTTCGAAAACTTATTTAGTTTTTAACAAGTTTATTAAGCAATGTCCTAAATTTTTGAACCCCCGAGCTAAACCTTTTTGCAACTCCGAGAAAATAACTAACAAGAGCAAATGACCTATTTTGAGAAAGTTTTGCATGCAAAACATAATTTTTCAGACCGACTTGTGGCTTAAAGATGTCTGAAAAATGAAATTGCATGAAAAGATTGGTCAAAATGGGACGATTGATCTTTTTAATTATTTCTGTCCGTCCAAACCTTTTGCAACTCTCTATATGCAGAGAGTTCAAAAAATTAGAACAGGCTAAATTATTTAAAAAGGTCAACTGACTTATTTTAGACAATTTTTGTATTCAAAATTTTTTTTTCGGACAAGAAGGCTGTCTCAATGTCACCTAAAAATTAAAATTTCCATGCAAAATTAGTTCAAATTTAGCAGATTGCTCTTTTTAATTTTTTTGTCTGCTCCATATTTTTGCTGCAAATTATAATAAGTAGCAAAAGTTGGAACAGACAAGTAATTAAAAAGAACAATCTGACAATTTTGAGCATTTTTGCATGCAAGTTTAAATTTTCAGGTGACCTTGAGTCGTATTTTCTTTCTGAAAAATTAGCTTTTGGATGCAAAAGTTTTCTGAAATAAAATAAGTAGCAAAAAGTTCGGAGAGACAGAATTAATTGAAAGGAGCAGTTAGTGCTTTTTGGCGCTTTTTTGCATGCAAAATCTGAAGCCGAACAACCTTGACTTGCTGCCGTGGTTATAGGCCGCCGTGATCATAGGTTTTCAGCGAAACTCGGGTCTACTTAACAATCTCCCCCCTATTGAATCTACTAAAGAATCTCCACCCCTGTAAATAAAAACTGTAATTTCGCACCAGAGCATTGTATGTAAACTCGAATTTTGCTGCATTCTGATTGGTCGAAATTTCGCTGCAAGTAATCTTATTAACGACCTCTTCCCCATTGAAAGGGAGATTGTTAAGTAGACCCCGTAACTCTGCTTTATGAACTTCCGACGTTATGTTTAATTTAGTTTTAATTTCCCATGATGTCTAGACAGTTGCTCTTTTAAATTAATTCTGTCTGTTCGAACTTTTTGCAACTCTCCATGTCAGCTTTTTTGAAGTTATAATTAGTAGCCAAAAGTTCGGGCAGACAAAATTAATTAAAAAGAGCAATTGACCTATTTTCGAGAAATTTTGCATGCAAAATCTAATTTTTCAGTCCGATTTTGTGTCTCAAGGTTGCATGAAAAAGAAATTGCATGCAAAAATCTGTCAAAATGGTACGATTGCTCTTTTTAATTATTTCTGTCTGTCCGAACTTTTTGCAACTCTCTATATAATAAGGACGTCCAATATAGAGAGTTGCAAAAAGTTCGGACAGACAGAATTAATTAAAAAGAGCAACTGCCTAGACATCAGCGGAAATAAAAACTGAAATAAACATAACGTCGAAAGTTTATAAAGCAGAGTATCACTCAAAACTTATAACCACGGCGGGCAACTGTTTCAGAAGCGGCGAATAGTAAACCTTGAAACAGGAAGATTATTCAAAAGTGGCTAAAGTTTTTCTAAATTTTGAATGATTTGGTCATCTTCTTATTTCCGTTTTTTTTTGGAACGGCCTAATCTGTTTTTTTTTGTTCAAAATAACCTTAGATTTCTATTTTTAAACTAATTTCGCTATATTTTATAGTAAATCTAGATGTTGATCGCAGTATTTAAAAATTAGGCTAGCATAATCATCGGATAATCGATGATCTTGCTTTTCGAATTTGGTCTGACAAAAAGTTCAAGGTTGTCCGGCTTCAGATTTTGCATGCAAAAAAGCGTCGAAAAGCACTGATTGCTCATTTTAATTAATTCTGTCTGTCCGAACTTTTTGCTACTAATTATACATTTGTTAGAAACTATAAATTTTTAGCAAAACTGAGCAACCTAGTTTCTGAAGCTTGGTTTTAAAAAATTTTTATTTCATTTTTAAAAGTGCACCGAGAATGGACGCGGACGAAGTCAATGAAGCTCTTTTGAAACTGAACTCAAACATGGACCAACTGTTCCTGATCATAATCGGAATGATAGTCTTCTTTATGCAGTGTGGTTTCGCTTTCTTAGAAGCGGGCGCAGTGCGAATAAAAAACACGACTAACATTCTCATGAAAAACATGATGGATTGTGCTATAGCTGCTATTGTTTACTGGGCGATTGGCTATGCCTTGGCCTTCGGAAAAGAGTCCAACACTTTTATAGGATATTCTTACTTTTTCTTGGCGCATTTTCCTACGAACCAAGTGGCCTTTTACTTTTTCCAGTTCGTGTTTGCTGCAACAGCTGCTACAATAGTATCGGGAGCGATGGCTGAACGAACTAACATTTACGCCTACTTCGTTTACAGTATATGTATCACCGGATTTGTTTACCCGGTCGTGGCTCATTGGGTTTGGGATCCCAGAGGTTGGCTGGCTGCAGAGGCCCCATGGGATGGTGTATTCTATATGGACTTCGCAGGAAGCACAGTTGTTCATGCCGTCGGAGGCATTGCAGGCTTGATGGGAGCAATCGCTTTGGGTCCTCGTATCGGACAGTTTGACGCCGAGACGAAAGTACGTTCCAGGATCCGAGGACATACGATTCCCTTGATGTGCCTCGGAGGAATCATACTCTTCTTCGGATTTTTTGCCTTCAACGGAGGATCGCAGCTCGCAATATCAAACGAAGGTGATGGCGAAGTGGTTTCAAAGGCAATTTTGAACACTATTCTTTCGGGATATGGAGGAGGAATAGTGGCTATTTTGGTGTCCAAAATCAGAACTAATAAATTCAGTTTGCCCCAGTGTATCAACGGAACTCTAACTGGAATGGTTGCAATTTGTGCCGGATGCAATGTCGTGGAACCCTGGGGTGCTCTGGTTACAGGAACAGTAGCCGGGATGACATTTGTAGCCTGGAGCGAAGGAATTTTCTACGCTGGCGTTGACGACCCTTTAGACGCGGTCGCGGTGCACCTCGGCGGGGGTTTGTGGGGAATAATAGCCGCGCCTCTTTTCGCCACGAGACTAGGGGTTTTCTATAATTGGGATGCCAGGGCATTTCAGTTTCTGCTCTGGAATATAATTGGAGCTCTGGTGATCTGTGCATGGGCTTCGGTCCTCACAGGAGTCATATTTTGGATTATGAGATTCGCTAAAGTTTTGAGAGTGAGTCGAGAAACCGAAACGATGGGTTTGGACGAAGTAGAACACGGTGAGAAAGCTTATGAACCTGATCTAATAGGCGTTCTTCAAGAAATGAACGAAAAACAATCACGACCAAAATATTCTTCTAAAGAAGAACTGGGGCAGGCGAACAAGAACTTCAAAGCCGAAGAACTCTAGACTGACGAAAATTAGTGCAGCGGTGTCAAAACCTGCGAAACAACCAACAATTTGGACGAATAAAGAAAAAGAATTATCTTAAAACAGTTTTTGTATTTTTTTTCGAACTGCTTAATTCCACTTCCCTCCGCTATTGCTGTTATCTTATAAAATATAAACTTTGTAGATTTTTAATTTTATAAAGGTTTTCATAAAATCATTACAATGAGTAGTGTATCCGCTTTTTGTTCCGACTATTAAAAATGGGGAGGAACTTTGTATTCGGGTGTGTTTTAGTTTTAACTTCTTTTTTTAATTTGTTTTCCAGGCATATTCAGGTACCACAAATAATCATCGGAATGGGTCGAGTCATAGATCATATTAAAGCCTTTTCAGTCGTGACTTGAGCGATATTAAATAAATTTCAAGATTTTGCCCCAGTGTCGAGCAAGAAATGGTTTAATATTTTTGATTTTTGTTAAATTTCGAGCGAGTAAATCCATCTAGTAAAGATCGTTCTACATGAAAATTAGTACTATTGACTGATGTTTTGGAAACTTTTTCAATGATCTCAAAATTTACACCACCAAATCTAAGATTAAGTTAAATTATAAACTATAGGATGGTGACTTTCTCTCAACATAGGTTGCGCCCCAATTGACGTATGAAAGCAATGTTAAATTTATTAGACTTAGAGAAAGTCTTTTTTTTTGTTTTTAAAGTTTCTCTGATTTTTTTGGTAACTATGGTACCAAATCTGATATAAGTTTTAATCGAAAGAACAAAGTATCCCTTACATTAGCGAACTCTCACATTTTTGTACCGAATCCGCTATGGAATGCGCTATGATAAATAGAAATATTTGACATATAGACCCATTTTTAGACCTCGTTTAATTTCCCAAAAACGACTGTGCCATTTCTGAAACTTGGAAATCAATCAAATGGAGATAATTTATTAATCTCTCCTGAATAAAATTTTCTCCATAAATAATCCGAATACCGAGAATGGGAAGGAAGTTTGTATTCAGGAGTGTTTAAGTTTTTTCTTTCTTTTTCGTTTCTGTTTCCACGCAAAGTCGAGTTTCAGAATTAATCATTGGAATGGATCGGGTGATATATCATAATAAATCCTTTTGTGAAAGTTTTGAGATTTATTTCAATTTCGAGCGCGTAACGCAATCTAGTGAGGCCCGTAATAAAGAATTTAACTGTTTTTCAGGTTTTTAGGATAAAAATTTTACCTTACAAAAGCAAAATTTAGTTTTGGATGTTTCATTTTGCACTAAAGAATTTTAAAAAATTGCGCAAAAAAATTAGAAAAAAAAGTTTTAAGTTTTTTTTCTTCAATTTTTGAAGACAAATGTTGTCGCTCATGCCTAAATGAACAATTTTTTTGCGATCGTATCGTTCTGGAATCACAGCAACCGGCTGTCTTTTTTGTATTTCAATGGACTAATTGAGCCGTTGAAACGCTTCTTGTTCAGAGGAAATTAAACGAAAAACTTTGCTCCAATTCAATTTTGATAATGGAACTAATATCGTCTTAAACAATGATTCAAATCTCACACTCAACTCAACGACAAACCTGCTCATATCATGGAAAAACCTTAGTTGTTTCGACTGCTTTTTAATGTCCCGATAAAAAAATCAATAAAAAAAACTGATAAAACATACAACAAACAGGTTTTTTTCTTTCATTTTATTGCCTGACACGATGTTAAGTATAAACACGAGTGCTCGTATCAGGGCTGCGCCCTGAACGTTCCAACTGTCCATAAAATGGTCTCGAATAGTTTCCGGTCAATGAAATATTGACAAACTAAGAATTTTAAACTGAATATTAAGAATCTTGTGTTGAAATAATAATGCCTCAATTGAGTTCGGAAAGATTTTGTGGTGGGTGCGGGATAATTTGCCACGCTTAAATAATGCGCGTTAAACTTCCAGCATCAAAGTATCACAGAGCTTTTGTCATGTCAGTCTGTTACTGAGTGGTTCACAACAAATTTTTCGTCAAGATAATCTAGTGGTGCGCACAACACTTCTGATACTACGAAGATCCATGGTTCGCTCCCCGCGAAAAGTTTTTTTATAAATGGTCTGAATAAGAAAACCACCCCAAGCGTATATATTCTTTACTTTCTTCGAAAGTTGGAACAATCAAACTGCTCGTATCAAAACAAAGCAAAAAATTTTCCGAGTGCTTCATATTCAAGGAACAAGTCATCTCAGAAGAAGTTTAGAATTCGATGAAGTTTCGAAAAAAAAGATACTAACACTGACTTCCCCGAAAAATGATAAAAATGATTTCCCTGAAAGATGATACTCTGAAAATTGATACAAACAAGGAAGTGCAAAACTCAATAAAGTGTCAAGAAACTGATATATAAAGACTGAAACAAAAAAAGATACAAACTCTCCCACCTGTATGTGAAGTACTAAGTAATGTATTTTTAATGCTAATTGTTGGCAATATCGGTGAGCAATTTAACCGGTCAAAAACTTGCATGTTAGTTTAATTAGTATTTTTTGGTAATAGTTTTTGCGTGTGGAAGTTAGTGAAAAACAGAAAATTGACGTCAAAAAGCGCAATTGTAGGTTAATTAACTTCGTTTAATTTCGCTGACCGAAAAGATATTGCCAATAAATTGGCAATAACTAAAATTAGCGTCTAGCAAAGTATTACACCATTTCAAAGCCTTTTGAAATGTTGGTGACATCTTTTGAACAAACCGTGTTTTCAATTGAAAGTCAAGAAATAATGCATGCTCAAATGTGTGTTCATAAGTTCTTTTGAAATTGTGAAATTCCAATTGATTCACATTCAAAATTGGCAAGTATAAAAAAATTTCATGTATGGACAAACGACGTTTAATCGAATCGGATTCGCGTGGAGAAGATTACATAGCTTTGGCCGACTGTTTGGGAACATATCACGTCAAATTTATTGTGGAACGAACAAGTTGTGATATTACCACACAGAAATGTGTTGGTTGGTACAACCATACGATGACATATATCCCGGATTGTTTGGCCAGGAATGAAATAGATGAATGAACAATTAATGTTGCATAAAAACCGTTGGTTCTGTATATTATATTCTGTCCTTATCATTTGAAAAAACATGTTTTCAATTGAAGTCACTTGTGAGCACTCTATCATTTTTCTAATCTTTAGAACTTACGAAAAAAAATGTTCTTTCAATAGAAATTACCTAAAATTCTTTTCAATTTACCGATTGTTCAATGGTCCTTAAAAAGGTGTAATAAATCAAAATAGCTTATCTCAAAGCAAGTTGGAACAATTTTTTCGTTAATTTGCCGCGTACGCGTCATTTGGACGGATATATAGCGCAATAATTATCCCAAAAGCGCAGTTTTTAAATTTTTTTAAACTTTCTGTTAGAAAAAAATGGCAGCTGAACTTCCTTTTCAAATTTGACATCAAAACGTCAAAACTTATCAGATATTAAAAAAACTGTCAAAATGGCCAGCACTAAAGATGAAATTTGTCTGGAAAAAAAGCCACACTAAAGACAAAACTTTTCTACAAAAAATTAGAGCTTAGCCGCTATGCAGGTAAACATCCTAGAGCATAATTTTTCGATTGAAACCGTTACCTAAAATTCGAAGGGATATATATTTTTAAAAAACTTTGAAAAATTAGAAAAAAAAAACGGTCAAATTTCAGTTCAAAAATTGGAATATTTCGAGTGTTTTAGAGCCATTTTTGAGGTCTGGGGTATTTTAAAGAAAAACGTAAGTTTCCAATCGCCAAAACTTAAAAATGACAAAATCGTTTGAATCGCCAAACCTTAAAAATGAAAAAATGAACTAAGTTTATGGCTATAACTTTTTCTACTAAAAAAAAACAGGGTGTATCCGTTCATGCAGGGAGAATTTAGAACACCAGTTAGTGCGATTGAACACTTGATCTCAGATTTTTGGCAAAGTAGTTTTCGATGAAAAAGGAAGTTTCCAAGAAACGATAAAACTTTCAAGCGTTGGGCATCATCTAAGGCTTTTTGTTAACCCCCGGTCCAGCTCAGTGCAGGACCCACCGTGTGGGAGGAGGCGGATGACTCTGGGACCCTCCAACCGTGACCGAAGTGGGATTCAAACGCATGACTATCGTGATGAGAGACGTGTGCCTAAGGCTAGAAATCGTTTTCTACAAAAATAAAAGCGTAGCAGCTTATGCAGGGGAGATCCCCTCATCATGTTCTTTTGATTGTCTTAATGTCAGGATTGGCAGAGTAATTTTTGATAACCAATTTTGTCGACTAGGATTGGAAAAAAAACATGGCAACGTGCTCTTGAATTTTGTTTCAGGCAACGTGCTCTTGAATAATATGATGATACGTATTTTAATCGCGTGGTTTTATTCCAAGAAACGTCGTAGTTGTTCGTGCTGAATCTATTTCTTCGCGGATTTGCTTTTATTTTTAAAATACTCGTTACACGTTTACAAAACGAAAAGAAAAGAAGATTGCTCGTATATCAGGGCAAAGCCCTGAATGTTACGACTGTCCCTCAATCTATATCGAACAGTTTTTGGGGAAAAAAATTGCAAAAAATTATAAATTTTGGACAATATGAAAGATCAAGTGTACAAGTACAAAGTATTACGAAAGATTAGCTAGCCTCAATCTATTTTAAACGATTTAATTGTCCAAAATAATTTGTCCGCATAAATAGTACGCGTTAGGCTTTCTGAGTTATGGATAAATTCTTCAAAGCGCGCATAAACTAGTTCAGAGCATGACCAAATTGGCTCTTTCAAACTCCAAAAACTTTGATGAAAATGACTGTCGGTAAAACATCTTTTGAAATTGGATTTCAGGTAGTAGATATCTTCAATGGGGTCTCAACATTTTTTGTTGAAACTATTATTTCGATCGCCAAAAATTGACTGAATAAAAAAAAACTACCCCAAGCATAAATAATTCTTTTCTTTGAAAGTCGGAAAAATTACGCTGTTCGTAAAATAAAGTTGCAAATGACCCAAAAAAATCTGCTTTTCTGGTAGTTCCAAAAAAGGGATTTTAAATTTTACATTATTTTTCTTCAAAAACGGAGATTTTAAAACTTCAGTTCTTAAAATTTCACAGAGGAACTAAAAAATACGTATTGATCAAATTTCTCAAACTAAGTGATTTCGATGAAAAAGAGCTGTCATGAAAGAGTCTATAATTTGACTGACATTCCGGCTAAAAGTTTTTCTGTGAAACTTTTTTTGCGTTGCATTCGTTAAAATAGTTTACTTTTCCAAATATCTGTTAGTTATGTTTCCGACTTACAAAAACAGTGACAGAAAATTTCAGCTCAGTGTACTTTTAGTGATTCTTTTCGATTTCTAACTGTTTTGACCTTAATTTTTTTATATCACATAGAAGAGTTACTAGGTTTACCTCAAAACACTGAAATGATAAGTTTGTCGGCTCCATCTTAAAACAAAATTTCTTCAGTTTTGTATTTTTACTACTAAATCAACAAAAACTGTCCAAGTTTTAACTTCTTTTTTGTGAAAGCAACTGGCCAAACACAAAATTTTTGGGCCGTTTGCTAAAGGTTTGGACAAAACCATTAGTTTTTTGGCGGATACTCTTCCTTGAATTAGTATATGTTGGCGTCAAAGGCATTAAATTGGATTTTATCAGAGGAGGGATCTTTTTAGTGGACAAAGTAGCCAAACCCTGAAGAAAGGGCCCTCTCAACTGTAAATCTGCCCGGTTTTACATTAAATTTATTATGATTCAGTAAAGAAACAGATTCAGGGGGTAGGGTGATGGGGTTGAAAATGTTGATAACTATGAGTTTTAGTAAGTTTCAACTTGATTTAACACATATGGCAGAGATAGATACTGGTCTGACGAACCAATTTCTTGGGAAAAGTAGTTACCTTGTAAGTGAAGGCATAAAAAGTCTACTCAAATTTCTTGCGGAAAAAAAAGCAGAAAATCAGACTAATATTACATATATAGAAAATGGAGAAAAAGACTTGTGCATTGAAAAAAGAGATAATCGATTCATAGATTGCAACCTGCACTTCGCAATCTCAAGCAAGAAAACGGGATATATTAGCTCTAAAAGCCAAAAACAAAGTAAAATAGAGAAAAATCTTTGAAAAACATTTGCTAAGAGCCAGTATCGAACCTATGACCTGCAGATTAGAAGTTCTGGTATGTGCGCCACAGCCGTTTGGAAACTTACCAACACTATTTATTGATGAAGCAGCTACAATTGCTAATAACTTGCTAATTCTCTTCTGAGCACAAGTAATTGAATGTACCGGGATTGAACCTGTACATTAGGAGTCTCACGTCATCGCATCTGCACCACAGTCGACTGAAAAATTACTAGAAGTCCAGCGTGATTTTGGTCTTGTCTTTGAAAATTTTTAAGAACATGTTCAGAGTCGAAGATAACGCGTAACTTTTGGAACTATGCGTAAGATAATGCGTAACTAAAAAAATGGGAACTTTTGGACACTTGCCAAGTCCATAGCTGATTCCATCAAAACAAGGATAGCCGGTTTGCTGCGCAAGCAGCACAAAATGTTCCGACCACATTCTCAGAATTGTACGCCGTGTGATGATAGAACTACAAGAACGCGTAAAAATTTAGTTAATTTAGGCATAAACGACTACAATTGTTCACAAAAAAAATAAACAAAAAAAGATTTTTTTTCTTCATTTTTTGCACTTAAAAGTTCAAATTGAAGCTTCCAAAACTAGAGCTCTATTTTTAGTAAAATCAATTTTAGCCTAAGTTACTACTTTTCATATAGAAGGAAATTTATTCGATCGCTTTACTCGCTGGAAATTTGACAATAACTCAAAACCATTCAACCATATTTTCTCGACAGTGAGACAAGTTTTTTAAAATTTCTTAATATTGCTCAAATCACGACTGAAAAAGCTTTAACTCGATCCATTCCGATGATTATTTGCGGTACGTGATTTAGCGTGGCAACAAAAAAGAAAAAACACTGAAACACACCCGAATATAAACTTCATCGCTATTTTCAAAATTCGGATTAATTATGGAGAAAACTTTTACTCAGGAAAGATTATTACAACATCTCCATTTGATTGATTTCCTAGTTTCAGAAAACGCACAGTCGCCCTTGGAAAATTGAACGAAATCCAAAAAAGGTCAATTAATTTAACTTAATCTAAGATATGTCAGTGTAGTTTTCGACATAATTGAAAAATTTTCCAAAAAAAACGGTCAATATTTCAAAACATGAACTCTTTCTACATTCAATATTATTTTTTTATATATAAAAAAATAATCACGGCTGAGTTGTCATGCGAAGAAAATTCTCAGTACCTGCATTTAAAATTGAACCTTTTATTTCAGATTTGGTTGGGTAGTTTTCGACAAACGCCTCCAAAAGTCAAATAAAAAAAAAACAGTCGTGTATGGGAAATTGCACGAGGTCCAAAAATGGGTCAATATATCAAATGATTCTATTTGTTTTGGCGGATTCCATGGCAGATTTGGTACAAAAAATGGAGAAATTGCTAATATAGGGGAAACTTTGTTCTTTCGATTGAAACTTATTTCAGATTTGGTACCGTAGTTTCCAAAAAAATCAGAGAAAATTCCAAAAACGAGAAAAAAGGACTTTTGCTAAGTCTAATAAGTTTAACATTGCTTTCATCTTTTATACGTCATTTGGAGCGCAACAGATATTGAGAAAAAGTTCCCAGCCTATAGTTTTTAATTAAACTTAATCTTAGATTTGGCGGTGTAGTTTTTGAGATAATTGAAAAATTTTCCAAAAATCTGTCAATATTTCAAAACATGAACATTTCCAGATTCAAGATTGTTTTTTTATACAATAATCAGGGATTAGTTGTCATGCTTAGATAGTTCCCGGCACCTGTTTTTTAAATTGAACCTTTTCTTTCAGATTTAGTAGAGTAGTTTTCGACAAAAGCCACCAAAGGTCAAAATTAAAAAAAGACTTTGTAGGTCCAAAACTAAGGTCCTTCAAAAACTTAGAGCGTCGCTACTTTTGCAGAACAATTTCAATTTCCTTTTCTTTTCAACTAGGACACTAACACGAGATTTGACAGGGTCGTTTTTGAAAAATTTAAAAAAGGACATTTGCTGAGCCCAACATAGCTTTTCTACAAAAATTAGAGCTTAGCCGCTATGCAGGTAAACATCCTAGAGCATAATTTTTCGATTGAAACCGTTACCTAAAATTCGAAGGGATATTTTTTTTAGAAAACTTTGAAAAATTAGAAAAAAAAACGGTCAAATTTCAGTTCAAAAATTGGAATTTTTCGAGTGTTTTAGAGCCATTTTTGAGGTCTGGGGTATTTTAAAGAAAAGCGTAAGTTTCCAATCGCCCAAACGTAAAAAATGACAAAATCGTTTGAATCGCCAAACCTTAAAAATGAAAAAATGAACTAAGTTTATGGCTATAACTTTTTCTACTAAAAAAAAACAGGGTGTATCCGTTCATGCAGGGAGAATTTAGAACACCAGTTAGTGCGATTGAACACTTGATCTCAGATTTTTGGCAAAGTAGTTTTCGATGAAAAAGGAAGTTTCCAAGAAACGATAAAACTTTCAAGCGTTGGGCATCATCTAAGGCTTTTTGTTAACCCCCGGTCCAGCTCAGTGCAGGACCCACCGTGTGGGAGGAGGCGGATGACTCTGGGACCCTCCAACCGTGACCGAAGTGGGATTCAAACGCATGACTATCGTGATGAGAGACGTGTGCCTAAGGCTAGAAATCGTTTTCTACAAAAATAAAAGCGTAGCAGCTTATGCAGGGGAGATCCCCTCATCATGTTCTTTTGATTGTCTTAATGTCAGGATTGGCAGAGTAATTTTTGATAACCAATTTTGTCGACTAGGATTGGAAAAAAAACATGGCAACGTGCTCTTGAATTTTGTTTCAGGCAACGTGCTCTTGAATAATATGATGATACGTATTTTAATCGCGTGGTTTTATTCCAAGAAACGTCGTAGTTGTTCGTGCTGAATCTATTTCTTCGCGGATTTGCTTTTATTTTTAAAATACTCGTTACACGTTTACAAAACGAAAAGAAAAGAAGATTGCTCGTATATCAGGGCAAAGCCCTGAATGTTACGACTGTCCCTCAATCTATATCGAACAGTTTTTGGGGAAAAAAATTGCAAAAAATTATAAATTTTGGACAGTATGAAAGATCAAGTGTACAAGTACAAAGTATTACGAAAGATTAGCTAGCCTCAATCTATTTTAAACGATTTAATTGTCCAAAATAATTTGTCCGCATAAATAGTACGCGTTAGGCTTTCTGAGTTATGGATAAATTCTTCAAAGCGCGCATAAACTAGTTCAGAGCATGACCAAATTGGCTCTTTCAAACTCCAAAAACTTTGATGAAAATGACTGTCGGTAAAACATCTTTTGAAATTGGATTTCAGGTAGTAGATATCTTCAATGGGGTCTCAACATTTTTTGTTGAAACTATTATTTCGATCGCCAAAAATTGACTGAATAAAAAAAAACTACCCCAAGCATAAATAATTCTTTTCTTTGAAAGTCGGAAAAATTACGCTGTTCGTAAAATAAAGTTGCAAATGACCCAAAAAAATCTGCTTTTCTGGTAGTTCCAAAAAAGAGATTTTAAATTTTACATTATTTTTCTTCAAAAACGGAGATTTTAAAACTTCAGTTCTTAAAATTTCACAGAGGAACTAAAAAATACGTATTGATCAAATTTCTCAAACTAAGTGATTTCGATGAAAAAGAGCTGTCATGAAAGAGTCTATAATTTGACTGACATTCCGGCTAAAAGTTTTTCTGTGAAACTTTTTTTGCGTTGCATTCGTTAAAATAGTTTACTTTTCCAAATATCTGTTAGTTATGTTTCCGACTTACAAAAACAGTGACAGAAAATTTCAGCTCAGTGTACTTTTAGTGATTCTTTTCGATTTCTAACTGTTTTGACCTTAATTTTTTTATATCACATAGAAGAGTTACTAGGTTTACCTCAAAACACTGAAATGATAAGTTTGTCGGCTCCATCTTAGAACAAAATTTCTTCAGTTTTGTATTTTTACTACTAAATCAACAAAAACTGTCCAAGTTTTAACTTCTTTTTTGTGAAAGCAACTGGCCAAACACAAAATTTTTGGGCCGTTTGCTAAAGGTTTGGACAAAACCATTAGTTTTTTGGCGGATACTCTTCCTTGAATTAGTATATGTTGGCGTCAAAGGCATTAAATTGGATTTTATCAGAGGAGGGATCTTTTTAGTGGACAAAGTAGCCAAACCCTGAAGAAAGGGCCCTCTCAACTGTAAATCTGCCCGGTTTTACATTAAATTTATTATGATTCAGTAAAGAAACAGATTCAGGGGGTAGGGTGATGGGGTTGAAAATGTTGATAACTATGAGTTTTAGTAAGTTTCAACTTGATTTAACACATATGGCAGAGATAGATACTGGTCTGACGAACCAATTTCTTGGGAAAAGTAGTTACCTTGTAAGTGAAGGCATAAAAAGTCTACTCAAATTTCTTGCGGAAAAAAAAAGCAGAAAATCAGACTAATATTACATATATAGAAAATGGAGAAAAAGACTTGTGCATTGAAAAAAGAGATAATCGATTCATAGATTGCAACCTGCACTTCGCAATCTCAAGCAAGAAAACGGGATATATTAGCTCTAAAAGCCAAAAACAAAGTAAAATAGAGAAAAATCTTTGAAAAACATTTGCTAAGAGCCAGTATCGAACCTATGACCTGCAGATTAGAAGTTCTGGTATGTGCGCCACAGCCGTTTGGAAACTTACCAACACTATTTATTGATGAAGCAGCTACAATTGCTAATAACTTGCTAATTCTCTTCTGAGCACAAGTAATTGAATGTAACGGGATTGAACCTGTACATTAGGAGTCTCACGTCATCGCATCTGCACCACAGTCGACTGAAAAATTACTAGAAGTCCAGCGTGATTTTGGTCTTGTCTTTGAAAATTTTTAAGAACATGTTCAGAGTCGAAGATAACGCGTAACTTTTGGAACTATGCGTGAGATAATGCGTAAGATAAGTCGAAGATAATGCGTAACTAAAAAAATGGGAACTTTTGGACACTTGCCAAGTCCATAGCTGATTCCATCAAAACAAGGATAGCCGGTTTGCTGCGCAAGCAGCACAAAATGTTCCGACCACATTCTCAGAATTGTACGCCGTGTGATGATAGAACTACAAGAACGCGTAAAAAATTAGTTAATTTAGGCATAAACGACTACAATTGTTCACAAAATGAATAAACAAAAAAAAAGATTTTTTTTCTTCATTTTTTGCACTTAAAAGTTCAAATTGAAGCTTCCAAAACTAGAGCTCTATTTTTAGTAAAATCAATTTTAGCCTAAGTTACTACCTATCATATAGAAGGAAATTTATTCGATCGCTTTACTCGCTGGAAATTTGACAATAAGTCAAAACCATTCAACCATATTTTCTCGACAGTGAGACAAGTTTTTTAAAATTTCTTAATATTGCTCAAATCACGACTGAAAAAGCTTTAACTCGTTCCATTCCAATGATTATTTGCGGTACCTGATTTAGCGTGGCAACAAAAAAGAAAAAACACTGAAACACACCCGAATATAAACTTCATCGCTATTTTCAATATTCGGATTAATTATGGAGAAAACTTTTACTCAGGAAAGATTATTACAACATCTCCATTTGATTGATTTCCTAGTTTCAGAAAACGCACAGTCGCCCTTGGAAAATTGAACGAAATCCAAAAAAGGTCAATTAATTTAACTTAATCTAAGATATGTCAGTGTAGTTTTTGACATAATTGAAAAAATTTTCAAAAAAAAACGGTCAATATTTCAAAACATGAACTCTTTCTACATTCAATATTATTTTTTTATATATAAAAAATAATCACGGCTGAGTTGTCATGCGAAGAAAATTCTCAGTACCTGCATTTAAAATTGAACCTTTTATTTCAGATTTGGTTGGGTAGTTTTCGACAAACGCCTCCAAAAGTCAAATTAAAAAAAAACAGTCGTGTATGGGAAATTGCACGAGGTCCAAAAATGGGTCAATATATCAAATGATTCTATTTGTTATGGCGGATTCCATAGCAGATTTGGTACAAAAAATGGAGAAATTGCTAATATAGGGGATACTTTGTTCTTTCGATTGAAACTTATTTCAGATTTGGTACCGTAGTTTCCAAAAAAATCAGAGAAAATTCCAAAAACGAGAAAAAAGGACTTTTGCTAAGTCTAATAAGTTTAACATTGCTTTCATCTTTTATACGTCATTTGGAGCGCAACAGATATTGAGAAAAAGTTCCCAGCCTATAGTTTTTAATTAAACTTAATCTTAGATTTGGCGGTGTAGTTTTTGAGATAATTGAAAAAGTTTCCAAAAATCTGTCAATATTTCAAAACATGAACATTTCCAGATTCAAGATTGTTTTTTTATACAATAATCAGGGATTAGTTGTCATGCTTAGATAGTTCCCGGCACCTGTTTTTTAAATTGAACCTTTTCTTTCAGATTTAGTAGAGTAGTTTTCGATAAAAGCCACCAAAGGTCAAAATTAAAAAAAGACTTTGTAGGTCCAAAACTAAGGCCCTTCAAAAACTTAGGGCGTCGCTACTTTTGCAGAAAAATTTCAATTTCCTTTACTTTTCAACTAGGACACTAACATGAGATTTGACAGGGTCGTTTTTGAGAAGTTTAAAAAAGGACATTTGCTGAGCCCAACATAGCTTTTCTACAAAAAATTAGAGCTTAGCCGCTATGCAGGTAAACATCCTAGAGCATAATTTTTCGATTGAAACCGTTACCTAAAATTCGAAGGGATATATATTTTTAAAAAAAACTTTGAAAAATTAGAAAAAAAAACGGTCAAATTTCAGTTCAAAAATTGGAATATTTCGAGTGTTTTAGAGCCATTTTTGAGGTCTGGGGTATTTTAAAGAAAAGCGTAAGTTTCCAATCGCCAAAACTTAAAAATGACAAAATCGTTTGAATCGCCAAACCTTAAAAATGAAAAAATGAACTAAGTTTATGGCTATAACTTTTTCTACTAAAAAAAAACAGGGTGTATCCGTTCATGCAGGGAGAATTTAGAACACCAGTTAGTGCGATTGAACACTTGATCTCAGATTTTTGGCAAAGTAGTTTTCGATGAAAAAGGAAGTTTCCAAGAAACGATAAAAATTTCAAACGTTGGGCATCATCTAAGGCTTTTTGTTAACCCCCGGTCCAGCTCAGTGCAGGACCCACCGTGTGGGAGGAGGCGGATGACTCTGGGACCCTCCAACCGTGACCGAAGTGGGATTCAAACGCATGACTATCGTGATGAGAGACGTGTGCCTAAGGCTAGAAATCGTTTTCTACAAAAATAAAAGCGTAGCAGCTTATGCAGGGGAGATCCCCTCATCATGTTCTTTTGATTGTCTTAATGTCAGGATTGGCAGAGTAATTTTTGATAACCAATTTTGTCGACTAGGATTGGAAAAAAACATGGCCTTGTAGTATAACTGAACAGGAACGTGTAAATAAGTGAACAGGAACGGTACAGCCTAAAAAAACTGTCTGACTATTGAAAGTGAGCTATTAGTTTTGAGCTAACTGTGATCAACTATATGGGACTTTTTTAAAAGAACGATCAAAGATCAAGTGATCTCGAGCGACATCAGTGCCTTCGAGGCGATTAACAAAGGTAATTCAATGTCCTCCGACAGCTATTGTAAAACATATTTATAACAACGATAACAATATTTACTAGCGTTGCTCCTTGCCTGTCAAAATATCAAAATCAATCCAAGCGTTCAAAAAAAAACTTGTACATAAGTAAAAGACTTCTAAAAAGAAACAAAGCTGGCTCATTAAAACAGGCAAAGTATTCATAACAACAACTCAAAATAATCAGGTGAATCAATTCTGTAGAAAAATTTTGACCGTTCAATTGTTGCCCCAGTGTGCAGATATCGCAAGAGGATATGAAAAAAACTGTTTGAAGGGTTCGTGGAATACCTATAGAGAGATCTTAGTTTCCACAAAATTTTCTAAAAAACTAAAAGAAAGACAAAAAAGAGATACAAAAACAACAAGAAAATCAGAATTCTATACTTATTACACGAGGTTTCTTATGTTTTCAATGAAAACTAATTCAACATTATTGGTACTTAAATTGAATATAGGGTCGCTACGGTGTCGCGACTTAGAACTAAAAACATATCTGAAAAAGCTTGAAAACAAATCGACGATCGCTGACCTTTTAAATCCTGATTTTCCGAAAGTGATGATTTAAATAGTTTGAATTCAGAAAGTTAATGGAGCACAATAGAAAGGAAAAAAAAAGCGGAGGGGGGTTGCATTGTACGTTCTAAAGTCTCACACTTTTATTGCCTCATGAATGAGTCAGATCTGTAAATAATTGGAACAGGCGTCAATTGATTCAAATTAGAACTCCTGAAGTGATATATCGCAAGCTCATTGAGTGATATAACTTTGAAAAAATTCAAGTTGTTTTCATAACTTGAATTGATTCTCAAAAATTTAAGGTTCTCAAGCAAGCTTAATCGGCTCATCCTCAAGGTGATAAAACTTTGAAAAAATTCAGTGATGTTTCACGGCGAGAATCGGTTCGGAAAAGCTGAAACTAGTCGAGCAATCAAGCTCAAATTCAAACTCTATTTCCATATTCCAGTCGAGCAGCTAGAAAAAACTGCAAAAGTTTGAAGCTGAATTATTGCTATTTCATGACAAAAGAGAGGTTTGGTGTATTTAATTTGCTCGTTTTAGAAACGTAAAAACTCAAGTTCAGACAAAAATTTGGCGGTTACTGTCTAGCCTTGAAGTTGATTCAATTTGAACTTGCCTAGAGTGCTGATTTTGTAAAAAAAAAAACACGAGGAATAGTCTAGAAGCAGAACATTCTTATAGTCCAGCTGAGAGTAATTTATAATTGTTAAATTGAGCCCATAGCAACTCAAAACGACCTAAAAATAAATAATCAATTATAGGATATCGTTGCAACAATTTAACTACATCAACACATTACTCTAATTTCAATACAGAGGCAAATATGCGCTCCGCAAACACAAGTGAAAAAACAAAAAAGCGGCTAAAGATTAAATAAAAAAAAAGAAAGAAGCCTCAAATTTGTAAAACTTTTGCTATGTGACGGATTCGAACCTGCGACTTTGGAGTATCACGTTCTAGCATTTGCACCACATGTTATGGAAAATATCGCAACACTAGCTACAATGATGCAGTTATAGATGTTAATAAATTGCCAATGCTATACGGCAAAAATGCAACCAAATATAAATAAAACAAGACTGCTCGTATCAGGGCGAAGCCCTGAATGTTCCGACTGCCTTTTAAGTTTTGTGGAGCAGCAGTAATAACATAAAAAAATTAAATGAAATAAAATAAAATGAAAATTTTTTTTAATTTGAAATTTTTTATGAAAATCATCCCCCCACACGCCATATAAAGTACAAAAAGAGAGATTTCGTTCCTTGTAACAAATAAATTATGGCAAATAAGCTTCGTTCAACCAATTTGGAACGATTTATAAGACGGATTAAACCTCCGCTTACGCGTTAATAGCGCGAATTATATCGCGCGTTAATTATCCCAAATTGGTCAAAATGGCCGAAATGGCAATCTTTAAACCCTCATAACTTTACGAAAAATGATCACAGGTGAAATATTTTTTCAAATTTGAGCTCAGGACAACAATACCTTTTGAATGATATAAAATAATTCCGTCAAAAATGGCTAGTTAAAAAGTCTGAAGAAAAAAAAACCCACCCCGAGCACAAATATTCCGTTACTTTTGTATCGAAAGTCGGAACAACTAGTGCTAAGTGCGGCTTTGAACTTCAACATGTAGCATAAGAATTTCGTGTCCTTTCCTTTCCATTAAGCAACAGACGCTTGACTAATGGAAAACACAAGTCTATCCGGCGAAACTGCCACCAAAGATAAACAAGACTGCTCGTATCAGGGCGAAGCCCTGAATGTTCCGACTGGGCATTAAGGTTTATGGAGCAGTAATATCATTAAAAAGTTAAAAGTAATAAAACAAAATGAATTTTTTTTTTCAAAAATTTTAAATTTTTTTATGAAAATCATCCCCCCACACGCCATATAAAGTACAAAAGGATAGATTTCGCTACTTGTAACAAATCAATCATGGCAAATAAGCCTCGTTAAACCAATTTGGAACGATTTCTAAGACGGATTAACTCTCCGCTTACGCGTTAATAGCGCGAAATATATCGCGCGTTAATTGTCACAAATTGGCCAAAATGGCAATCTTTAAAGCCCCATAACTTTACGAAAAATGATCACAGGTGAAATATCTTTTCAAATTTGAGCTCAGAACAACAATACCTTTCGAATGATATTAAAAAAATTCCGTCAAAAATGGCTAAATAAAAAGTCGAAATTTGTCTGAAGAAAAAAAAACCCACCCGGAATATTTGTGCTCGGGGTGGGTTTTTTTTTCTTCAGACAAATTTCGACTTTTTAACTAGCCATTTTTGACGGATTTTTTTTATCATTCAAAAGATATTGTTGTCCTGAGCCTAAATTTGAAAAGATATTTCACCTGTGATCATTTTTCGTAGAGTTATGAGGGTTTAAATATTGCCATTTTGGTCATTTTGAGCAATTTGGGACAATTAACGCGCGATATAATTCTCGCTATTAACGCGTAAGCGGAGATTTAATCCGTCTTATAAATCGTTCCAAATTGGTTGAACGAAGCTTATTTGCCATAATTGATTTGTTGCAAGGAACGAAATCTCACTTTTTGTACTTTACATGGCGTGTGGGGGAATGATTTTCATAAAAAATTTCAAATTTTAGAAAAAAAAATTTCATTTTATTTTATTTCATTTAATTTTTTCATGCTATTACTGCTGCTCCATAAACCTTAAAAGGCAGTCGGAACATTCAGGGCTTCGTCCTGATACGAGCAGTCTTGTTTTCATTTAAAATTCAAGGCTATCGTTAAAACTAGTAGTTAATCGCTAAATCAAGTCAATATTCAACAGAATTGCCAAATCTAGCAATTACCCGTTGACTTCCGCGATACACAGTAAGTCGAAAACCATGTCTGACGGAATTATTTGACAATCTTGAAATTCAATTAATCGTCGTCTCCAGGTAAACATTAGAAAAACAATACTAAACTTACAGCACAATAACTTGCAATGGACGGTATTAAAGAAGGATTTGCTATTTTAACTTGTCACCAACTGAGCATGTAATACCAATTTGTGTTGTGATACCTATTTTTGCATTAAAAAACAACAGAATTCGAACTGCACAACCAAATTGGTCCTAAAAACAGTTCCTAGTCCTAGATCCGATTTCTATTCAAAATGAGCGAGTTGCAAATGAAAAACTATCTTTGCAATATAACGCAGGAATGTTTCTACGCAAGAATGAAATCGATGCACACGTAGAAAGAGGAATTTGGAACAGCCCTACGCGTGCGCACGAATCTCAAATAGAAAACAAACGCACAAAGAACCGTAAATTGTACAAATTGAGCACAGATACAAAGGGTAAAAACACAAAATGATATGGATAATTTCGTGAGATCATAGTTAGAAAGACAAATGAACGAAGTGAAACAAAAAATAAAGGAAGATATAAATAAAACCATAACTTTATAAATGCATATGCAAAATACCTCTATAAGTTTAAGTATCTTTAGCATTAAAGTTAAATTTGAGTTTTACTGCGACACAAAAATTGCTTTTAACTTATTTTCTATAAAAACGATTGTTGCACTTGTTAAATCTCGACTCGACTTCTTTAATTGTCGAAACAGTTTTTTCATTTTTTGCAGTTTGTCCAAGATTGTGACCTTTATATCAAACTTGAGTTGTTCTTCAACTCGAAAGAGTTTCCCGCGCTTTTCAGAAAGGATACCGAGTGATGGAGAGTGTATCTAGTTTGGCGCATGTCACCATTTGGTAAGATTGTCATGGAGGAATTCGACGCTGTTCTAACCACCATTAATTGATCTCCTGGGTCGTCGAAATTGCTGAACTGCTGAGAGGGGTATGTACTGTTGGTTAGACTACCATTGGCAGCTAGATCTCTCTTCGCTTGTAGAATTTTGCTTTGGGTCACCTCATCAAGATTCATTCCAATGATTTCCTGGAATATAAATTTTGTATCAAAACTATCAAGTGTATACAGGGGCGGATCTAGGATTTTCTCGAGGGGAGGGGGCGGATTTTCAAAAAATTTTCGAAAGTTTTAACGACCTTTTTTTAGGTCGACCGAATTGATTTGAGCTCTCCCTAAGCACGATTTAGTTCCTGTTTTGGCCAAATTTTCTGCGCCGCAGGCAAAAATTTAAAAAAACAGTCCAAAAAAGGCACTTTTTGGAAAATTAGGCACTTTTTGGAAAATTTTGACCAAAAAATCGCGTTTTTTCGGCGTGCGCTCCACCCTCAAAATTAGTATACATTGGCGCCAAAGGCGCCTTTAGAAAAATTTTAGGGTCGGTCTGCCAAAAATGGATTTCTTAAAAAGTATCAAAGGGGGGGGGGCCTTTGGGTCGGCAGGGGGTCATTTTTTTATGAAATCTAAAAACATCATTTTTGTGTATTTCTATTGTTTGTATAAGAACTCATGTTGCCTTCCGCCTCCACGTGCAAAAGATTGTTTATCTAATCGTTTATTTAAAATTCAACGTAAGGTCTTAATTGGATTCGATTTATTCATATCTAAATGCAATTTAAAATTTAGAGAACGTTTTTTGCGACAGCTGTTCGGCAAGCAATCACAATATTGGTATTTACTTGATATTATATTGATATATCAAAAGTGATCGGTTTATGCCAAAAAACTGAAAAAGCGATAAACCTAACTTTTTATAGCTTCACTTTTGTTATAGCTTCACTTAAGCAAATATTTTCCGAGCGATTTTTTTTTACTTTTTGATTCGTTATATTTAGATGATTTCCAACTAATCGCAAGCATCATCAGCGATCAATCAATTCGGTTCAAATCAAATACTTAGGAATAAACTAACGTGATCTGCTAGATGTGCCAGCTCTCCCGTATGTAAAATATTTCTCGACATGAAACACTCAATCGCGTAGCTACATCCGATACGGTTCAAAAAAGCCGCAACACTTGTATCTGCGAAATCTCCGTGATCTCCGAAATTCAAATCTAAGTTGTCGTCCTGTGGACCCGGAGAGGCTGGCGGTGTCTCGGCCAATGCGGGGGTGGACGGTGGCGCGTTGTTATCTTCGGAGTTGTGTTGGTTCTCATTTTGATGGTCGGTTTTAATGAGAGAAGAGAGGGCTGATTCGTTATCTCTAGAACAGAATTAAATATGTTACTTTATCTCTTTCAGCTATACTTAAAAAACTCAAAATCAACAAGAAAAATTAAACCCCCAAAAAAGTTCTTCAAAATCTAATTTAAACTGAAAGTTTTTGCTACTGTTAAGAAAGATTTTTCTTACCTTTCTACTTCATTTTATTTAACACCAGTCAAAAGCTACTAGATCAAACTGAAAAGCAATACGGCAGATTTCAAAAGCGCCTTCAAATAGCTGGCTGAAACACTGGAGCACATCAAATGAAGAGGATAAAACTCACTGATTGTTAGCTGACTGTGTAGATCCCAAACTCCCTTGCAGCTCCTCAAACAAGGCCACATCTCCATTATGCACACACAGTTGCTTATAGAGAGCAGAGACCAGATTGTAGTAGTACTGTCCCTTCACTGGAATGTAGAACACGTCATTGCTGCAATTAGGGTCACTTCCATCGCCTGAAGATGTGGTGTCATGCTTGCGTCTCTTGGCTGAAGTAGGACTGCATGCCATTGCCATTGTCATTGGGTCGCGCAACGCAAGCGATTTCGATCCTATAAAATAACATCAGAAAATTAATGATTCACGGACAGCTACTAGATCGAAATGAAAAGCGTCTTATTTTGACAGACCGAATCTAAGATATTTCTAGGACTCTTTTGGAACCATACCTTTCAAATATGAGGGATCGAGTTTACATCGAGTAATAAAATGCTTCGGTCAAAACCTTCCAAACTGGACATTTTTGGGAAAAAAATAAGCAAACCGAGACAATTTTTCGAAAATTGTCTTTCAAAAAAACCCGGACTTCAGTGAAATTCGAAACCGTCCCTGCTTACCGCGTTTCTCGCCTCTTTTATGCTGTGTGCTTGGATTCAGTGCGTTCTCCTCGCTCTTTCTGTCTCTGCTCGGGCAGGCACATATCCTCACTTCAACTGCCCTCCTGCCTAACACGTGACCATCACGCTCCAGTGTGAACACCACCTGAAAATATCAAACAAGCTCAAATTTAGTTCAGACCAAAAAATCTGTTCGCTTAACCAATAGTGACAGAAAGTTTTAAAAAAATCTATTTTCAAACTTACATATCATCGCAAATTAATGGGATTTTTCGATAATATCTGCTACCAATTATTTTTTTTCTTTCAGTTTTGAATAAAAAAAACACCCGAGAGCTCACAGGCAAGTTTTACAAAGAGGCGAAGCTGAGCTTTGCACCACTTTCAATAAAAACCAGGAAAGCCGCTAAATCGGAAAAAAACGAAAACGTCGAAAAAACTAGATCTATCAAAATGAATTATTAAGTCACATTCACCCTGAAAACCCAAACACAAAAAACTTTATTTAATCGTCATATGAAAAAAATACTAGGTCAGTAAGCCTTCACACACACGCACATAAAACTTTTTTCGCTTGTCAAAAGATGCAAAATGAGGCACTTAAACCAATTTTATATAGGCACAAACCTATCAAGAGGAACAAAAGGAAAAGAAAAAAACAAAAAAAGCCAAAAATATTGTTGTCATGAAAAACTATGAATTCTTTAAAACTTTTAGCATTTTGTTCGATCCAGAGGCGAGCTTAAAAAATGTTTTCCTGAAAACTACTCAAAATTAGGTCACTATGCCAAAAAAAATAAGCCGAAATCATTTGGGCTGAATAAAGTTTTTAAGCAAAAAACAAACACAAAAAGAAAATATACGAATCAAGGCTAGTAAAATTACTAAGAGCAGAAAAAATCTAAATATTAAAAGCAACTATAATGTAAGTTGCGTAACGCAAAAAAAAATCAATTCTATTAGCGTGTAACGCACCTCCGGTGCTTCGATTGTTTAACAACTCATAAAAAACCGCATATATTGGAAACAAGATCTGCATTCTTTGAGTATACTCTGAGAGCACTCAATTACAGATGTGGTAATAAAAAATTTTATAGTTTTTTCAACTTTTTAAATTCAAACTTTGAAAAACCATTAAATTTTGTGAAGTTATATACATTCAAAAGTAAAAAAAAATGAACTGAGAAACGTGACATCTCGGAAAGTGAAACAACAGAGCATTCGCATTTGGACGCAAGATTTGAAACCCCTAAGAGTACTCTGATAGCCCTCCCCCCAATCTACAGGGTAGGGAATCTCAAACTTTGGAAAATTAATTCAAGTTTTCTGAAATTTTTTTTGAAAAAATCACAAAAAACGTCATATCTCGAAATCTAAAATGATTTGAGAATTCATGTTTTGAGGCAAGATTTGCAACCCCTGAAAACCTAAGAATACTCTGACAGACCCCACAACAAACTTGCAAACTTCAACTTAAGTTTTCTAAAAAGATAATTTTTTAGAAAGAATTTTTGCACGCTTAAGCCATATCGTATTAAGCCATTTTTGCACGCTTAAGCCATATCGTATTTGCACGCTTAAGCCATATTCTAAAAAGAATTTGTGCACGCTTAAGCCATATCGTATATTGCAATGCTTAAGATTTTTTTCCGCTTTTCCAGTTTAAATTCAAGGTTTATTTCATCAATATTGAAATTAGCAACCCAATAGTGGGATGCTGTCAGCGTTTCACCAGGTGTTGTGATTCTGACCTCCATATATGAATAACCAAATCTTTTTAATGCAAAATAATACGTTGAAAAAGCTTAAACATGGCGAGATAGTAAAGACCGTATTCAAATATATAATAGATAATGTGGCAACTCAGCCGACAAAACATAGGCAGACAAATACTACGCCGACAATTTTGTTTGAAACGGAATATTTCCCGTTTGAAAAAAAAAAACAGTTCCTGTCAGATTCGATCATAAGAACTTTTCCGTCCCAAGCGTATACGCTACCTCCATGTCAAGTGTGCCGGGACGCAAATAAATATGAATATATTTTGAACTGAGTGAGTATAAATTTACCATCTCTAATTCTGACCATTTTTTGAACGAAAATATTCACGAGAAAAAAGTCTAGAACCCGATTGCAATACGCTTGCTTATCGCAAGGGTTAAAAATCTTTTTAGGAACTGATAGAAAATGTGGACATATAATCATTGTATGAACCTGTATGGGTCTTCGGTTGAGTCCCCCGACACAGGAGCCATAGCACATGAAGTTGTAGAGGAAGACGACGAAGTCAGTTCCGACTTGGGGTGAGTCGAAGGGGACTACGACTGACTGTCTGCCATTGACTGCGTCCTCCTGGTACTCGGCTGTCGGGTGCTCACACCTGCAATTCATCAGACTAGTAAGTACATTAGAAAAAAAACTTAAGGTCAACACAGGACATAATTAAGATTCATTTTAAGGCTGAGAAGACATATTGCACCTTCAACTGCAATTTAATTCCCATCAAATATATCAGGCAATATTGTTTTCATCAATATGGCTTTTGCATAATTTTCAAAATTTCGTAAGACCGGCATCCTTTCAGAAACCCTTAAAATCCAGAAAACTTTCCACCTGTTTTTGCCACGGGGTTGTAGCTCATGTCATTGGGTTCTGAATCCTCTTATGATGACTGAGATTAAAAGAGTACCTGATGAGGTGGCTGGGCGCTGGATGTCCTTCATTGAAGGAGTCCTTGCTGTGTCCATGTGCATGATTGGGACACCTGGTGACCACCTGTTTCACGTGTTCCGGCTGTTTGAACACACTCATCGCACGCAAGTAGCACCCCTGGGGCACCCTGTGCACTGTCTGGAACTTGACTGGACAAGTGGCCGCCATCTTCACGTACAGCTTCTGCGTCTGCTCCGAGAACTGAAACAACAACAATTTGTTGTCTGACTAACTGAACCAACAGAATCGAATCGATGTAACAGATCAATTACTTAACTTCTGTTTAAAATCATGATTTACGGGTTTGGTTTTAGAAATAAATACCCTATTTACAGTCACTTTTACAATATATTTCAACTTGCCGAAAATTTTTTTAGAAAATTAAATGCACTACGGCGATTGTAGTTCGAAAATATTATTGAAGCTGCGGTGTGAAGAATCGGCCAGCTTTTTTTAAAGTCTCAATTGCTTGGCTCGTGCGAGTTCATCTTTCACATCTTTTGAAAAGAAAATGTCCCAATTAGTGTGTGTTGTTAAAAAGTATTCGCCCTGTCCTTACCGTCCATAGGGCTCCTTTTCCGGATGACATGGCCACATTCTGTGAAGAGCTGCCATAACTCATGGTGAACCCGAACTCCCCTGGATAGTCCGAGACAGAGGGAATCTGGCTGGTAGTGTCTGGACTGCATCGCTGCTAGAAAAACACTAATCTGTTAATAACTAATTAAAACGAAGTACGTAAAATCAGAACACAACATTCACAGCATAATAATTGATAATAATGTTTTCTTCTCAACATGCAAAGCACAGGCTGCTCAAATCGGTTTGAGAAAAAGTGACATAGCTTTTTGACTACCTAGTTTTTTTTGACCAAATTTTTAGCGTAGCAGTCGGATTTTGGAAAAAAAGCTGGCCAGAAAATGCAACTTTAAGCACTTTTGGAAAAAATTGACTCACAAAAAAATTTCTCAAAAGCTTTTCTACGCGCGCTCCCCCTCAAAATTAGTTTAAATTTGTGTCATAGGCGCCTTTAGAACAATTTTAAGGTCGGTCAGCAAAACTTTAGGGTAAAAATGGATGTTTTAAACGACAATTGCTAGGATTACCTTGAAAAAAGCAGTATTTTTGAGAAAGCGACCTTGGAAAAAAGTGACCAGGTCACTCTAAGTGACCAGTTTGAGCAGCTTGACAACGTATGCTCATATTTTAAATACTAAGTCTCGAAGCGTGTATAGCTTGCATAAAAAAAGTAAAAGCGTCTTGCAAAACCCATAAATACAACAATTTTGTTTCGGTTTTTAATAGAGTACATGCTGCGTTTACTTTTCGAGCAGAAACTAAAGAACTTTTCTAGTTCTTTCGTGCAGAATATAAATCATTAATTCGACTTCATTCAGCTCTCACTTCAATTTAATTGCCCTGAGATAGACCATATAGCCAATTAAACGGCACATCAATGCACATAAAACATACAACTGAAAAATAAAATGACTCATCAAAATACAAACGTTTAATTCATGTTAACAAACTCAGGCAAAAAAATTAGTTAGAACTCGATTCCTTTATAGCTTGCATGTATGATGACATACCTTCCAGAGCCTGTTTGTTTTTGGAGTAGCTGCAACCAAGAGAACAGCAATGTGTAAATAAAAAATTAACCACAATCGTCGTTCAGAAAAACTGGCAATGTATAATTTCAGTTTAAAAATACATCAAATTAGAGTTAATCATAGAAGAATAATAATGAAACATAATTTTCTTACAAATGGCGGAGTAGATGCTTGGGACAAGTCGAATGGCTGGATTGCATTATTCATCGAAGTATGATTCATCCCCCCTATGAGACTCATAGAACCCCCCGAATGAGGTGGCAGCACCTCATTTGCCCCTCCCCCGCTCAAGTGAGGGTTATTTGACGAGGACACTACTTGGGACATACATGTCGGGGGGAGGGGTGCGGCGGCTGACATGGCTTCTAACGAAGGGGGGATAGAGGATTGTAGGTAGCAGTAAGATGGTTCTGAGAATGGAGGGTGGGAGTTGAGTGCAGCAGCAGCCGCCGCGATTGAATCTGGGCTGGATTTGAGACGCATCACGTCAATTGTGTTCGCTGCATTGGAAGAGGGAGTCATGTTGTTGTTGTTGCTTGGTTTCCGAATTACCGACTCTAAACCAAAAAATGTAGATGATCAAACACCAATAAGTAGACCTGTATATAGAGACTCAAAAATGCTCCCAGGTCGAGAAATTATTTGTTTAATATTTTCTGAAACTTTTCTCAATTCACTAATGATTTTGTGAAAAAAAACTTCAATGAAAAAAGTACGCGAAATTTGTAAATTAATTTTAAAAAAATTCTAACCTTCAAATTCCAGCTCGATGTGCTGCGGGTAGTTGGACAACCTGAAACGAACAAACTATTTGTTTTTATGACTAAAACCTTTTAAAAAATCAAAAAGCTCAATTAGGTTATTGATCTGACTACTTCACGAAGGGAAGGACCTTTGGCGTATAGTCTGTCTCTTTTGCGGGTCGATTTTAGTTACCTCAGTGAAAAGTTTTCAAATGTGCCATCATAATAAAGCCCTATTGGTATTAGAATTCCACTAGAAAAAAAATCAAAAAGGCTGTCGAGAAAACGGGTCAGAAATTCCCTTTTTTTCAGACTAATTTCTTATTCCTTCTTAATCAGTTTATTCCTCATTTTTTGCATTGTTTTCGCTAATATTAGCTGTTGTTATATCTTATTAATCAACTCTAGAATCTCTTACCCCAAAGAAAGCAACCGAAAAATGGATGTCGTAAAGTAATACCAAAGGGGGACCCTTTGAATCACAACGGCTCCATATTATTTTAACTTTGAGGAGGAGCGCTTGTCAAAAGAGCGATATTATAGGTAAATGTGCAATCTGTCGGTCAAAACCTTCCAAAAAGTGCTCAAAACGGTCTTTTTGTCCTGTTTTTTCACAAATTCAACCTCAAGACCCTCCCCTCGGAAAACCTAGATCTGCCGCTGAACTCGTTGATTAGCACACATACTCTGTTAGGTGTTGCATTGCAGCTGGGTTGAAAGACATCTGCGAATTTGAGTTGTTGTTCATTTGTTGGTGGTGTGGGTTGTTTGGGTTGAAGAAAGACCAGAGAGAGGGTAAGTTGGGCTGCTCAGAGGTCAGCATAATTCGAAGGTCAGTCACAGTCAAGGTCAAATATTCAAACTCTGATTAATGTAATACAACAGGTGAAGGATGAAGGTAGAAAGGCCGAATTAATAAACAAAAGAACGATATCGGTTGTAAGCAAACAAGAACGCTAAGAACAACAGCAAAATCTGAAAATTCAGACAGGTTTTTGTTCGATTTTGTTATAATTAATAAGTGAAATGAAGATTGGTGAGTGAAATGAAAATGATTATATTATCTCAACAATCCGTGTATCTAATTCGTTTAAATGAGTGGTTAAATAAGTGCGATATCAAATGCTATCGGAATATTAATTGGTTATGATCTAGATTTTGAAGAAAAATAAATAATTAAAAAACGTACATGAAGTTGTGAGATTGCATAATAGATGATTAATGCTGTCAGAAATACAACTTGGTCCGTTTCAGAGCAAAAACAAAGAAAAATATAGTTATATGCTTCAGACGAGATGTAAAAGTAAGATTGGACTATGTAAGTAATTTACGACAAGGTACCAGAAAAATACTTGTTGAGTAATTCGATATTTTGGCTTGATTGCAATTTATTCTGCTCTAAAACCAATATGTGCTCAAATGTTTTTTCGCTAGATATATATTTGCTCAATCATTCGAATATATTTAAGTTATTTTATACTTAAACAATTCAATTATTATAAGCCAATACGTGGTGTGTCGTACACACGTGCCGCCGTGTGCCAAAATTCCGCTGAGGGGTATTAGTAATACTAATCAAAGAACTATGCAAAGGCAATAAAAAATATCACGTTCGTATGCTAGAATGCAGATGGTTTCTCTTCTGAGCTTGTGATCGTTAATTTCAGCAATAAACTAAAATGAAGGTTGACTTTTAAAATTGCATGCAAATCTCATTTATATCAATTTGAAGCAAATCAGATTACATGCACTTTTTGATTTTTTTTGTGTGGATTAATGTTTTGAGTTGAGAAAAATTTTATAATGGTCACTTTTCAAGCTTCAAGCAGCGTAAAAGTAAAATTAGAGGCTGAATTGAAGTTGGTTTGTTATCGATTTTTTAGCCGACGGAGCGAGCGTTGATATTTGACTCAATTGATACACGAGGCTAATTACTTTCATTAAGTTGGCTTTTGGTAATGCCGAAGTTACTTTGCGAACAGGTATTTTGCTTTTCATGGCGCATTAACTAATTGCTTGATTTGTCCAAAAGGAAATTCAACGCTGAATGCTCCTAATTGCTTTAATAGATTTCTCCTTATTTAATTAGTATATAATCAAACTTAGCTTGAATGAGTTTGAGTTTAATTTCGTGTCATGCGAAAATGAGCCTCAAATTTCATAGCAAGTCGCGCCATAATTAATGATGCTATGATTAAACATGACGCAGTTGTACACAAGAGTGTAAATGCCAAACATGTTCTTACTTACCAGCGGGATTCCCAGAAAAACCTATACTCCTGGCGAGTAAGGTAAACGGAACCAGCAATTTCAGCAGATGGCTGACATGGCGCCACAGAATTTGACACATCACTGTTGACGAGTTACGATCATGGCGTATATTGTGATTAAAATCTTTTTTCGTTTACAATCCGAGCGATTGCTCCTTGTTGAAATCTTCATTAAAAATGAAAATTTCCATCATAGTCTAATCTAACCCATATAACGTATTTTTATGTGTGTTTTGAAATGACGATCCAGGATTGTTCAAACCTGGTCTCTGCTTAACTAATTTTTCCAGTACATAAGCGATATTTTCTACCACGTACCATTGGGGACAGATCCATTTTCAAGATCCAAAAAAAAACAATGCGCTTTTTTCATTCCGAAATTTCCTCTAATATCTATCGCTGAGGAATCTGCAGCTAGTACTTAAACACACTTCGTATCTCAAAACCAATTATCCTCCTACAAAACTACGCATACAAGAGACATTAAGCAGTATTATACCGTTCTCAAGATACTCATCGCAGCCTATACCAAGATAAAGATAACGTATGAAGTTCTTCGTTTTCGGAAAGCAATTAATGACTCACCATAAAACTCTTAATGACCGCAGATTATTCATTGCACATTTCATAATCATTAAGATAACTTGTGACTGCTACTGCCGCAACAAATTCTTTTAGCTCGATAAACATCAATGTATTGTGCGGCTCGATAAACCTCAATGATATTAATTCTATTTTCAAGCCAGAAACATCACCAAATAATGTATGAAAACGAAAGCAATTGATCAATAAGTCGGAACCAGTGCAAAATGATTGCAAAAGTAATTCTCAGAAAACTCACATTTTTTAAAATTGGAGCGAGGCACCTTGGCTCTCATGTAAAAAACAGTGAAAATGAAAGCACAGATTAAGCCACAAACAAGAATTAACGGTTTCTCTGCAAGTCGCACCAAAGGTTCTAACCAATGGTAATTTAAATAAAAAAGTTTCAACTCGGAGAAGCTGAGCTACGCACCACTTGCGACACAAAACCCGAAAGCCGCTAAGTAAAAAAAATTCAAACCCTTAAAGTCGAAAAAACTAGACCTTTAAAATGAATGAGACTAGTTTTTCAACAAAAACATGCCAAAATAATAGAATGTGCAATCAGCTCCGAAAGAAAACTTTTCAAGCGGTAACAAAGCCGAACATACCTTAGCAGAAACCCTTTAAGCTGAAAAAAAATCAACAAGACTTCAGACTTATAAAAAGTTATTTAGTCACCCTAGCCCTCAAAACACTCACGGTCACGCAAAAAAAATTATTCGCTCGTCAAAAGACACAATATGAGGCCATCAAGCCGATTTAAAATAAGCCGAAATCTATCAAGCCAAAAAAAAATCAAGACTTCAACATTCAAAAATTAATAAGTCTCTCCCGCAATCAAAACCCACACACCTATACACAAAACAAAACTTTTCGCTTGTCGAACGACGCAATAATTTAGGCCGAAATAGCCGGGCAAAAAAAACTGAAAAAATTAAGACTTATTCAAAATTATTAAGTCCCCTCGCCCTCAAAACACACACACGTGCACACAAAGACTTTTTCGCTCATCCAACAATGCAATATGAGGCCTCAAATTTCATAGCAAGTCGCGCCATAATTAATGATGCTATGATTAAACATGACGCAGTTGTACACAAGAGTGTAAATGCCAAACATGTTCTTACTTACCAGCGGGATTCCCAGAAAAACCTATACTCCTGGCGAGTAAGGTAAACGGAACCAGCAATTTCAGCAGATGGCTGACATGGCGCCACAGAATTTGACACATCACTGTTGACGAGTTACGATCATGGCGTATATTGTGATTAAAATCTTTTTTCGTTTACAATCCGAGCGATTGCTCCTTGTTGAAATCTTCATTAAAAATGAAAATTTCCATCATAGTCTAATCTAACCCATATAACGTATTTTTATGTGTGTTTTGAAATGACGATCCAGGATTGTTCAAACCTGGTCTCTGCTTAACTAATTTTTCCAGTACATACGCGATATTTTCTACCACGTACCATTGGGGACAGATCCATTTTCAAGATCCAAAAAAAACCAATGCGCTTTTTTCATTCCGAAATTTCCTCTAATATCTATCGCTGAGGAATCTGCAGCTAGTACTTAAACACACTTCGTATCTCAAAACCAATTATCCTCCTACAAAACTACGCATACAAGAGACATTAAGCAGTATTATACCGTTCTCAAGATACTCATCGCAGCCTATACCAAGATAAAGATAACGTATGAAGTTCTTCGTTTTCGGAAAGCAATTAATGACTCACCATAAAACTCTTAATGACCGCAGATTATTCATTGCACATTTCATAATCATTAAGATAACTTGTGACTGCTACTGCCGCAACAAATTCTTTTAGCTCGATAAACATCAATGTATTGTGCGGCTCGATAAACCTCAATGATATTAATTCTATTTTCAAGCCAGAAACATCACCAAATAATGTATGAAAACGAAAGCAATTGATCAATAGGTCGGAACCAGTGCAAAATGATTGCAAAAGTAATTCTCAGAAAACTCACATTTTTTAAAATTGGAGCGAGGCACCTTGGCTCTCATGTAAAAAACAGTGAAAATGAAAGCACAGATTAAGCCACAAACAAGAATTAACGGTTTCTCTGCAAGTCGCACCAAAGGTTCTAACCAATGGTAATTTAAATAAAAAAGTTTCAACTCGGAGAAGCTGAGCTACGCACCACTTGCGACACAAAACCCGAAAGCCGCTAAGTAAAAAAAATTCAAACCCTTAAAGTCGAAAAAACTAGACCTTTAAAATGAATGAGACTAGTTTTTCAACAAAAACATGCCAAAATAATAGAATGTGCAATCAGCTCCGAAAGAAAACTTTTCAAGCGGTAACAAAGCCGAACATACCTTAGCAGAAACCCTTTAAGCTGAAAAAAAATCAACAAGACTTCAGACTTATAAAAAGTTATTTAGTCACCCTAGCCCTCAAAACACTCACGGTCACGCAAAAAAATTTATTCGCTCGTCAAAAGACACAATATGAGGCCATCGAGCCGATATAAAATAAGCCGAAATCTATCAAGCCAAAAAAAAATCAAGACTTCAACATTCAAAAATTAATAAGTCTCTCCCGCAATCAAAACCCACACACCTATACACAAAACAAAACTTTTCGCTTGTCGAACGACGCAATAATTTAGGCCGAAATAGCCGGGCAAAAAAAACTGAAAAAATTAAGACTTATTCAAAATTATTAAGTCCCCTCGCCCTCAAAACACACACACGTGCACACAAAGACTTTTTCGCTCATCCAACAACGCAATATGAGGCCTCAAATTTCATAGCAAGTCGCGCCATAATTAATGATGCTATGATTAAACATGACGCAGTTGTACACAAGAGTGTAAATGCCAAACATGTTCTTACTTACCAGCGGGATTCCCAGAAAAACCTATACTCCTGGCGAGTAAGGTAAACGGAACCAGCAATTTCAGCAGATGGCTGACATGGCGCCACAGAATTTGACACATCACTGTTGACGAGTTACGATCATGGCGTATATTGTGATTAAAATCTTTTTTCGTTTACAATCCGAGCGATTGCTCCTTGTTGAAATCTTCATTAAAAATGAAAATTTCCATCATAGTCTAATCTAACCCATATAACGTATTTTTATGTGTGTTTTGAAATGACGATCCAGGATTGTTCAAACCTGGTCTCTGCTTAACTAATTTTTCCAGTACATAAGCGATATTTTCTACCACGTACCATTGGGGACAGATCCATTTTCAAGATCCAAAAAAAAACCAATGCGCTTTTTTCATTCCGAAATTTCCTCTAATATCTATCGCTGAGGAATCTGCAGCTAGTACTTAAACACACTTCGTATCTCAAAACCAATTATCCTCCTACAAAACTACGCATACAAGAGACATTAAGCAGTATTATACCGTTCTCAAGATACTCATCGCAGCCTATACCAAGATAAAGATAACGTATGAAGTTCTTCGTTTTCGGAAAGCAATTAATGACTCACCATAAAACTCTTAATGACCGCAGATTATTCATTGCACATTTCATAATCATTAAGATAACTTGTGACTGCTACTGCCGCAACAAATTCTTTTAGCTCGATAAACATCAATGTATTGTGCGGCTCGATAAACCTCAATGATATTAATTCTATTTTCAAGCCAGAAACATCACCAAATAATGTATGAAAACGAAAGCAATTGATCAATAGGTCGGAACCAGTGCAAAATGATTGCAAAAGTAATTCTCAGAAAACTCACATTTTTTAAAATTGGAGCGAGGCACCTTGGCTCTCATGTAAAAAACAGTGAAAATGAAAGCACAGATTAAGCCACAAACAAGAATTAACGGTTTCTCTGCAAGTCGCACCAAAGGTTCTAACCAATGGTAATTTAAATAAAAAAGTTTCAAACTCGGAGAAGCTGAGCTACGCACCACTTGCGACACAAAACCCTAAAGCCGCTAAGTAAAAAAAATTCAAACCCTTAAAGTCGAAAAAACTAGACCTTTAAAATGAATGAGACTAGTTTTTCAACAAAAACATGCCAAAATAATAGAATGTGCAATCAGCTCCGAAAGAAAACTTTTCAAGCGGTAACAAAGCCGAACATACCTTAGCAGAAACCCTTTAAGCTGAAAAAAAATCAACAAGACTTCAGACTTATAAAAAGTTATTTAGTCACCCTAGCCCTCAAAACACTCACGGTCACGCAAAAAAATTTATTCGCTCGTCAAAAGACACAATATGAGGCCATCAAGCCGATATAAAATAAGCCGAAATCTATCAAGCCAAAAAAAAATCAAGACTTCAACATTCAAAAATTAATAAGTCTCTCCCGCAATCAAAACCCACACACCTATACACAAAACAAAACTTTTCGCTTGTCGAACGACGCAATAATTTAGGCCGAAATAGCCGGGCAAAAAAACTGAAAAAATTAAGACTTATTCAAAATTATTAAGTCCCCTCGCCCTCAAAACACACACACGTGCACACAGACTTTTTCGCTCATCCAACAACGCAATATGAGGCCTCAAATTTCATAGCAAGTCGCGCCATAATTAATGATGCTATGATTAAACATGACGCAGTTGTACACAAGAGTGTAAATGCCAAACATGTTCTTACTTACCAGCGGGATTCCCAGAAAAACCTCTACTCCTGGCGAGTAAGGTAAACCGAACCAGCAATTTCAGCAGATGGCTGACATGGCGCCACAGAATTTGACACATCACTGTGGACGAGTTACGATCATGGCGTATATTGTGATTAAAATCTTCTTTCGTTTACAATCCGAGCGATTGCTCCTTGTTGAAATCTTCATTAAAAATGAAAATTTCCATCATAGTCTAATCTAACCCTTATAACGTATTTTTATGTGTGTTTTGAAATGACGATCCAGGATTGTTCAAACCTGGTCTCTGCTTAACTAATTTTTCCAGTACATAAGCAATATTTTCTACCACGTACCATTGGGGACAGATCCATTTTCAAGATCCAAAAAAACCAATGCGCTTTTTTCATTCCGAAATTTCCTCTAATATCTATCGCTGAGGAATCTGCAGCTAGTACTTGAACCACACTTCGTATCTCAAAACCAATTATCCTCCTACAAAACTACGCATACTAGAGACATTAAGCAGTATTATACCGTTCTCAAGATACTCATCGCAGCCTATACCAAGATAAAGATAATAACGTATGAAGTTCTTCGTTTTCGGAAAGCAATTAATGACTCACCATAAAACTCTTAATGACCGAAGATTATTCATTGCACATTTCATAATCATTAAGATAACTTGTGACTGCTACTGCCGCGACAAATTCTTTAAGCTCGATAAACATCAATGTATTGTGCGGCTCGATAAACATCAATGATATTAATTCTATTTTCAAGCCAGAAACATCACCAAATAATGTATGAAAACGAAAGCAATTGATCAATAAGTCGGAACCAGTGCAAAATGATTGCAAAAGTAATTCTCAGAAAACTCACATTTTTTAAAATTGGAGCGAGGCACCTTGGCTCTCATGTAAAAAACAGTGAAAATGAAAGCACAGATTAAGCCACAAACAAGAATTAACGGTTTCTCTGCAAGTCGCACCAAAGGTTCTAACCAATGTTAATTTAAAAAAAAAAGTTTCAACTCGGAGAAGCTGAGCTACGCACCACTTGCGACACAAAACCCGAAAGCCGCTAAGTAAAAAAAATTCAAACCCTTAAAGTCGAAAAAACTAGACCTTTAAAATGAATGAGACTAGTTTTTCAACAAAAACATGCCAAAATAATAGAATGTGCAATCAGCTCCGAAAGAAAACTTTTCAAGCGGTAACAAAGCCGAACATACCTTAGCAGAAACCCTTTAAGCTGAAAAAAAATCAACAAGACTTCAGACTTATAAAAAGTTATTTAGTCACCCTAGCCCTCAAAACACTCACGGTCACGCAAAAAAATTTATTCGCTCGTCAAAAGACACAATATGAGGCCATCAAGCCGATATAAAATAAGCCGAAATCTATCAAGCCAAAAAAAAATCAAGACTTCAACATTCAAAAATTAATAAGTCTCTCCCGCAATCAAAACCCACACACCTATACACAAAACAAAACTTTTCGCTTGTCGAACGACGCAATAATTTAGGCCAAATAATTTAGGCCGAAATAGCCGGGCAAAAAGAACTGAAAAAATTAAGACTTATTCAAAATTATTAAGTCCCCTCGCCCTCAAAACACACAAACACGCACACAAAGACTTTTTCGCTCATCCAACAACGCAATATGAGGCCAATAGCCCGAAATAATACAAGCCGAACCCTATCACGCCAAAAAAAGGAGAAAATTGAAAATTTAGCAAATCTAGTTGTTATAAGTACAACCAACATAAAAAGCAAACTTCGAATAGGACAGACATTTAAACTGCTAAAATGCACAAAATGTGGTAACTTTAATGCTAAAAGAAGCTTCCAAGAACTGAATCTCGATGAGTCCGATGAACAAAGTTAATAGCGGGAAAAAGTCCAGTACCCGATTGCAATACCCTTGCTTATCGCAAGGGTAATATGTGGAGAAATAGACCAAGAGTTGGCTAACACAAATGAGTAAGAAATTGCATTAATAAACTAAAATACTACTTAAAACAGTTCTTTGCAAATAAATAACTTTTTTGTTCTACTGGATGGCTAACGTAATTCGCTCTAATTTAGAAGCAAAAACGTCAAACCAGTTTTTCTGGAAACTATTTGAAGTTTTTTCCTTCCACAGAGGTGAAGCGAAGATTGGCACCTTTTGAAAAATCATATACCAACTGAACGAAGTTACAGATGTGCATGCTGTTGAAACTTACCCGACCAAAAATAAGCAGACCAACAATAGTCCAAGCAGAAAAGTTCAAATCGCTGAAAAAAAATAGCTCCATGAATTCTGTGATTACAATTTTTTACGGAACTGAAGTCTAATCGATTGATTTACGACTGAAAAAGCGTTTATATGAAATATCACTTGAGCATATCGACATTTTGCGTGGCTCCTAATTCTGCGAGGAAGAAACCAAAACATTACCGAATACAAAATCCTTCCTTTTTGAAGTGGGAACATAAAACCGTACATCTTATAAAGTGATATTGATACACAAAGGTAAAGCGCAGCTTCGTACACCTTGCAATACTTCACGAACATAGCAATGTAAGCTACCAATGTAAGCTACCAAACATACTTCACGAACACAAAATCGAAACAAAAAACGCAACTGCGAAAAATTCGAAAATGCGTCTGGATTGATGTTCAATATGAGAAAAACAGTTCTGAAAATTCATTTGAAAAGTCTTTAGAATCAGCCAAAAGCAAAAGTTAGGAACATTACAATATTTTGAAGTGCCTAAAATTCCAAATTTTTAAGCCCTTTTCCACCATCCGGAAACAAACAAACTGATGTACGCCTAATTTTCCGTTCAAACGTCGCAAAATAAGGTCACCAAACATAGCCAATAAACATACGCCGAAACAACTGAGACAACTAATGCTTTGAACAAAAAACATAGCGAACGGACAGTTTGAAAGGAGTAAATGAACGCAAGAAAACAAAAAAAAACATCGACTTCTTTTTTCGGAAAAACTTCAGCTTTTGAAGATTAAAGAAAAAGAAAGACGACCTTAAAGACTCTGAGTTTATAGAACAATTTCTGATTGAAGGTCAAGACAATTGGATCAATCGATTGTTTGACAGTGGAGTTTAGCTTCATTTTACACAGAGGCGAAGTTACGCTTCGCAAACACATGCGAGAACACGACTAAAAAGCAGCTGTATAGAGTGCAATGATAAAAATTAGAAATAAGCCTCAACCTCTGAGATTCGAACCTGCGACCTAGAGTCTCACTCAGTAACCAGTCAGTCAAGGAAGCTTGATAGACACCAAACACTAGCCACAAGTAAAGCAGAGAACAGATGCTATGCAATTTCCAATGCTATTGAAATTTCCAACTAAGTGAACACTTTTAATGAACACAAAAAATCAGCTTCGTACTAATACACTAAGCTGACCGCAAGTTTAAGCAAATGAAATGAACTGAACTTAAAAAGAAGTCAATCCGCGGAAAATTCAAAATTGATAAAAAAAAATCAAAATTCCGGATAAAAAAAGAATTATCACGGCCTATATAAAAGTCTTCACTACGTTCATCGTTTCTTAGAAATATGGAGGAAATCACATACAGTAAATTAATAAATTAAAGAAACAAAAAGGAGATATTTCCAATAACAGCACTATTTAAGTGCTACACAGAGGCGAATCTGAGCTTCGCGCCACTTGTGATACACAATAAAGCTCCAAAAAACCAAAAGATTATGTGTCCTAAACGAAAATTGAAAAACATGAATAAAAAATGTTTACGAAATCGTAGGCTCAAAATTCAGAAAAACAGTTATTACGATTGTTATACGAGTCAATTATCTTCAAAACAAATAAGGATTTTGGAATAACTCCAGCCATTTCTTTCTGATAACCAAGAGATAAAAACGATAAAAAAACATTTCGGTCAAAAAATTGAGATCAAATAATTCCTACATGTGCTCAAAAACGGTTCATTAAATCTTTCAACCAAACAACCAGTATATCCAACAGGAAAAATCGGGTGTAAAGGCCCTATCCGCTATAGTATAAGGTCAAAAAATGAAACTTCAAAAACATGAATACAAAAATTACAAATTGACACTTACAAATTGACAAAAACTTGCAAAAAATCTGATTAAAATCTTAAAGCCTGAGAAAATAACGCAATTACATCAAAAATTATCAGTTATGAAACTTATACGCAACGGTAAGAGAGCTAAATCGCAACAAAAAAAATAACAAAAAAGCCATAAAATGAAATTAAAAAGCACGAAAACTTTTTTTAAAACTTCAGCCAGAAAGAACCACTTTCCTGAAACTCGTGCAGAACTTGCCGCCACGTTCATACGTAAGGATAAAAAAAATCGAGTCAACTTTGAAAATCTAGAAATTTATCTTTTTTTGGAAATTTTTTCTGAAATATTGAAACAATACATTGAACCATCAAATTGAATCAATTTCAATTAAAATTGCTGAAACCTAAAACGCACCTATTTGTTTAAAATTAAAAATAGTGTCCCGCACACTTAGAATAAAAATCAGAAACCATGCATCTGAAAAAAGCTGAAAAAAAATGCAAAAAAATTCTAGCAGAAAAATTCAAAATGTTTTTTATCTCCACAGAAATTTTTGGCATCTATGAAAACCAGAAAACCATGAACTATATTTACTCTCATCAAAATGAACAAACAAAGTAAAAATAACCTAGCATAAAATTAAAGAATTAATTACCCGGCAAGTAAGCCGACAAAAATTGGGTCGAAATCAATAAAGCGGATAAAAAAAATCAAGTTACATCTAACAATCCTTTTCAGCTGTAAAACAATTATAACTTCAATTGTTGAAGCCAGCTTTTAAATTACAGCTGTTAGCGTGCATCTTGGGTAGAAATAGAGATGCATTTGAAGATGACTAAAACTCAGTCATCCAGTGGACAAAGTTCCTTTCGAGAAAAAATCTAGTACCCGATTGCAATCCCCTAGCAATCGCACGGGTAATTATACTCATGAAAAGTTTGATATATTCACTACTGGTATATATGAAAGTTTACGATTTTCATTCAAGTGATAATGATAATTTGTTCAATGAAAAACAAGTATTGATTAACATCTGCAAACAAAACGTGCCAAACAATTCAAAGCGTTTTTCCATATGGAAAAAAAATCACCAACAAAAAATCGTCACGAAACTATCTAAGATCAACCAGAGCCAATTCCAAGAACGATGGAGTAGCTCACTAGCCGGATAAGGCAACATGCTATAATGGTTTTAGTAGTCAGACCATTTGGAGGGCCGTGAATTGTCCTTGGCTGCAGTAATCAATTATGTTATTAAATGTCCCTTGTCGTTAGACCTAGGCTGTGAAAAAGACTACAAATTGAATTTTTATGATTCAAACCACCATCTTGAACTCAATTTCGATTACTGGCTTTGGTTACCTGATCCGCCTAGCGAGAGACGTATACCGATAGCAATCGTAGATCCTTCCGTTCCGGTATTTAGGATAATCTCCTTAAATTTATTACCACTAAATCCCTCACCTGTTGTGATATATTGTCCCTTCGGATGGCTGTGGACAGCTATATCGTCGTTTATTGATAATGTTGTAAGCTGTTCGGATATTAATTAGCGCTACTGGCTATCAATTGTTATTGATTGTTTCCATAATTTATATGTCTCGAGCGGTTAAGACTTATCTTGCTTTTAAGGACGCAGGATTCGGTTCTTAACTTCTGGAATATCGCTAGTCGATCGGCGCAAGTTAGAGCATGATTCTCATATTTTATTCTCTTCAAGTCTACCCAATTGATTAGTAGCTCGGTATAAATCTCCTATGATTGGTCTTAATTACCATCAATGTTTACATAGTTAAGTAAATATATGATGCAGCTCTATTTTAAAATCAAGGTGAATTATGTAATCTATTAAGTTAGAATGGCTAATATAGAATGAATGACATCATGAAGGGATGTCACACAACCTCTCAAGAAGAAGTCTTCCCGGGTGGTTGAACTGTTTCATCAGATACATTTACAATAATTCACATAATAATTTAAGACTGCTTTTGATTTAGAATATGTACATTTATCAATAAGATATGGATCTATCAAAACTTATATCACAATAATTTAATATACTCATAGTATTAGAAGCACAGGTTATTACTTCAATTTTTAAAATGAGAGAAGATAAATTATTTTTAAATTAAATTGAAGATTTTTAAGCCACCTTGAGTCGGGGGTTTGGAAGTTTAGGAGATAGATGATAAGGTCAGATAAATGATACAATGATTTATTCAGTTGTCAACTATAACTAAATTTACACGGCCAGAACTGTCATGTGAGTAGCTGACTAGTTCTGATCGTCGTTTCGTTTCAAATTCTGGTATCGCTGTTTTCGTTCGTTGTTGCATGTCATTCTTTTTGCTCGTTTGATGCTGAAGTCTTTTTGAAATGAGGCGGTGTGATTCTAATCGTTGCCTCATAGATTGTGAATTGATTATCAACAGCTTAACAGTGATATGTTTTGTTGATTTATTCACGATTTGTTTTTGAAATTTTTCAACTAGCGAAGCAGTTTGTACCTTATTGTACTTGCTAATAAGTTGAATTGTCCTCTACTGTTCGTTTTCTATTTTTCAGAAGTCTTCTTGTCTTCTTCGTGTGGGCGTTTTGTGCCTTTGTTGGCTTACTCCCTGAAAGAAGGTGATAAAACTTTTTTTTTCCGTTAAGTCAGAGTTCCACTTGTTCAACGATGTTTTTGCATTGGTAGCGATCATCATCTTTTGTGTAGTGTCTGGTTTTTGTGTTTTCCATTCGTTTCTTATACTGCAGCTGCAATTCACTCCTATAGGCTATTCAGTCTATTTGCTTGTGCGCATGAGCAAAATTTGGCGTCAGTAAGAGTTAAAATTGATGAATTTCAGTTATTCATCAAATTTGTTGATATTGTTGATGTTTTGTTTAGCTTTTAAAGTTCGCGTGTTGATTTTCAGCATTGCTTTTAACTTTTCAGGGTTGTCCTAACAATTCTGGATCTTTGCTGGCACATTTGACTGTTTTCTTTCCGCATTTCTGCAAAGATATCCCTCGAAAGTTATTTTTCTTGTTTTTCCTATACTAATACATGGGAATGTTGAGAATTGATGTATGTCACCAAATTTTGGTCTAATAGTGAGCTGACTTCGTACACGTTCCTCGTTGGCCATTTGGTGGTCACTGGGCTCAAAAAAAGATACTGTTTCTTCTCCTCGTTTTTGGGGGCAGCAAAAGTTTTTTATTCCTAATGCTTAAACATGGGCAACAGGTGGATTTTTCGAGATCTTCATGAAGTTGTTGCCTCCTAGTGGACCCACTTCGTACAGGTTCATCATTTGGGCACTGGTGTTGAATGGCGTCAGAATTTTCAAAATCCACTCACAACTTTGGTGGGGGCACTAAATGTTTTTTATTCCTAATGTTAATACGTGGGCAACAGGTGGATTTTTCGAGATCTTCATGAAGATGTTGCCTCCTAGTGGACCCACTTCGTGCCTGTGTCCCGGTAGGGCTATAGGGATGATCCAGGAATATGAAATCGTTGTACCACGCAAATGGTGTCTTGGACGTCCGTTTTATCGGAAATCTCGAATTTGAAAGAAGACTTTTCTCGAATTTTTCTCTTTTTCTTCGACTTGACTTCGTCTTTTTTGATTTTTGTAACATCAGCTGGTTGCTGTTGGAGCTAGAAAGGGTGATAGTGAATGCATGAACGGTAGGGCGCGATATCGTGACATATTTCATGTGTAAATGTAAATTAGGCTGAAAACTCTACTTTCTTTCAATTTATCGAGTCCACATCCAATTTTTGGCATGGCTATCGCGTTTATTCCTTTCTGCAATAGCTGCTGCTTCATGCAGTTGAGGCTTCTTGACAAATCGTAGTATGTTGGCTTGTCAAAGAATTGTGGTTTAGTGACTAAATTGAAGATTGACTTATTTTCCCAAGGCAGAGAAACTGAAACTGATGATCCAACTATCGGTGTTTCAATGCTTTTAAGGGTTGGTCTGATACATGGGTATGCGCTGTTGATCTGCTTTGCTACTCCTTTTGCCATTTGAAAGTCACTTGAGACGCAGTGAGCTATAGAGCCAGGGAACTGTGAAACATCACCTTTTCCAACAAAGATATTTGGCTCATAGATTGCATTTACCGAATCTTTGCTACTGCCTGGTCCATCTTTTCGTTTGGTCAATTGTTTCGCTCGCTTCACGCTGTCCTTAATAATATTCCTTTTCGCCTCTCGTGGAGGAAAGTCTTCATTAGCCTCCTCCGCTTTCTTTCGTATATTTGCTTTATTGTCATTCTGCGCTGATCGTGGACTGAATGTAACTGGAGCCACTTCGTGTCCATCTACTGTTCGTAGGCGGAGTTTTGCGGTTGCAATTCGCGTGGTGGTATTGGGTGATATCTCACATCGTTGCTGAAGCGCGTTTGGCAAAATATTTTGTCTCGCGCTTCGACTGCTGCTTTGCGCTTCGTTCGCGATGTTTCTTGGGCCATGTTTTGTCCATCGTTTTCGAGATTAACTGTAGTAGGCATTGTAACCGCTGCCTCGTTCATTGGTTCGTCGTTAAGTAATCCATCGTTGTATTCAAACTCAGGTGGAGCTAATGGTTCTGGATCTGGGTCCGGTGGAAGTGCTGGTGGCGGCGGTGCTGCTATTGGTAGCGGTACCAGAGGTAATGGTGCAACTATTGGCGCTGCTGCGGGTATTGGGACTGGTGCAGGGGCGATTGGGGCTACTGCGGGTCCTCGAAGAGGTACTGACAGTCGGATTCGAGCAGGTGCATCGGGAAGGTTGCTTTGTCCCCCGTTCGCGGGTTGGATGTCGTCTAAGAGTTGGGGCAAAGAATCGTCGAAGAGTCCTGGTTCACTTCGATATTTACCAAGTGAGGGATCCGTTTCAAATTTGCTCGGATCAATGATTTCGAGATCTTCTGGTTGATGCTGTGGAACAACAGGTCTGAGACGAATCCGGTGTACGCATTGGGTGTAATTGGTTCCCATTTTGCGAATGATGTAGTTTGAATTTGTCAATACTTTTTCAACTCTGTACAATGGTATCCAAACTTGAATTGATTTGCTTCCAAAATCTGATTGGGTTGTCAACAGAGGATTTAGTAATAAACAAAATGAATGCTGTTTCAGTGGCTGGGCAAGTGCTTTTTGATCGTAATATCCTCGGTATTTATGGTAAGCAGAAATTAAGTTCTTTTTCGTTTCTTTGAACTTTTCTAACATCGCATCTTGCATTGCCGTAACAAAATCAGATTCAGCTGTTACTGTTTCAATTGCTTTCGTTGAGAAGCGGAGATCAAGTGGTTTTGTCGGTTCTCTTCCATGGAAAATTGATCTTGGGCAGCATCCAATTGATGAAGAGTATGAAGTCTTGTGGATAAATGTTGCCAGTGGGACATATTTGTGCCAGTCCGACCATTGTTCATTGGTTTTCAGCTTTAGGATTCGTTTAAGTGGTCCATGAGATCGTTCGACAAGACCGATAGTCTGCGGGTGTTTTGGTGTGGCATGGTTAAGTTGAATTTCGAGCAATGTCGCCAATTCGTGCATCAGTTCTGAAGTGAATGTCTTTCCAAGATCAGCTAGAATCTTCTTCGGGATATAACTATGAACAAAGAACATCTTTGTAAGTTCTCTTGCAACAGTATCAGCGCTGGCATTCGTCAATGGTGCTGCAAACAAGTATTTCGAGAATACATCGATTCCAGTGAGAACAAACTTGTAGACTGGTGACTTCATTGGTCCAACTATATCAATTTGCATCATATCGCCTGGGAAACATTGCAATGATGAAATTGGTTGTAGTGGTGGAATCTGATGCTTTGCCGTTGCTTGTTTGAGTTGCAGACACGTCAGACAATTTTTAATCGTATTTTTTAGAAATTCAGTGAAGCCGGGAAGGTAAAATCGTTTTCTAAACTCTTCTGATGTCCTTGTCATTCCAAGATGTCCGCCAGTTGGCGAGTTGTGGAGTCGATACACAACTTCTTTCCAACGATGTTTAGGCAGTATTGTTTATACTTCAATACAGTATTGTTTATACTTCACCTTTCCTGTGTCATCGAAGAAGTTTCGGTACAGAACGTCGTTTTCAAGTATGAGTCGATTAAATTGCTTCGCATATGTCTTCTTTCGACTGTTTTCGTACGTGAGGTTTGAAACTTGTTCGTTCCGTATCCAGTTCTTCACATCTTCGATATCAGGATCCTTTTCTTGTTCATTTTTCAGATTGAGAACTTCATGACTCAAATTCAGGTCATGAAAAATGTCAGCAGGATCAGGATATCCAACTGCGGCAATTAATGGTCCTGATAGTCGGACGAAGTTTTGTGGTTGAATAGTATCGCTATCGTCTTGCGTGTTGAGCTCTCGCATAACGTTTTCATAGAGTCCTAGTTCAATCAATTGCGTTCTCAGATTATCGTCAAGTTTCTTCTTTTCGGGAAAGATCTCCTCCATTGGTTGGATCAGTGTGAGAGATGCATCAGGTACTTTAGCTGTCGTGTCGATTTGAATCTCTCGTACCGGAATTTTGTCCGTTAGTTTCAGGGAGAGATTTTGCATTCGTGAGAGAAAATCTGCTGCATAATTTGCTTTTCCAGGTATATGCGCGATGATGATGTTAAATGCCATGACTCGATCCAAGAAATTCCAAACTGATGGTGGAATGGTTTTTGCTTGAAAAAACTGTGTCAGGCTCCGATTATCAGTCAGTATTATCACTGGTTTGGATGATCCCCAAATGAAATGAGAGAAATGATCGAGAGCAAAATATAGAGCTAAGAACTCTTTGTAGTATATGGAGAACTTCAGTTGTGCTGTATTGAAGAGTCTTGAACCAAAAGACACTGGCGCATACGTTTTCATTTCACCTTTGTTGTCAGTCTTCACATAGTCTTCAACCATCAGCACAAAACCGGTTCCATGATAGCTTGCGTCACAGAGTATTACGTATTGTAGTCCTGGTTTTGGTAACCGAAGTGTTATGTCTGTTGCTTGTATCAGATCATGCTTGAGCACTTCAACACTTTTATGGTGCTCTTCATCTGTTTGAAAAGCAACATCTTTTCTGAGAAGTCGATAAAAAGGTACCAGTTTTTCTCCTAGGCTTGGCATATAGTTGCGAAAAAACTGTACAAAACCGATTAATCGTTTAACTTGTTTAACCGTTTGTGGCATTTTAATTTTCTTTAAGAACGTGGAGATTTTCTCTTGTTCCGGTGACACTCTTGCTGGTGTGATTATGTTACCCAGGAACTTCAGTCTTTGTGTTCCGATCTCACATTTGTTCGGCGACAATTTAAGTCCTGACTTCCGTACACATTCGAATATTTTCGAAAGGGTCGGTATCATTTCATCGAAGTTATACACAGCGCTCCCTATGTCATCCATGAATTATGTACATAGGTCCGCAGCTAAGCATGGATCAAGGTAGTGTCGGATAAACGAACTAAATCCTGTTACTGATTTACTTGGACCTTGAGCCAGGCATTTGTATGCGTAAGTTCGTGAACCGAAGTTAAATGCCAAAAGTTGGACTGAAAGGTCATCTGCCATTTGCACACAGTGGTATGCTTGTGAGCAATCAAGTTTGGTAAACAAGCTCTTTCCTGCAAAGTGGTTCGAAGCATCGGTCATGTTTGAGATCGGAAAGTTGCTGTTGATATAGTCATTCTTGAGTGAATGGTTTATCCTTCTGAGGTCAATCAACATCCGCAATTTACCAGATGGCTTTCGATGTGCAAATAGTGGACTACTGTATTTAGAATGTGACAATGTTGTTATAAGTCCATAATAGTTCCACTGTCAATTCGTGTCGCAAATGTATCGGCGTAGGTGGTCCTTGTGTATACAGAGGTCGTGTGTGTTCCGGTTTTAGTTTGATTTTGAGGTCGGAATTGTACCCAACATCGAATCTATGTTTGGCGAAGATGTCCGAAAAGTCAACAAGCAAATCTTCTACTTTTGACCTTTGGTCTTCTGTCAACACTGAATTCTCCCACTTAAAGTTCTTGATAAAAGTCAATCGATCTTGACATTTCGTTTTCGGTTCAAGTTTTTCAAGACCTTGAAAATGAAGAATTTGGTCGTAAATGTCGCGTTGGATTTGAGGAAGTAATTCAGGGTTTTGACATGTTTCAGGCGTAGGAAACCAAAATTTTTCATACTCAGGTTCATGCTTCATTTGGGGCTGCTGACTATCACACGATTGTTGAATTAGCTCATTAATGCCCATTTCAATATCGTCCGGGTGGTTCATTTTTGCAAATGCAATCATTTCAGGTTCGATGGAGAATAAATTTTCTGCTTCTTTCAGAGTCAGAAATGAAAGTTTCCCAATTTCGGTTTTGAAAGGCAAAGTAATGTGATGATCGGTGATGTTAAACGCTGTGATATACAACAGGTTGTTTTTCAGCACTTCGCTTATTGAAGAAGTGAACGCAATTTCACAGTTTTCTTCAAATTCCTGAGCTGGAATCACGATTCCGGTAGTTTTTTCCATGTCTTGACATGTGTTCTCTAGCTGGCATTCTACAAGAATTGTCTGATGCGGGGCTATTGTTTGACGTTTTGTCAGAAGCAAAGGGAATTTTTTCACTCTATTGACTCTTCTTGGCTCGTTTGGAGGTTTTATTTCGTTGATTTGAAGGGTCATGTCTTTGAAATGCAGTAGACTATACTTCGGACAGACATGAATATGATGTTTTTATAGAAAGGATTTCCTAGAATTATTGAATTGGCTGCATGAAGAACGAGAAATGATTCTATAAAGGTCATGTCTCCCAATCGGAATTCTAACGTTACTTCAGTTTCGATGGAGACTTGTTGTCCTCCTGCCATTCTAACTCTCTTCAGTTTGGGTTCATTTACTTCAAGAGGGCGAAATAGCGATTTTTCTTCTTTTAGGTCTTCAAATGTCTGTTTTGAGATAACATTTGCGCAGGCTCCTGTATCGACCAGAGCTCTACGTTGTAATCCCGATGAGAAACGTATTTTCGTGTACTTCAGTACTGTTCCTTCCGCAGGGATTATTGCGTAGAGGCTAAGTATCTCATCAGGTTGGAAAAGTTCGTTAGGTGATGATTTAGGTGATTTCGATGATTTAGGGGGCTGACTCAGTGGCTTTATTAGTTTTTTTTGCTCGTTTGGAAACGGGAAATTTTGTCCGCGTCCTTGTGGTTTCTGTCGCCACCAGCATTGACTTGCTGTGTGGTTAAATTTTCCACAAACGTCACAAAATTTGGCTCATGATCGCACCATTGGTCCAAAAGGTCCGTTGGGATTTTGCGTTACAGCTTGAGGCATTTGATTTGCGACAAATTGTTGCGTCGGATATTTCTGCGACTGTTGAAATTGTGCTGATGGATGCATTTGAACCATTGGCTGTTGATTTTGGTACATGTTTGGGTAGTGCTGATTTTGAGGGTACAATTGCGAATATGGCTGTTGTGCAACTGGTGGCATATTGTGAAAGTTTGGCTGAGTTTTGTTGAAATCAAATTTATATTGCCAATTATTTCTACGTCTTCCGCCTCTGTTGCCTCGTTGTTGTCCATACCCATTATTTTGGTTTGGCTGATAGCCACTATACTGATCACTCTGACTGTTGTTGTTCCGATTTTGTTCGGGAAGCGGATTCGATTGTTTATTCGACTGCTCAGTTATTTGTGATCTCATTTCGTTAAGCTGCTTCTCCATTTTTTCGTGATTTGTGGACAATTTTGTGATAGCGCTAATTAAATTTTCTGAGGCTTTGTCGTTTACTTCGTTGAATCCGTCTTCCGGTTAATCGTCTTTTCGGCAAATCTCACGAATTGTGATTTGCTTCTTGGTCAGGTTCCACAGTTCCTGAACTGTAGTTGCAGGTGGTTGTTCCATCAGCTTTGATCTCAGCCAACCTGGCATTCCCTTAATGAACAGTCGTTTAATTTGTTCATTTCGGTTGTCATGTACAGCATCTATCCTTTCTTGCCTTTGAGCAGTTTCTCGGTGGAGTCGTGCTGCTTCTGCTGCTGCAGGTGCTCCAATTATTGCAGGATCAATTGGGGCGACAGCTGGCAAATCTGGTGTCGGATACGCTCGCTGCGCTTTTTTCGTTAAGTTGACCAAGAAATTCTCTGGGGTATCTGTTTTCGGGTTGAATCGCAGTTGTTCTAAATTCAAAACGTGGATTTCTTGAAGTTGGGGGTTGCAAAAGTGATCCCTTAGGGCTATGAGACTCGCGGGAACGTTCGCTCGAGTTGCTGGTCCTAGTGTCTGGTAGAACCGCAGCGCGTTGTCTCGTAGGTGCAGTTGCAAGAAGTTCGCTTGTTGTGCGTTTGGTATCGCTGCTACTCCGATGTAGCCTTGAAAAAGTTAATCGAATTCTGAAAAGTCTTCTTTTGCGTTCCTCCATAGGGTTCGACCGAAACTTGCGCGTGTGCCATCGTATTACAGTCGAATGAATATCAGGATGATACAGTTGATGATAAGATACAGCAGTTATTCAATTTAGGGGGAACACTAGGGAGTTTGCTGTATAAATTAGCTCTTAAAGAAAGCTAGTAGTATCACTGATCAGATTTATTGATGCAATTATATGGTTGTGCTAAAGGTTCCGTTACTTGACTTCTATGGTGGGGAAACTTAATGATAATTATATCAATTTACTGCAGGTTTGGGTTTCGAGTTTTGTTTTAACTAACTGTTTTTGTTGATTGTTGAAAAACCTGTAGATTTGCTTTCTTTGTCTGCCTTGTCAGTAGCTCAGCTGCCCTGCCTTCTGACTGGAACAAGAAGTAGTGATGTTGTAGGTCACAATCCACATCTGCTTCTGTAGATTGGAGAAACTTCCAGCCCGGAGATGTTGAGAAGTTGAGGCTGTCTTCTTTTTCTCCCTGTCTGTCTGTTGTTCGCTGAATGTTGCTCTGCTTTCCACATCTGAGCGTTGCTGGGTGAAACGGGTTGTGTTGCCCTGTTCTGTTTCAGCAAAGTCCGGTTGTCGTTGTCCGCTCGTGTGATGAAGATTGCAATTTCCGATGACTTTTGGTGAAACCAGAAGTAGAATCTTCCGCGACAGTCACCATGTGATATATTTTTCCTTCGGATGGCTGTGGACAGCTATATCGTCGTTTATTGATAATGTTGTAAGCTGTTCGGATATTAATTAGCGCTACTGGCTATCAATTGTTATTGATTGTTTCCATAATTTATATGTCTCGAGCGGTTAAGACTTATCTTGCTTTTAAGGACGCAGGATTCGGTTCTTAACTTCTGGAATATCGCTAGTCGATCGGCGCAAGTTAGAGCATGATTCTCATATTTTATTCTCTTCAAGTCTACCCAATTGATTAGTAGCTCGGTATAAATCTCCTATGATTGGTCTTAATTACCATCAATGTTTACATAGTTAAGTAAATATATGATGCAGCTCTATTTTAACATCAAGGTGAATTATGTAATCTATTAAGTTAGAATGGCTAATATAGAATGAATGACATCATGAGGGGATGTCACACAACCTCTCAAGAAGAAGTCTTCCCGGGTGGTTGAACTGTTTCATCAGATACATTTACAATAATTCACATAATAATTTAAGACTGCTTTTGATTTAGAATATGTACATTTATCAATAAGATATGGATCTATCAAAACTTATATCACAATAATTTAATATACTCATAGTATTAGAAGCACAGGTTATTACTTCAATTTTTAAAATGAGAGAAGATAAATTATTTTTAAATTAAATTGAAGATTTTTAAGCCACCTTGAGTCGGGGGTTTGGAAGTTTAGGAGATAGATGATAAGGTCAGATAAATGATACAATGATTTATTCAGTTGTCAACTATAACTAAATTTACACGGCCAGAACTGTCATGTGAGTAGCTGACTAGTTCTGATCGTCGTTTCGTTTCAAATTCTGGTATCGCTGTTTTCGTTCGTTGTTGCATGTCATTCTTTTTGCTCGTTTGATGCTGAAGTCTTTTTGAAATGAGGCGGTGTGATTCTAATCGTTGCCTCATAGATTGTGAATTGATTATCAACAGCTTAACAGTGATATGTTTTGTTGATTTATTCACGATTTGTTTTTGAAATTTTTCAACTAGCGAAGCAGTTTGTACCTTATTGTACTTGCTAATAAGTTGAATTGTCCTCTACTGTTCGTTTTCTATTTTTCAGAAGTCTTCTTGTCTTCTTCGTGTGGGCGTTTTGTGCCTTTGTTGGCTTACTCCCTGAAAGAAGGTGATAAAACTTTTTTTTTCCGTTAAGTCAGAGTTCCACTTGTTCAACGATGTTTTTGCATTGGTAGCGATCATCATCTTTTGTGTAGTGTCTGGTTTTTGTGTTTTCCATTCGTTTCTTATACTGCAGCTGCAATTCACTCCTATAGGCTATTCAGTCTATTTGCTTGTGCGCCTGAGCAAAATTTGGCGTCAGTAAGAGTTAAAATTGATGAATTTCAGTTATTCATCAAATTTGTTGATATTGTTGATGTTTTGTTTAGCTTTTAAAGTTCGCGTGTTGATTTTCAGCATTGCTTTTAACTTTTCAGGGTTGTCCTAACAATTCTGGATCTTTGCTGGCACATTTGACTGTTTTCTTTCCGCATTTCTGCAAAGATATCCCTCGAAAGTTATTTTTCTTGTTTTTCCTATACTAATACATGGGAATGTTGAGAATTGATGTATGTCACCAAATTTTGGTCTAATAGTGAGCTGACTTCGTACACGTTCCTCGTTGGCCATTTGGTGGTCACTGGGCTCAAAAAAAGATACTGTTTCTTCTCCTCGTTTTTGGGGGCAGCAAAAGTTTTTTATTCCTAATGCTTAAACATGGGCAACAGGTGGATTTTTCGAGATCTTCATGAAGTTGTTACCTCCTAGTGGACCCACTTCGTACAGGTTCATCATTTGGGCACTGGTGTTGAATGGCGTCAGAATTTTCAAAATCCACTCACAACTTTGGTGGGGGCACTAAATGTTTTTTATTCCTAATGTTAATACGTGGGCAACAGGTGGATTTTTCGAGATCTTCATGAAGATGTTGCCTCCTAGTGGACCCACTTCGTGCCTGTGTCCCGGTAGGGCTATAGGGATGATCCAGGAATATGAAATCGTTGTACCACGCAAATGGTGTCTTGGACGTCCGTTTTATCGGAAATCTCGAATTTGAAAGAAGACTTTTCTCGAATTTTTCTCTTTTTCTTCGACTTGACTTCGTCTTTTTTGATTTTTGTAACATCAGCTGGTTGCTGTTGGAGCTAGAAAGGGTGATAGTGAATGCATGAACGGTAGGGCGCGATATCGTGACATATTTCATGTGTAAATGTAAATTAGGCTGAAAACTCTACTTTCTTTCAATTTATCGAGTCCACATCCAATTTTTGGCATGGCTATCGCGTTTATTCCTTTCTGCAATAGCTGCTGCTTCATGCAGTTGAGGCTTCTTGACAAATCGTAGTATGTTGGCTTGTCAAAGAATTGTGGTTTAGTGACTAAATTGAAGATTGACTTATTTTCCCAAGGCAGAGAAACTGAAACTGATGATTCAACTATCGGTGTTTCAATGCTTTTAAGGGTTGGTCTGATACATGGGTATGCGCTGTTGATCTGCTTTGCTACTCCTTTTGCCATTTGAAAGTCACTTGAGACGCAGTGAGCTATAGAGCCAGGGAACTGTGAAACATCACCTTTTCCAACAAAGATATTTGGCTCATAGATTGCATTTACCGAATCTTTGCTACTGCCTGGTCCATCTTTTCGTTTGGTCAATTGTTTCGCTCGCTTCACGCTGTCCTTAATAATATTCCTTTTCGCCTCTCGTGGAGGAAAGTCTTCATTAGCCTCCTCCGCTTTCTTTCGTATATTTGCTTTATTGTCATTCTGCGCTGATCGTGGACTGAATGTAACTGGAGCCACTTCGTGTCCATCTACTGTTCTCATCAAAAAAGTGATCTAACGCCGTCATCTCACACAAAGTCGTTGGATCAATCTGCTGAAAGCATTTCGCCGCCGACTCTACAGGTGGACTCAAGCTTCGCAAAGATGAGCGATGAATCCTTCGACACGGGTTGCGAGGACGACTTGACTGAACGATTGCAATTTCGATCACGAAAACTGCGAATTCTGAAAAAAGAAGACGAATGTGCTAAAAACCCTGCGGTCCGGTTGCACAAAGAAGATCCCCAATAAAGTCACTGCTGAAAACATTTAATGAGAAGATACGGTCCACCTGATTGATTTAGAAACGCTACATTTCCAAGAGGAAACGCCGGCGGTATCGACTAAGACATGGAACAACAAGACGTACGGGACATGATACGACACGAACAAGGGATTCAAATATTCACCGAAGACGAACGAATAATGGATTCTCGTTCCCCATCTAATTATGACACGGCTCAGGAGGATATCGAAGAATTCCACATTGATTATTCAAGCGGGGAGGGAGCTCCTGAGCCAGAAACCAACAGAACGAAAAACGGAAAACTGAAACGCCCCAAGGAGGAAAAAGAAAAAGGCTATTTGTTGTTTGAAAAACTAAAACTTACGAAAAAATTTTTTTAAAGCAGGGGGACTGGAATAACTCACTGGCCAGATAGGGCAACATGTTATATTTTTCATAGCAGTCACACCATTTGTTCATAGATTCAAACAACTATCTTGAACTCAATTTCGATTACTGGCTTCGGTTACTTTATCCGCCTAGCGAGATACTTACATGGTTAACAATCGTAGATTCTTTCGTTTTGGTATTTAGGAGTAAATCCCTCGCCACAACCGATGTGCGTATATTTATTACTAAATGCGTAACCTCATAAAACATTGGCTTAAACTTCAAAAATTATCACGCTATATTTAGACCGACTGCTCATGCCTAAAATTTGGTTTAATCTCGTAATATTGAAGTAACTAGGGCTCTTTTACGAAATGTTTCCTACAGCCAATTATAGAACCTAATTAATGAAAAAACTAATGTTCTGGTGCTAAATGTTTGCCGAAATTCCCGGCTATTACCATCTAAGCCGAAATAACTTTCAAGCTGAAAAAACTGAACTGAAATCACGCACTATCAGGGCCGGTGAATTTACTAATTACAGACATAAATTAAAATGATCTTCAGTTGGAGTAAAAATTCATTGAGTCACAAGAAAAAACCGCGCTGTGGCAACAAAGTTGAAAAAAAGCAGAAAAACGATAGGCCGACAATTTTTTGAATACGCTTTATTTTTTGAGATTGCAGAAGTAAACAAGTAAACAGGATTCTAACTCAAAATATGTGCTGTCCCGGGCAAAGACGTTACCGATAGGTAAAGTGCGCGGAAGAAGTAGAAATTGAACTTATAACAAACAAAATTTTGTCAGATAAGTTGCTTAACTAAAAAAGACCATATTCTGATTAACTTCTGCGTAACAGCAAACCTTTGGCAAAACGAAGGATTTTTTTTGCCATATGTTATACGTCCTCCTTTTATATTCGATTGTACGTTATAAAAATATGACTGTAATAAGTTCATACGTCATAAGATAAGAGTTTGTCGACCATACACTTTTTAATATATTACTAAATTAGACCGAAAACACGCCAAAGTAAGATACGATTTAGACAGCAACAGATACTACTACCAGTTGCATTTGGAAAAAAAAGTCGTAATATAATTATCACAAGCTTCGATTGTATGAACGGAATATGCCTGTTAAAATTTTAGATCAGCAAATAGAAGTATTTGTACGGATTTTGCTTACTTATCGCGAGCATTTTGATTCTAGTACGATCAGGGGTGACTACTTCAGGAATTGCCCCCCCCTCACCACCCAAAGGGTAGTGGCTTTGGCATTCTTTAACGAACTCTATGTTCAGCCGACTGACCATAAAAATTTTCTGTAGGCGCCAATATATAATAACTTTGAGGGAGAAGGCTTCCTAACTTATTTAAAAAGAGCCCAAACAGAACTATCCATGCAATTTGAACGTAGAATTTTTGACATGCAATCTCAGGCTAATCATTACATCCAGACCAAAAATGCCGGAGGAGCTTAAAAATTTGTACTTATTATAGGCCAAGCAATCAAATGATTTTGTTAAACAAGTTGTATATCCCGAATTGGAAAACGCTTGCTAATCGCAAGAGTAAATAAGTAAAAAACTGTTCTTTTTCTTTGATTCTTATTGATTTTTTAAAAAGTAAAATGCAAAGAGATTGGAAAAAACTGCTGAATGAGAGACAATTATAACTAAAACAATTTTTAACTTGCAGCAGAATTCAACTGAGTGATCTTTTTCGTGAAATTGGGTCTGAAAAAAGGAAAAACTGACATTGTTTCTCGACACAGAGAAGAATTGTTTTGGAATCAAAATCACAAATAAATGGAGTTTAAAATGATACCACAATTGACTCTCTACCTGCATTCTGTTAGATATCTAGTCGAGAAAAAAAGACAACCTACGCCTTAGTTTCTTACCTTTACTTCTTGGGTAGGCAATTAATTGACATTACTGACGCCAATTGCTTATCCCCTTTAAGTTTATATTCACTTTGAAAGACTACTTCAAACATATGAAAACAAGATGTTATGAATTTCAGACGAATTAAAATTTCTGCTTGGGAAAAATAAATACATTTTCTTCTTTCTAAATAATCAAAGTTTCTTTTTACTGACATCCGTTCGGAGTTTCATTAACACGGTGCTAGAGATTTTAGCAGACCGGTTTTTTAGCAGACCAATCTTTAAGCAGACACAGAAAAATTATGAAGTCAGAAAGCTAACTTCAAATGCTGCCTAAGCGATTAGCTACCGCTTGCTCCACTGCGCTTCGATTCATCAGGAGTTTAATTGTGCGCGTAAACCTCTGTTTTACCGCTACTTTAGGCTTATATTTTTGAACTTGATAGTTTTGTTGACAAAACGTGAAATAATTGTTTTAATTGGGGAAGCTTGACCCAAGTCTGAGCGTCTTTTTGAGTCTGTCAATCAATCATGCTTCAGTTTATTATCTTGGTCTGCTAAATGATCGGTCCCCCATTTACATTACTAATGTCTTACATGTTACATTTACATGTCTTATCTGATTTTTGATTGAATAAAATTTATTACTAACCAATCAGATTTCATAACCATTTAACATTTATTGTAAACATTGACTAGTTTTACTGGTCATAACAATATTGAATTAGATACAAAAAAAGTTGATCTCACACTACTCTCGTATTTCCAATGTTCCTACAGATCTATTGAGACAAAGAACTACGAGTAGGACTACATGACTAAGACCAGTACATGACAAAGTAGTTAATTATTCGATTTGGTTAAATTAATTTTGTTTGAAATATATAGAACAAACGAAGTCAAATGACAGTTGCAAAAGATTCTATTTTTCCTTCCCGTTACTTCTTGGGTAGGCAATTAATTGACATTACTGACGCCAATTACTTATCCCCTTTAAATTTATAATCATTTTAAAAGACTACTTCAAACTTATGAAAACAAGATGTTATGAATTTCAGACGAATTAAAGTTTCTGCTTGGGAAAAATAAATTCGTTTTCTTCTTTCTAAATAATCAAAGTTTCTTTTTACTGAAATCCGTTCGGAGTTTCATTTACACGGTGCTAGGGATTTTAGCAGACCGGTTTTTTAGCAGACCAATCTTTAAGCAGACACAGAAAAATTATGAAGTCAGAAAGCTAACTTCAAATGCTGCTTTGGCGATTAGCTACCGCTTGCTCCACTGCGCTTCCATTCATCACGAGTTTAATTGTGCGCGTAAATCTCTGTTTCGCCGCTACTTTAGACTTATATTTTTGAACTTGATAGTTTTAATGACAAATCGTGAAATAACTGTTTTAATTGGGGAAGCTTGACCCAAGTCTGAGCGTCTTTTTGAGTCTCTCAATCAATCATGCTTCAGTTTATTATCTTGGTCTGCTAAAAGACTCATTTTTATCATGGTAAGCTAAAACAAATTGGCCTGCTGAATGATCGGTCCCCTATTTACATTACTAACTCTCATGCCTTATCTGATTTCTGATTGAAAAGTTTTTATTACTAACCAATCGGATTCCATAACCATGAAACATTTATTGTGAACATTGACTAGTTTTACTCGTCAGACCAAAATTGAATTAGATAGAAAAAGTTGGTTTCACACTGCTCTCGTGTTTCCAGTGTTCCTATAGATCTATTGAGACAAAGAACTATGAGTAGGACTAAGATCAGTACATGCCAAAGTAGTTATTATACGATTTGGTTAAATTAATTTTGTTTTAAATATAAAACAAAATTAATTTTACGATTTTGTTCAACCTATGCTAATGAACGCCCTAGAAAAGGAGCTTTAATCTGCTAGAAAAAAAACAATACACAAATTCATTTTTAAAACTATTTGACAGCTTCGAAATCAAATTTCTTTCTATTTCATTTTCTTCATCTCTTGAGTTTTTGGTGAATATTTCAATTCCTGCAGTTTTTTGTGTCTCTCTCTCATTTGGGCATCAAAAGTAGCATACTGTTCTTGCTTCAAGTTCCGCGTCATTATATCCGTTAGTTCTCTTGTTAGTTTCTTTGTCATCTCAAACTCGTTAAAATCTTCCGGGTGAATCACTCTTTTGGGAATCTTCACAGCTTGTCTTACAAAATCAACACCCAATGCTTTGTTAATCAAAAGCCCGATGCAGTTCGAAGAAAACCAATAGAGAATAAGTGCCGAAGGGAAGCACGAATTCATGAAAAAAGTCACAATCGGAAGGCAAACAACAGAGCCGATAGCAAACTTTTTAGACTTCATAAGATCATTTGTAGGGCCATCAACGCCCAATCTCAAAACTAATAACACGGTTGCGAAATTGATTGCTGGTAGAAGGAATAAAGGATCCGACATACAAAGATCGGGAATCCAAATAAAATCAGCTGCTGCTAAACTTATGAATTTTCGCTCACTCAAATCACGTATGCCCATAAACATGGAGAGAATTACAGGTAGTTGTAACCACATAGGCCAAAGCATTTTAACCATTGACAAGCCGTTTCGCTCGTCCCATTGCATCATCCGCTGGCTAATCCTAAATTGATCTGCTGCTGTTACTTTTTCGCCCGATAAGGCTCTAGTTTTCAGATCCTCCATGAGCGCCTTCTGAACTTGAAAACGTTGAGGACTCAAGTTGCTTCTTTTTATCGCTAATTTCTTTAAATATATTGTAGCAGGCAGTAAGACTGTACGCATGCTTACAGCCGCAACTGCCAGTGCCACAGGCCATGATACTCCCAAAGATTCAGTGGCGTAGATCAATCCGTCTTGAACTAAACCCGCTGTTTTCAGAACCGGAAACGCCTGGGTACCAAACGCATCTGCTGTGTGGGTTATTACATCAGTATTACTTAATAACTCAACTGTATTAGAAACTGCTTCACCAGGTACTAATGCTGCACTCTTATTTAATGTTGATTGAAATCGTGAGCTAGTCTTTGACCATTTGAAATTCTCATACCTCAGATTAGTCGAACCAAGTAAATACTTTGCAGATTCGAAACAATTTGATCGCTTGCAGAGTACGCAAACTCGCGTAGCCATAAATTTTGTTTTTAGCATAGCCTCACTAAAAAACAAATACGTTTCATAAGGTGGATAAAAGCTACCTTTAATTTGTAGAAGGGCTCATAAAAACATTTTGAGCTAGTATAAGCTTCATTCATTGCTTCGTAAGATTTAACGCAAAAACTTAAGAATAAATTCAACTTTTGAATTTTAAAGAAAAATAGACGCCCTTAAAGCTTTTTGAATTTCAAAAAACAATTTATGACCGGTGCTTTTTTGATTATAATTAACCCAATTTGAGAAAACTGGGTCAATAGATGAACTTAAAATTTCGCTGGCAAATCTGAACATTAAAATCCATTTTCGAAACTAGCAGTCAATCAAGTTTTTCGTGACCTTTACAAATTTGCAAATGGATAGTGGAGTTTGACCTCCTTTTAACAATGGAAATGAATGAACTAAAAAGAAATCAATAGTCAAACCGTGAAAAAAAAACTAAGCGTGATCAAATTTTACTCTTTCCTGAAATAAAAAATCATTACGACCTTATTAGAAGACTCACTACGTTCATAACACTACGTAATAATAACCATTAAAATACAAAAAAAAATCATTCGCCTAGTTCTCCGAGAAAAAGGTTCAAGGTCATTTGACAAATTCAAATTGTATTGTTCCATTCTGTGGAACAATATTTTTTTAATGAGGCAAAGTACTTTTTTGTGAAGCAACTCAATTTTTTACTAAAGGAAAGCTAATTTTTTTGCCGAGGAAAAATTTTTAGAAAAAAACTATTTTTCACCGCTTGATTGCAAACATATTTCCTATTCAAAGACCTACACAGGCGAAGCCGAGATTTGCATCACTTGCGATACATAGCAAGCACAGCATTGCCAGCTAGCGAAGAACACAACAACTAACACGACTGAATAACACGACCACCAGTATTAAAAAAGCTTTTGTATTTTCCTTTTGTCGGGGCCCATTGAGCCGAAAAAAAAACTGTCCAATTACTTTGACCAATTAAGTTTTAAAACTAAAACACGCACCTTAGACATGGTTCATACCAACTTTCAGTGATGTGGAAAGGTTATTCCAGTGCTCAAATTATTGAGCTTTTTCGTCTCAAATATAGACGTTAACTTTTCACCAAATCATCAAAAACAATTAGCTTCAAACGAATTGAGTGAGGAGCACCGACTTCAAATTCTGATTTGATAACGCTTCTTTGCTAGCGTAATTTTGATATTAACATTTTGTCTGAATAATTTATTCAGATCTGGCAATGATCTAAAAAAAGGAACTTTTTCACGTCGACGATTAAATAATTCTGACATTTAGCATGATCGCAGATTAAGCTAAAATTTCTCACATTTAGCTCGCACGCAAATATCTATGAAAACACTGCCCACAGCTAACAATTAGTTGGAAATTGTCACTGAATGGAGAGAAATTGAAAAACAAAATCTCAGCTTGCGAATTTCAAAAAAAAACGTTCTTTATAATTATCAATTATTCTATTATATTTTCATGAAACCAACCTAATTAGAGGGAACTGTGACATTATTAATTTTCTTTAGTACTTTAGGAGCTCTAATATTTAAACTTCACTTAAGAGCTACGAGTCATTCACAATTTACTCGCGCGTTTTTTGGAGAGCGTTATTTGCCTTCCTTTTAGCAAATAAATTTGAAAAGAATTCAGAAAATCAAAAGTCAAAATGCTTAAAACCTATTTTGAGCTTTATTAAATGTAGACTTTTCCTGAAAAAAAGAACACGACATAAAGATCACACATCACCTTGTTCATTTACACTTAAACAAACATTATATACTTTGAAACTTGATGTAAAAAAAATCAATCTTTTGATTCATTTCCAATAAATATTCCATTCGTCGACTTTTTATACAAGGAAAATGGAAAAACTTCTGGTGAAAAATCATCGGCTAGAAAATTCTCAAAATAATTGAATATTTCCAGATTCTTATGGAAATAATTTGTCGAAATAAAATTCTTACAAATACTCGACCATTCATAAATTAATTTAAAAAATCTTCTCATAACTCTCATGAAACTGGTTAGAAATTGAGTTTCGATCAAAAAATCATGGTACAAAATTTGTAAGAAGTGTCAACTGACTTTAAAAAAAGTGCCAAATTTTTCAGATTTCAAGAGTACACAAATCTCTCCCTTCTGTAACACAATAAGAATGCATGAAGGCATATTTGACAAATACAAGACAGGCAAAATAGTAATTTAGAAAAATTTGAATTTGATAACAATTTCTTACAGCCCAATTACCTACTACAATATTACATCAAACTGATTTTGATATATATTGAAATAGTTTGAATCACCAAAATCGCCGGTACTCTAAGCCAGCAAAAAGAAACAAGAAATCAAACGATAGGTCGAAAAATATTTTTATGCGGAAAATTTTTAGGTAAACAAAACAAGTCCTGACCGGATTCAATCCTCGACCTCTAGTGCCAAGCGTAGACGTTACCTCTAAGCCACACGAGCAGAATCAGATAAAAGATTGAATCTTTAATAAATCAAGCCATCGAATGATTCAGGAATTCTTCTTAACAATATGCTACTGTTGCTAAAAATAAGTTCTACGGACCAATTTGATAAGGCCTGCTAATAGTTTATCTTTGTGGAAACTAGACTTTTCAATATTTATTTTAACCATATTTTAAACCATTTGAATCACTACATTCTTGAATCAATTAACAATGAAATCGTTCGAAATTAATCGTTCAATCGAAAGATACTAAATTTCTCGAAACTAACCAAAAAAACTTAGCCAGAAGCCATGCAGTCGGAATAACATCTAGTTCAAATCTTTTTCGTTACTCACAAAAACTTTGGGGGCACAAAAAAAACCAAAAATAGTATCTCCAGACCACATGGTTAATGCTAAAAAATAGGGCTAAATACATTAATAATTCTACGTTTTTGTTTTGTGGAGAGATGCTATATCTATCGGAGATGGATCGACCCTTTCCTTAACATCTCTCTCCTCAAATAAAAAAAATGAGAATAATGATATTTGAATTCAATTCAGGATATATCCGGAGAGCTATAAGTTTATATAGTTTACACAGAGGCGAAGTTGCACTTCGCATACACAAGCAAAAATATGACCGATAACGCTACTGGGGAAAACTGAATGAGTAAAAGTTTGAGTCTACAAAATTTCTGAAGTAAAGCAAGCCAATTACGACGCATTAGCAGTAGCAGTCAATTTGAAAAAGAAAGAAATTTACAAATTGCACATGCCTCAACTTAAAGAGCGGACGCATTTTAGCTAGTATACGAAAAAGTTCAATTAAAAACATAGAAACCTGCCCAGGTTCGAACCCTCTTTTTTTGTTGCGGGTCTCTTACCTACCTCTGCACTACATATCCATGGTACCTTGAAGCTTCAGTGATATTTGTAATTCAAAACAACTCGTATCAGGGCAAAGCCCTGAAAGTTCCGACAGTGTTTTGAGGTCTATGGAGCAGTAATAATATGAAAAAATTTAAGGGTTGAGATTTTTTGTGAAAATGATGCTACGCGCGTACAACTTAAGAGCAATAGACAGTAATATTGTTTGTTAAAATCGAAAAGTCCACTTTTCCAGCACTAGTCAAAGAAGACTGCACGTATGGAAAGTTAGAACAATAATAGTCGGTGTTAGTATCCCTAGAATTGGCTGTACTTAATAGCTGGTTATTGATCAAAAAGAATACTGTCAAAATGAACACATTTTATCGCAACAATATTTGCGGCGACTTAGGTTGGAAAAAAAAGATAGTTCATACTATAACACAAGCTATGCTTGTTTAAAAACAGGGCTCAAGGGCGGACCCTTACTGAAAAACTATCTCTGTTGAAGAAATATTATCTCTAAATACCGCAACCTTCGCAATCCGGTCGATTGAATATATGACGATTGTATTTGGAAAAACCTTACTAAACAAACAAAGCTTCACTAAACAAAAACAATCTCTTATTTCGTCATAGTTTCGCTCTAAGTTCGTAATTTCTGTTGTCTTGTTTGTGCCACAAAAAATTTATTGGGTTTCAGTTGCCGCGAAATTCATAATTGTCACGTTTCCGTCTCGCGAATCGAAATTTCAAAAAGTAGAACTTTCTTTTCTGCTAGCCTTCACAACCGAAGTATTTTTCGAATTAACGTTCTTAATCGTCGTTTCACACAATAAGTTCGTTCAAAACATGAAGTGCCATTCTGGTCGACCGGCAGTGATAGTATGTTACCACGTTCGAAACCGTACGAGCTTCCTCTGAGGTAGTCACAATCGGCAGGAAAAAGTCAAACCTTACTCTTAGCTCTTTTAGCACAGCTAGAGGTCGTCGACACAAAACGCTAGTTTTTTTTAAAAAGCTTAAGTAAAGCAACATAACTTGATTCATGGAGACTGGAATTTGGGCTCAACTCGGAAAAAGAATCAGAAAAACATTTTTCAAAAGATGGTCGTGTTTAAAGCAAGAAAATTGACAATTTTTGTTCTCTAAATTTTCTGTTCATTTTTAGAAACAGGCGATTGAATTGGGTGAAAAAAAGAAGTTGTAACTATAGTTAATAAAACAGTTAACGTAAAATTTTAGCAGAATAACACTTAGGAATCAAATCTTCTCTTAACTTAGTCTCAAAAACGAAACAAAAATGGGCCTTGTTTTCGACAGACAACTTAATTGAAATTTTTGGAATAAGCATAACGACCAGTAAGCCTCAAAAAATACCTTTACGACTTTCTTTGAGGTAGTCATAATTTGCTGAAAAAACGGACCCTAATCTAGTTCTTTTCAGCCACTTTCAGTGACTTCGTCAGAACAGAAAAATTGAACATGAAAAATGATCCAATACTATTTCCTGAATAAAAGGCACACGACATAAGTAAATTCAATCACATCGTTCATTCATAATTGCTAAAAAATAGTTTTGCGTGGTTGGTTGTAAGATAACAATTTTTGATACTCAGTTTGTAATATTTAAGTTATCTCGAAGATGAATATATTTATGTGTGCTGTTTTTCAGAAAATTTTCATTTTTGTTTTTCAATTCCATTTTTTGTTGTTCCGACGAAGTCACTGAAAGTGGCTGGAAAGAATTATAGAGTAGGTTCCGTTTTTTCACCAATTTATGACTACCTCAAAAAAAGGTCATAGGTGATACGTTGGGTATTTTTTGAGGCTTAATGGTTGTTTTTGTGATTCCAAAAAAATCAAGTGATGTTTCGAAAACCTGGCTCGACTTTTTTGTTTTTCGGACAGAGTTAGGACGAAATTTGATTCCTGAGTAATATTCTACTGCAATTTTAACGTTCACTATTTCATCAACATATAGTAACAGCTATAGTAACAGCACTTTCACAACTAGCGATACAATATTAACATATCCATACGAGTTTTCTGATAAAAAAAAGAAACAAAGCCCCAAGGTTGAAAAAATATATATTTTAAAAGATGTCGACATAACCTTAACTAACAAAACTAACAAATGGACGTCTATTTGAGGAGAGTACGTCTATAAACACAATCACCGGTGTTATATAGGCATTCAGAAACATTTAACGGGCGACAATTAAACCAAAAAAACTCTGTCAAAATCTCATTGAGCAGGAAATAAAACTGCTGATATTTTAACAAAGTTTACTACAGCGATATAACAATAGCCAAAATCACTGCGGCCGAATAAAGCTTAGAAGCAAAAACCAAAACAAAAAACGCAACTTTACGATACACATGCTAAAACGCAACTTTACAATGCACACTTCATTTACAAGAAAAACAACAAGAAAACCAAGCCTTAAAATATACTCAAAAACGATAGGCCGACCGATATTTTTTTGTAACGGAAAATTTTCGGTGTGAGAAAAATAGGCACTTGCCGGAATCGAACCAAGAAACCTTGCTGCCATCGGTAGAGCTTTTTTAAGAGAAAAGAGAGTCAATGAAGAACTTAGCCGATAGAGAGTTGGAAAAGTGTAAAACTTGAAACGTTTGAGCAACCTCATGAAGAAAAATTATCAAAGTCTTTTTTGAATTTCAAAAACTGCTTATGAGTGGTAATTTTTCTTAAAATACCATTTCAAGAAAACTGGATCATTAGGTATTTTTAAATTCCTCTGGGAACTCAGAAAATCAAGTTAATTTTCTTTACTACTTTAGGAGCTCTAATATTTAAACTTCACTTTGGAGCTAAGAGTCATTCGCGATTTTTCGCGCATTTTTTGGAGCGCTATTTGCCTTCCTTTTAGCAAATAAATTTGAAAAGAATTCAGAAACAAATCAAAGTCAAAATGATAAAAACCCATTTTGAGCTTTATTAAGTGTAGACTTGTTCCTGAAAAAAAAACGAAGATAACACATCACCTTGTTCATTGACACTGAAACAAACATATACTTTAGAAACTTTACGTAAAACAAATCAATCTTTTGATTCATTTCTAATAAATATTCCATTCGTCGCCTTTTTATACAAGGAAAATGGAAAAACTTCTGGTGAAAAATCATCGGCTAGAAAATTCTTAAAATAATTGAAAATTTCCAGATTCTCATGGAAATAATTTGTCGAAATAAAATTCTTACAAATACTCGACCATTCATAAATTAATAAAAAAATCGTCTCATAACTCTCATGAAACTGATAAGAAAAAATTGAGTTTTGGTCAAAAAATCATGTTATAAAATTTGTAAGAGGTGTCAGGCGTATAAAACTGACTTTAAAAAACTGCCATATTTTTCAGATTTCAAGAGTACACAAATCTCTCCCTTCTGTAACACAATAAGAATGCATAAAGGCATATTTGACAAATACAAGACAGGCAAAATAGTCATTTAGAAAAATTTGAATTTGATTAAAATTTCTTACAGCCCAATTACCTGCATTACTACAATATTACATCAAACTGATTTTGATACATATTGAAATTGCTTGAACCACCAAAATCGCCGGTACTCAGTCTTGACCGGATTCAATCCTCGACCTCTAGTACCCCGGAGAGCTATAAGTTTATATAGTTTACACAGAGGCGAAGTTGCACTTCGCATACACAAGCAAAAATATGACCGATAACGCTACTGGGGAAAACTGAATGAGTAAAAGTTTGAGTCTACAAAATTTCTGAAGTAAAGCAAGCCAATTACGACGCATTAGCAGTAGCAGTCAATTTGAAAAAGAAAGAAATTTACAAATTGCACATGCCTCAATTTAAAGAGCGGACGCATTTTAGCTAGTATACGAAAAAGTTCAATTAAAAACATAGAAACCTGCCCAGGTTCGAACCCTCTTTTTTTGTTGCGGGTCTCTTACCTACCTCTGCACTACATATCCATGGTACCTTGAAGCTTCAGTGATATTTGTAATTCAAAACAACTCGTATCAGGGCAAAGCCCTGAAAGTTCCGACAGTGTTTTGAGGTCTATGGAGCAGTAATAACATGAAAAAATTAAAGAAATTTAAAAAATGAAAAAAACTTAAGGTTTGAGATTTTTTGTGAAAATCACCGCCCCCCCCCCCCCCCACACACGCCATTTTAAGTACACAGTGATAGATTTCACTCCCAGTAACAAACCAATTGTGGCTAATAAGCTTCCTTCAACCAATTTGGAACAAATTCTAAGACGGATTAAAAATCCGCTTACGCATTAATAGCGCGAAGTATATCGCGCATTAATTATCCCAAATGGCAATCTCTAAACCCCCATAAATTTACGAGAAACGATCACAGGTGATATGCCTTTTCAAAGTTAAGCTCAAGACAACAATATCTTTTGAATGATATAAGAAAATCTTGTCAAAAATGGCTATTTAAAAAGTCGAAATTTGCCTGAAGTCTGAAGAAAAAAATCACACCGAGCACAAATATTCCGTTAATTTCGTTACAAAAGTCGGAACAATAAAACCGCTGTGGCATTCAAATCTAATGAAAATTGATATTTTGATATATTAGGCCTGGATGCTACGCGCGTACAACTTAAGAGAAATAGACAGAGTAATAGTGTTTGTTAAAATCGAAAAGTCCACTTTTCCAGCACTAGTCAAAGAAGACTGCTCGTATGGAAAGTCAGAACAATAATAGTCGGTGTTAGTATCCCTAGAATTGGCTGTACTTAATAGCTGGTTATTGATCAAAAAGAATACTTTCAAAATGAACTAATTTTATCGGAACAATATTTGCGTCGACTTAGGTTGGAAAAAAAAGATAGTTCATACTATAACACAAGCTATGCTTGTTTAAAAACAGGGTTCAAGGGCGGACCCTTACTGAAAAACGATCTCTGTTGAAGAAATATTATCTCTAAATAACGCAACCATCGCAATCCGGTTTTCGTCATAGTTTCGCTCTAAGTTCGTAATTTCAGTTGTCTTGTTTGTGCCACAAAAAATTTATTGGATTTCAGTTGCCGCAAAGTTCATAATTGTCACGTTTCCATCTCGCGAATCGAAATTTCAAAAAGTAGAACTTTCTTTTCTTCTAGCCTTCACAACCGAAGTATTTATCGAATTAACGTTCTTAATCGTCGTTTCAAACAATAAGTTCTTTCAAAACATGAAGTGCCATTCTGGTCGACCGGCAGTGATAGTATGATACCACGTTCGAAACCGTACGAGCTTCCTCTGAGGTAGTCAAAATCGGCAGGAAAAAGTCAAACCTTACTCTTAGCTTTTTTAGCACCGCTAGAGGTCGTCGACACAAAACGCTAGTTTTTTTTTAAAGTTTAAGTAAAGCAACATAACTTGATTCATGGAGACTGGAATTTGGGCTCAACTCGGAAAAAGAATCAGAAAAACATTTTTCAAAAGATGGTCGTGGTTAAACCAGCAAAGATGGTCGTGGTTAAAGCAAGAAAATTGACAATTTTTTTTCTAAATTTTCTGTTCATTTTTAGAAACAGGCGATTGAATTGGGTGAAAAAAAGAAAGTGTTGTAACTATAGTTAATAAAACAGTTAATGTAAAATTTTAGCAGAATAACACTTAGGAATCAAATCTTCTTTTAACTTAGTCTCAAAAACGAAACAGAAAATGCCACAAAAAATTTATTGGGTTTCAGTTGCCGCAAAGTTCATAACTGTCACGTTTCCGTCTCGCGAATCAAAATTTCAAAAAGTAGAACTTTCTTTTCTTCTAGCCTTCACAACTGAAGTATTTATCGAATTAACGTTCTTAATCGTCGTTTCAAACAATAAGTTCTTTCAAAATATGAAGTGCCATTCTGGTCGACCGGCAGTGATAGTATGATACCACGTTCGAAACCGTACGAGCTTCCTCTGAGGTAGTCAAAATCGGCAGGAAAAAGTCAAACCTTACTCTTAGCTCTTTTAGCACCGCTAGAGGTCGTCGACACAAAACGCTAGTTTTTTTTTAAAGTTAAGTAAAGCAACATAACTTGATTCATGGAGACTGGAATTTGGGCTCAACTCGGAAAAAGAATCAGAAAAACATTTTTCAAAAGATGGTCGTGGTTAAACCAGCAAAGATGGTCATGGTTAAAGCAAGAAAATTGACAATTTTTTTTCTCTAAATTTTCTGTTCATTTTTAGAAACAGGCGATTGAATTGGGTGAAAAAAAGAAAGTGTTGTAACTATAGTTAATAAAACAGTTAACGTAAAATTTTAGCAGAATAACACTTAGGAATCAAATCTTCTTTTAACTTAGTCTCAAAAACGAAACAAAAATGGGCCTTGTTTTCGACAGACAACTTAATTGAATTTTTTGGAATAAGCATAACGACCAGTAAGCCTCAAAAAATACCTTTACGACTTTCTTTGAGGTAGTCATAATTTGCTGAAAAAACGGACTCTTATCTAGTTCTTTTCAGCCACTTTCAGTGACTTTGTCAGAACAGAAAAATTGAACATCATAAATTGATCCAATACTTTTTCCTGAACAAAAGGCACACGACATAAATAAATTCAACCACATCGTTCATTCATAATTGCTAAAAAATAGTTTTGCGTGGTTGGTTGTAAGATAATAATTTTTGGTACTCAGTTTGTAATATTTAAGTTATCTCGAAGATGAATATATTTATGTGTGCTGTTTTTCAGAAAATTTTTCTATCATTTTTGTTTTTCTATCAAGATGAAACAGTCAAGTCAAATTGCAAAAAAAAACTTTCTGGAAAGTATAATTTTTTTTGGAAAATTGTTTGACTTACATCGAAAACAATACGTCATACCATCAACTTAAAGCGATTTTAAAGTAAATACACACCAAACTAATTTATCTCAAAATAATTCTGTGCAATTCTGTAACAAAAAAAACATACTCAACTAACAGTTGGAAAAGAGTAATCAAGGCTGGCAAACAGAACCAAAACCTGACATAATTTTGAAAAACTTCAACTTTTGAATTCTTAAAACATATAAATTATAAAACATATAAACAAAAATGGGCCTTGTTTTCGACAGACAACTTAATTGAATTTTTTGGAATAAGCATAACGACCAGTAAGCCTCAAAAAATACCTTTACGACTTTCTTTGAGGTAGTCATAATTTGCTGAAAAAACGGACTCTTATCTAGTTCTTTTCAGCCACTTTCAGTGACTTTGTCAGAACAGAAAAATTGAACATCATAAATTGATCCAATACTTTTTCCTGAACAAAAGGCACACGACATAAATAAATTCAACCACATCGTTCATTCATAATTGCTAAAAAATAGTTTTGCGTGGTTGGTTGTAAGATAATAATTTTTGGTACTCAGTTTGTAATATTTAAGTTATCTCGAAGATGAATATATTTATGTGTGCTGTTTTTCAGAAAATTTTTCTATCATTTTTGTTTTTCAATTCAATTTTTTGTTGTTCCGACGAAAATACTAAAAGTGGCTGGAAAGAATTATAGAGTAGGTTCCGTTTTTTCAGCAATTTATGACTATCTCAAAAAAGGTCATAGGTGATACGTTGGGTATTTTTTGAGGCTTGATGGTTGTTATTGTGATTCCAAAAAAATCAAGTGATGTTTCGAAAACCTGGCTCGACTTTTTTGTTTTTCGGACAAAGTTAGGACGAAATTTGATTCCTGAGTAATATTCTACTGCAATTTTAACGTTCACTATTTCATCAACTATAGTAACAGCACTTTCACAACTAGCGATACAACATTTACATATCAATACGAGCTTTCTGATAAAAAAAGAAACAAAGCCCTAAGGTTGAAAAAATATATATTTCAAAAGATGTCGACATAACCTTAACTAACAAAACTTCATACATTTGTCTCAAATGGACGTCTATTTGAGGAGAGTACGTCTATAAACACAATCACCGGTGTTATATAGGCATTCAGAAACATTTAACGGGCGACAATTAAACAAAAAAAATGCTTTGTCAAAATCTCATTGAGCAGGAAATAAAACTGCTGAAATTTTAACAAAGTTTACTACAGCGATATAACAATAGCCAAAATCACTGCGGCCGAATAAAGCTTAGAAGCAAAAAACAAAACAAAAAACGCAACTTTACGATACACATGCTAAAACGCAACTTTACAATGCACACTTCATTTACAAGAAAAACAACAAGAAAACCAAGCCTTAAAATATACTCAAAAACGATAGGCCGACCGATATTTTTTTGTAACGGAAAATTTTCGGTGTGAGAAAAATAGGCACTTGCCGGAATCGAACCAAGAAAACTTGCTGCCATCGGTAGAGCTTTTTTAAGAGAAAAAAGAGTCAATGAAGAACTTAGCCGATAGAGAGTTGGAAAAGTGTAAAACTTGAAACGTTTGAGCAACCTCATGAAGAAAAATTATCAAAGTCTTTTTTTAATTTCAAAAACTGCTTATGAGTGGCAATTTTTCTTAAATTACCATTTCAAGAAAACTGGATCATTAGGTATTTCTAAATTCCTCTGGGAACTCAGAAAATCAAGTCTTCGTGAACATTACATTTTTTCTCTTCGATAGTTGAGTTTGCCTTCCTTTTAACAAAATTGAAACGAAATCAAAAATCGAAACAAAAAAGATCACATTAAAAATACGCCAATGAAGGAAATGAAAAATACACAAAATTTCCGGCATAAAGAACCACACACCTGAATCTTTTCCACAACTCGTTGCCAGATTCCTTCAAAGATGAAACAGTCAAGTCAAATTGCAAAAAAAAACTTTCTGGAAAGTATAATTTTTTTGGAAAATTGTTTGACTTACATCGAAAACAATACGTCATACCATCAACTTAAAGCGATTTTAAAGTAAATACACACCAAACTAATTTATCTCAAAATAATTCTGTGCAATTCTGTAACAAAAAAAACATACTCAACTAACAGTTGGAAAAGAGTAATCAAGGCTGGCAAACAGAACCAAAACCTGACATAATTTTGAAAAACTTCAACTTTTGAATTCTTAAAACATATAAATTAGGCTTAAAACTCTTTCACTTTCAAGAGCAACTTATAACACAGAGGCAAAGTTTCGCTTCGCGAACACCAGCGAGAACACGACAAAAAGCAGTTCTATAAAGTGCAATAGGAAAAAGTTGAATTGCCTCGAATTAGTAAACATTCGGCTACATCTCGGATTCAAACCTACTACCTACTGTGACCTAGAAATTATGAGTCTCACGCACTAAACACTCAGCCACGGACGCTGATTTAATACCAAACACTAGCCACACAAAACAGAACAGATGCTAAGCAATTTCCGATGCCACAGTGAAATTTCCTTAACAGTGAAGTCCTTTTACTTGCGAGTTAGATTAGAAAAAAAAACAAATCTAACTCTAACTCGAAAAAAAACTCGCTAGTGTTATTAGTGCCTTTTTTGATAAAATTAACCCAATTTGAGAATACTGGGTCCATAGGTAAGTTTTTAATTCTGCTCGAAAATCTGAACATTAAAATCTTTTTCCAAAAGAAGAAGTCGATCACGTTTTTTGTGATCGTTACACTTTTGCTGTTTAACTTTCGGGGTTCGCCTTCCTTTAGCCAAAGGAAATGAACTGAACTTAAAAAAATCGGAAGTCAAACCGCGAAAAATCAAAATTGAGTGTGAACAAATTTTAATACTTTTTACTGAAAAAAAATCATCAAGACCTTTATAGAAGTGCTCAATACGTTCATTACTCTTAATCAAAAACCATGCATCCAAAAAATTTATCGCAAAAAAAATTTAACAGAAAAATTCAAAAAACTTTTGTTTCTGTCAGAAAATTGAAGCGGGTATTAAAACCATAAAACCATGAACTATATTTATCCTATCAAAATGATGAAAATATTAAAAACATAGGCAATCGAAGATTGGAAAAGAGCAATGAACGCAAGTAAACATTAAAAAACACCGACTTTCCTAAAAATCTCAACTTTTGAATTTCAAAGAAAAAAATAGATGCCCTTTGAGCTCTTTGAACTTCTAGAACGATTTATGACTGGCGCTTTTTTGATAATTTTGACCCAACTTGAGAAAACTGGATCAACTGGTAAAATCCACTTTCGAAACTAGAAATTGTTCGCGAATTTTTGCGCCATTTGCACGTTCGTATTTGGAGAGTGTTATTTGCGTCCCTTTCAGCAGATGAATTTCAATTGAACTCAAAAAGTGAATCAATATTTTAAGACTATTTCCTAAAAAAAACAAAAAAAATCAGCAAGACTTATATAAGAGTCTTCGCTACGTTCATTACTCTTAAAAAATCTACCACAAAGTTAGAAACAAAATACCCAGTGAAAAAAAAACGATAAAAATTGATACGAAATCAACGAAGCCGACAAAAAAATTTATCTTATGATTTTTTTTCAGCTGTAGACCCAGTATCACTTCAATAGCTGTAGACCAGCTCTAAACGTGCAACTTGGTTTGAAATGGAGATCCTAGAATTAGAGATACTGTGAACTAAGTTAATAACGGGAAAAAAAGTTAAGTACCCGATTGCAATACCCTTGCTTATCACAAGGGTAAAGACTTTTTCCGAAAAAGAACAAAAATCATCATGGCCTCTATAAGTGACAATCATTTCGTTCTTTAACACAAAATAAGGAATTGGAATTTATGCATCAAGCTCTCAAATGATTTAAGTGATTTTGTTGAACAAGCTGTTAAGCTGAAAAAAGTCTATATTCCGATTTGATAGCGCTTGTTAATCGCAAGCGTAGTTCTTATGTCAATTCTCATCCCAAAATTATGCTTGCTTTTCGTATTTCGTTGCACGGGATGATTTGAAAGCCAGTATAAGAGTTCTTTGGGAAAACATCATTTATTGGTAGTGTGTATTACATCCAAGTTTGATAAAATAAATATCACTGAACTTTGTTAATCATTCAATGTTAATCGCTTGATCCTCAAAATGAAAACGCAGTTCAGTTACAACGAAAAAAATTCAGACGCACTATAAGAAGACAATAATCGATGGATTTGACACTGGAGAAATAACTTAATATAGCCAGCCATTAGCTGTAAAATTCAAATCAGCAATCACTTTTCGAACAGATGTTAGCAAATAAGATTTAGAACACATAGGAAAACGAACCACAAGTCAACAGCTATAATGAGGAAAAGAGTTAAAACGAGAAGTAAAACAGAAACATAATGAGTTCAAGGTTTGCAGCCTAACTTATTAAGGAGACTCGTATTGCCCTATTCATAGTAGAATATCAAGTTGTTTATTTTCTTCATCTGGGCCCTCTCAGTATCGGTTTCCTCGGAAGAACCCGCGACCTCTTTGCTGTCCAAATCCACCACCTCTTCCTCCTCTGCCGCCCCTTCCTGAAAAAAGTTCATCTTCATTTAGCAACATTGGACGATAAAACCTGATATCACAAATGCAATATTTTGCCTTGGGATAACAATATAATTTACCCTGATAGGATCTCTTTAATCTCAATTTGGTGTTCCTGCTGACCGACGATAACTTTTTTATCTTAGCTTGATCGTTTGTATAATCGTTAATTTAGTAAATTCGCATAATAGAAACAGAAGCCGTTTGAACCCAGAAAAAAATCATCGAGCCGAGTCCAGCTTATATCTAGTTCCCAATTACAAGACACTTGTTTTCGCAAGTGTAATTAACAAAACCTCAGATCATCAATCCCGTGTGCTCACCTTGTCCATACAGCTGTCGTGGCAACTTAGCAGCGTTCACGCCATTAGAAGCCCCAACATCCTTTCCACCCGCTGGCCCAGTGATAGGCGTGTGTCTCTTCTGAGCCTGTTTTGCCTCTGGTTCAGCTAGTGTGGCTGGCTGGGCTGTTTTGAAGGAGAGAGTAACTTGGGCAGTATGATGAGGGGGAATTCTAAAGAGGTCTTTGATTATGGCGCTAATGTTACTGCACGCCAACAACATTTCTTTTTTAGCTGCCAACTGAAACAAAAATGGATAAAATTTAAGGCCAAAAATGCAACTCCTCTTGTTTTGGACTATCGTTTCTAGACATATCGTTAGATAATTTAGAGTTTCTGCTAACTGCTCATTCAATACTTTGATGTTGAAACTGTAACGCAAAATATTTATGCCTGGCGAATTATCTCACACTAAAAAACGTTTCACAATGAATTGAGACAAGCTAATCGGTCGTATTAATTCCGCACGACTCAATTTTCACACTTGTTTGATCTTCTCCGAAATTTAGGGTTTTTCAATATTTTCTTTACCAAAAACGATAAACGATTCGACAGCGATTACGGGGCAATCGGAAAACTCAGTGCTTTGACCTTATATACAGCAGTCTTGTTTCGCTATATTAAAGTATTACAGATTTTAAGGAGCATTATAGTTCAAAAAAGCAATGAACTGATTAAAAAAAAAGACAAAATTTCTTTCAAAATTGCTTTCAAAGTCTGGTTCGTCGTCACACTCAACACTACAAAAAAATGGTCCAAGTTTTGATGCATTAATGGTCGATTTGGCTTCATTTTTTTGTAACCTCGTCTGAATCTGGATCCAGTTTCAACTTCAGAGCCTCATTGAGCTTCTTAGTTTGTGCTTGCACTCCCAGGGCGAAATATTGCAGCCTCTTTCTGAAGTCAGCCATCCTAGCCTGTGCCTCTGGGTCGGTGAAGAACTCCTTGTGAGAAGCAGATAGCAGATGAAACGAGTAGATTGCGCATTCGACCGCACACAGGTCCACTTTCGAGAAGTCGCTGAAAGCGTCATCGCCACTTCCCAGAGTTTCGGGAGGTGTTGGCATCAGGTCCTAAACAATCCGCCTTAAAGTTGAACAACGCTTAACTTCAATCGGCAGCCAGTCTTCTATAAATCTTTAATATTTCCTTCGAACAAGTACTTGGCAGTTGTAAAAACTGCTTGAGAAAAAAGATCCTTCATAAAATTTAACCTGATATGGTTATATCGTCGTTCCAGTTATTTTCATTAGAGAAAAAAATTTCAGTCTCAAGTGAAAAACTAGTTAAGAATACCAATGAATCGAGAAAAGGAACCGTGATACAATGTTTTGATAGAACAAACTAACCAGCAAGACCTGGAACAGGTACTGAATAGTGACTAGAGATACTTGATCGGTTCCCGAATGGGTACTCAATTCAGCTAGCAACTTTAGCATATGTGATTTTGATGGCAGACCCTTCGGTGTGTCGTCTGATTGGGCGTATTTCTTCATGGCAGCTGGAAGAACTTTTTCGCACATGCAAATAGCGAATTTCTGAGAGCTAACGTTTTTGCTGAAGAAAGGAACTCCTTGCTCGCAGCACATGTAGAAAGACATTATTGCTTTGTTAGCTTCGAAAGCTTTCGCATCCGAGTTAATTCCTGCCTTGGTTTCGATAACCTCGATCAGTTGCTGACGAACAGTTAGCAGCTTCATTGATTTCAAAACAGACAGGATTCCAAGAAGGCCAGCAAAGGTGCATGCATCAGCTTTTGCCATTAGCTAAAAATTAATAATTAATTACTTTACCTTCAAAACTTTTTTAAATATATGTTATTCAAAATCTTACTCCTTTGACAGTTGTAACGATATATTTTTCGGTTTCTGCGCTCAACTCTTTTTCAGTAAGGGTTGCAAGCTTAGTCGAAACGAATTTGCATGTCTTCTCGCGGACTGAAGAATCATCGCTATCAGAGGGGTTCGCAAGTTGTTGAAAAACGCCCATAAGACATTCTAAGCAAAATAAACAGGACTGGTTTATAGAGAAGCAATGGCTCCGAGTTTAACTCGATTACAACTAACCTTTAGGATTAGCTTTCAAAAGCTGGAAGAGTGAACCTTGAACCACTACTAATTCTACATTGTCATCTGTAGTAAGCAGTTGACCCAAGATATCCGCAATTTTTGAGACATTATTTGGATTGTCCTTGCAGAAATTTGGGAGCTCTTTGATTGCATACCGCCTGATCTAAATGCGCAAAAATATTTTAAAAAACAACTCAAGCAGATTTGTAAAACATGCGTAATAAACAAAATATCTTACCGATTGATCGTCATCTTCGCAGAGATCAAGCTGAGCATCAATTGCTTCGCTTTCCAACGCTGGAAACTTCTTGTAGAATCTTACAATGAACTGACAAGCTAGCTGTTTCACCTTCGTGTCACCTTTAACCGCAGCCAAGATTTCTTTGAACGCCGTCTGAAGCTGGAAAATAAAGATAAGTATTTAAACATTCTTGCTCGAAGCATAAAGTATGAGTAGCAATTACCTCGGCTTCAGATCCTTTGTTTTTGCTCAAGACTTCATAATTGGCGTACAGTTTTTCCACTGAGGCGACCATTGTTGATTCTGAAATTTGAATTCTTGGCTATTTGCTTAGATAGTTAAAACAGCATGCCTTTTCCATTATAGCTCTCCAGCAAAATAAAGCCCCACATTCACGTCAAATCACAGAGAAAGGAAACATAAGCATTTTAATTGCGAGATGAGATTTTTCATTGAGGTGAAGCTGAGCTTCGCACCACTTGAGATACAACTTTTTTTAAAAACATTTTTTTAAACAATTAATCAGAAGGTCGAAATTATCATAGTAACAGAGGTTACAGTCAGGAGTCCCTTCATCCTTATATCCAGTCAAAATCCTCTTCTAGATATGGAAGAGTAAAGCATAATGTGGATAGAAGTAAAGATACTCAGATGGTTGGAATCAAGCCAACCAGATTGAGAAAACTAACAGTTGCACAAAATAAACCGGAGTTGAAAGTGACTCAAAAAGACTGACCTGATATGAGGTTACGGGTCTATCATATCATTATATAAAGCTGCGCTTTCGTTCCCTTGGCTCCATAAATAAAAAAAACTCTTCGAAATTAGTTTTATCATTAATATTGCCGAGTACACAGGCAGCAATCCAACCTGTATTGCGAGGAAGATTATCTACTGAAGAAAACTACCTGCCCTGGATTCCTCGGTACAGGTGCACAAGTTCTTACAAAGCTTATTCAGAAAAATCTCAGTGCTAGGGCCGGCGGCACTCTGAACTTCAAAAGCTATTGGTTGAAAAATTTATCCATCCTTAGTTAAATCTCTATAATGGTGAAATTTTCAATCTTCCGCCTCGGCCGCTGCCGTTACGGGGTGTAACATTCGCCCAAATACTACACAGCGACGGAGCGTAGAAAAAGTACCTATTAACGACTGGCAGGCATCAGTTACCTTAATCCTACTCGTTTTTCACCGTCTCGACCTTGCCAGTTGATTTTCTGGTCTGTTTAGCTCTAAGTAAAAAGTTACTATTTTTAGGCCATCAGTCAAACGACTTTTGATCAGCTTTCGTTTACATGCGAACGCAACCACATAGCTGAGTCTCGGATCCTCAGACTACGTGATTGCCATTAAAAACACGGCTCGAACAACCTATTTTAACATGTTTTTGTGTGACGGTTCTATATTAAATCCATTGGAGATGGATTGACCCTTTCCTCTTTCTAGCTACTCATATTCTAAAATATCAAATTATACCGGTGTTAATTCAGACTTCTACGACATCCAAGTAGCTACAAAGTTAGTTTTATATAGTCCCTTCACATAAAACATCTCTGGGGGACCAAGCCTCCGCTCCCGTAATCTTCCTGAGATAACGTTCTTATCTCTTCCAATTTGTGGCACGGGAGGGTTCCGTGGAACATTCCTTCCCCACTGAAGCTTCCTTCTCCACCAACTTCCGCTGCTAAGAGTCTTATCGTGTGTTGTTGCCACGATAAGAGCCTCGTGTTTTTCGTCTCTTGTGCGACCGTTTTCCACAATATTTGTCGTTGTTCTGTTTTTTCGTCGTTTTTCGTCAAAATGGCCGTCTTTTTTGTATTTCTGAGAAATATCCACAATTCAATCGAAACTTTAAAAATAAGAATTCTGGAATATTCCTACCCTCCTTCGCAATACTTTTTCGTTAATAAGGCCTTTATTCGTTTTTTTCTCGTGTAGCCGGAAGGTTGCGCTGTGCCTATCTGGCAGAATGGCACATACTATGTAACATTCGTCTATGTTACATATCCAAAAACACTATGTAACATTCGTCTACTACAGTCACACATGAGGCTTAAGAAAAATAGGCCCTATAACCACTGGCTCAAGGGTCAGGGACACTATCTCTTGTGTTTTCCCACCTCAAGAACGGTCGGAGCCAGTTCGGTTCGCTTGTGACATGAGACTACGACCCGTTACAGCTTAAAGGCTACTACTAAAATATCCCCCCACTCTAGAATTAAGAACGTCCCCATACTTAGGTCTCTAGATACCCAAAATACATGAACGCCGTTAAAAACCGGGTTGGAACAATCCGTTAGGTTACTTTTTATTAGACAGTGTAACTTTGATCCATTTCAGATGGATCAACCTAAAACTCGCCTTACCTCAACATAACAATCACAAAACACACTCTAGAAATTAAATTCGTACTCACATATCAGCGCTCTCAAGAGTTGGGAAAATAATCCAGCCAGTAACTAACTCAAGAAATAAATAACTAAAAGAAGTTCAATGTTTTATAGTTTGGACAACAAGGATAAGTTTATGCTCTAGAATTTGAGTTCTCTTGGACCGTTGGGACACTCTAGTTGTCCGCCTTTCCGCCGAAGGTTCACTCTGGTCCAGCTTTAATAATCGCTCTCTCGGGGATACTCTGTCTTCTATTTTAAGTAGGACAGCTCTACTCTCGTTCACTATGATGGAAATTGCGAATAGCAATTTCCCACTCGTTTTTATCTGACTACTTTCCCGCAATTGTTCTAAAATTGTTCTGATTTCTTTTTCTGATTTTCAGTTATCGCGAGAAAATCGTGCATGACATGTTCCATTCGAAATTTTGAAAGATTAAATTTCACTTCAAAATCAAGTATTTTCTGCTCTTCTCAAGGTCAAACTTCCAAATATGACCGACTGGCACATACTCCCCGGACTCGAGATCGATGTCCTCATCGCGCGCTGTCTTCTGCCAGTGAGTCCCAGAAAAACCGAGTGTTGCTCAAGATACAGTGCCAGTGGTCATTTACAGAAGTTTGCAGCAGATTTAAGATTATCTACACCCCAAAATTCACGACCATTTAAAATTTTCACACTATTGCTAAACAGCAATCAAAATCTGCATTTACCTGCACCTTTGAGTTTTCGCTTTTCAAGCCAATCATTTAAAAATCTCTTTTGTCCTATTCAATCAGGAAATTGTCATGCAGCATTTTGATTTATATAATAGATATAGTATATTAGTAACAATATTTGCTTTGTTAAAATTTCTTTTTCGTGAATCCAAGTTTCACTCGGATTCACACTCAAGCCCCCTTTCCCTCTCAAGACTCAAGATCCATCCGATTTGCCCATTCATCTCGTACTCTTCGCCTTGGAGGTACTGCATCCTGAAGTGCTAGATGCGGCAAACTGTCTCAACAGTTCCTCTTCATCATCGGAACTAATCACAATCTCCTCCCAAGCCTTCAGCTGTTCATAGGATCGCATCCATTCTCTCTGCTCCTGCAATCTCTTTGCTTGGTTGGGTAGTGCCTTCACCCTAGCTTCTCGGTTCAAGCAAAAGGAGTTGTGCAGGCTCAAGCTCACGTTCTTCGCCAGGTCTTCCTCTAGTATCGACTCCCTCGCTTTGGTATTGTCTCTAGACATCTTACCCACTCTCTTCCATCCCGTCGTGATCGCATTACGATGGGTTAGCAGGGGTCTCTTGAAAGCTTCCGGCCCAATCTCGGCCTGGAACTGTCGATACTCCTTTTGATGTTTTCTCATGTGATCTTTCGTTGCCCTGTACAGCCAAGACGTCAGTGTCGCCCGAAACCATGGAAAGTACCTCAAGCGACTCCATACGTGCCTGACTTCCGTCGGTATGGCGAATACTTTGCACGCAGTCTCAAACAACTCAAGTCTCCTGCTGTAGTCTATCGCGTATATTGACTCAGCCGTTGGCGTCGTCGCCTCCCGATATTTCGTTATATTCTCTTCTATCCATCTCAGAGCTAACATCGTACTCACTACTAAGAGCGTCACCTTCTGCCGGTGATCCGGTAGTCCGATCGACCGAATCTCTTCCACATCCCACACCAGACAAAGGTTCTTGTGATCTGGATACCACACCGTTTGTGCCAAACAGTGGCATGGGCATTCCCCATGAGAGATCTCAATGCTCCTGAGATTACGCTCCCCTGAGGCTTCCAAGAGAGGCTCAAGCTCCATCATCTTCTCGTGCATCGTGTCGTTGTCTTCCAGGTTCGGAGTACTTCCCACAGGTTTACCGATCACGTTTTGTCTCTCGTGATCGCTCGTGTTTTCTCTTTCCAACTTCAGAAGATCTTCTCCCCAGATTTCGCTTAAGTCATCTCTCAATTCTTTTGGTACCGTCCCTTTGATTTTTCTCAACAACTTGTGCGAGTGATGCGATATCCGAGCCAACCTCACGCACTTGGGCACTGAGAAGGCCTTGTCCACCAGTATTCTCTGGCTGGACACTTCCACCATCGTCATGTGTAGCGGGTAGTGACTTCCGCACAAGTTGGCCATCATTGACCCTATCAGCGATTTCGCGTTCAATGGCAAGCCATAAGCTTCGCTCAAGGGAAATCCCATTTCCGCCTCAAGACCAACTTTCCAGCTCCGGATGTGTTTTTGAGTCACCTGCAACACCCCGGGCCATGATTCTACGCTCAACGCCGTCACTAAATGATGCTCAGACTCCAGTCTCTCCAGTGCCTGCAGACCACACATTCTCGAGAAGAATCCGAGAGCTGTCGCTATATTCACCGTGGTTCTCGCGTAACATTCCGCTATTATTTGCACTTCACTTTTCTCCCTTTCTGTGATGTCTTCGAACCAAGTGACCAGGTCTTCTTTTTGAAACGACAGTATCCTGACGCATGACCGTCCATCGCAGATGTGCTCTCCGTTCCCACACGTCGAATCCAGACAGCTACCCGGCTCCAATTTCTTTGCTGACCCGGGGTCGCTCGTCCTTTCGCTTGGCTCTTGCATCTGGGGTGTGATTAGCTTATGTAGCACACTCAACTTCGCCAGATCTTCATCTTCCGTTGGGGCTAACCTCACTCGCTCGGTGGTTTCCTCGATTAGACTCGCATGGGGATGTGGACACCAGGAGGGTCTTAGTAGCTTCCATATCACTCCCAAGTTCGTGGTTAGCAAGCCATTTCCACCGCCCATGTTCACTTCAACTCTCTTGTTTGAGCGCGGTATGCTTATCACCTCTGGTGTTTTCTCAAGAATCAGTCCCAGGCTCGGCCCCTCTTTCTCCACCGCGTCTATCTCCATTATCCTTTCTGTCCAAAACTTCAGTAGCTCCGCTACCTCATGGTTTCTGTGGGCTCCTCCAGCTTCCGAGTCTAAGAAGGGATTGTAGGCTATTCCCATCACTCCAGACACATATTGGTATTCCCCCTTCTCACTGAGTCTCGAGTACTGTTCTGACGAGGCCAGGTTACGGTGAACATCATGTTCTTCCTCGAACTTCTTATTAGAGAACCTCCGTACCTCGTCCAGCTTTCGATGGTTCTCTAAGGATAGTCTGGAACCATCTTCTTTCTCTATTCCTGTACTCTGATATACGTTCAAGATGATCGTTGAGACTCTTCTCTCCATGGTTTTACTTCCACTTGCTCTCTGGTGGCATGCCAGGATGGTGCTATCAGACATCATTGACATTGTCCATCTCAAGAAACATGTGGCATCTTTTCTCCTAGCCAGGCTCAAGCCTGAATTGTCCCTGGCCACGTGTTGCATCAGTGCCTGATACACCTCCATCTTCTTGCTTCCCAACTTCAGCCTGTCATACGAGGTCAATGTCTCCAACTCTATTCCCACCAGACTCCAGGTGAACATTAATTGTCCCGCAGTTCTAACGAAGGGATTCGCCATTAGTGGCGGTGCTGATGAGGATGTTCTCATCGCCTCTTCAAAATGATCCTTCAACAAACTCTGCCAGGACCTCTTCAGATGACTTGCCATCTCTATCTTATTAACCTCGGCTTTTTGCTGGGTGGCCCAATTGCGTCGCCTGCGAGCTATTCCACTGTCCAACTTCTTCAAGCAGTCCTCCATTTCCTTCAATGTTTCGAGGGCCACCCACCACGTCCGGGAAGTGTTCCTCGTCTTGTTTCTCTCCAATGGATCACTCGTCACTTGTTCGCCCATGTCCTGATGTGCCTTCGAGATCCATTCTTTGCCGATCTCCACTTCCCCTACCTGTCCGTTCGTTGAACCTCTCTTCACGTTTACCTTCTGAGGCTTGAAGTCTTCTTCTGACGTCGAACTGGTGGGAACCTCTATTTCCTTTTCTACTTCAAGTGGTTTCCTGAGCTCCGAGCTGTTCTTGTATGCCGCCGTCTTGCATCGGGCCAAAACGATGGGCGCCGTCTCTCTCAAGTTTCCTTCCGAAACAGCATCCACTGAAGGACTACCCCATCCTTCCACTTCTCTCTTCCTCTTGCGAGTCTTCACATCTCTGCTCGAGGGTGTTGTGGCTATCATCATTGATTCTACCTCTCCATCCACTCCTTCCAACTCTTGCCTCCCCCCTGCTCGAGCCTTAAGGATATTAGTACTTTTAATCATATTACTAGTCCCAACCTTATCCCTTTTTATATCATCAACCATTTTATCCACAGTTTTTTGTTTCAGAGTAGAGCTGTCCTCACATTTCTCTTTTCTAGTCTTCGATCGTGCGTTCCTCAGCTCCACTAGCTTGTTCAGCAGCTCTTTTCTTGCTTTCTCATCCAGGCCCGTTCCTATCAGGAGCGGTTCCCCGAATCTCACTACTGCGTCCCACAGTTCCTTCTTGAACTTGTCCAGCGTCGTCTCGCTGCCCACTTCTCGATTGAATTCCTCCAGGAACTCCTGCCAAGCGTCATCCTCGAGAGATCCCAAGAATATGTCCCTATTCCCTTCGAACGTGTTCTTCTCCCTTTCCTCCGAGCTCAAGAGTAACATCCCCATATTGAAGGTCTCACCTGCCAATGGCAACTCTAGGTTCTTCCGTGGAGACGGAATCAGGGGTGGTGTGGCAGTATCTGCCCAATTCTCCTCGCTCAAATCTTTCAACAGCTCTTGAGTGGTGAGCTCCTCCCCTGATGGCCCTGGTTCAGGCGTATTCCCCACTTCCATGTCTTCACCAGCTTCACTGAGAGTTTCATCCATACTCTCTTCTTCTGACTCATGTCTCCTTCTCTCGAGAATTTTCTTAAATCGGTCCTCGACGGGTCCGCTCCTCTTGTCTCCAGGTGTGTCCACGGACAGTGGTGATGGTGTCGCGGGATCCAGCTTTTTGTATTCCGTCAGTGCTACGTGCAGTTGACCTGCTGCATCTAGTTCTGTCCCTTCCTGTCTTATTTCCACCTGTTCCAAGCCATAGGGCGCCTTATATTTTCTCGTGGCAAATTTCATGTCGTCCACCAGTGCGACGTGTCCCTCCATCACGATCATCCTGCCATCATCCCATATGGGTAGCATATTCTCAAGTCCTTCCTTCTCAAGAGTCCTCAAGACTTTCCGCACCTCATATCCAGGGGGCTGCGAACCTCTACTCTTTTTCGCTTGCGTCGTCCACGAATTTACCTTCATCTCGCTGGTATGGAAGTAGACCGCCGCCGTGTAGCCAATGAACAGGGGGTCCCAGCCATCAGTGAAATCCTTCTGCATTTCCTCCGCCCTCATCCTCGCCATTATGGAGGGAACTACCAAGGGACTATTCATTCCTAAGGTCATCCTCCTGACTATTGGGAACTCAGGCATGGTTGCCGGGAGGATTTCTTTCTCCATTATGGTCTCCAGCTCCCTCTTCACCAGTGCGAAGCACTCCTTCCAAGCAGGAATTCTCAAGATTTCTCGTCCGTCCGCCGTCAATGGGTTCAAGTTCCAGAATTTGGGATACATTTCAATAGGGCCCTCTCGCTTGCCTCCCATTCTGCATTGCATTTGTCCCCTGAAATTGCACACCATCATCTCAGCATCTTTCACTTTTCCGAAGAGTACCGTGTTGCTCATACGCGCCCTGAGCACTTCCTGCTGACACCAATTCAGCGCTGCACCATCCAGTACGCTGATGAGACTCAAGTGCGTCACCGAGTGACGATACGTTATCACCAGGGGATCTGGAAACGCGTACGTCACTGCTGGACCATAGATGCAGGTCACCACCTCCTCCAGACCTCGGATTATCCCCATTGGGTCCGACCTCATTGCCAGACACAGGTCCGTCAACAGAGGCATCCCTCTGTTCGCCTTCTCCCATTCTTCTCTCGAGGTTGGGTTCTCATCTTCACCCGTCATGTATCGATTCTGCATCATGAGGTATTGCACCAGTAGTGTCTTCAACCCTGCGGCGCACTTGTAGGAGCTGGTTTCAATGCTCGTGTGGACTCTCCCCATAGACAGAGGTTCTCCATATTCCATTAACCGATGAAACGACACCAATTCCCCATGGGTCAAGAGCACTAGTGCCAGGTACCCATCAACTCGAAGTGTCTCCACTCCCCGACTAAACATATATGCTGGACCCATATTGAACAAGTATCTGGGGTAGACCAAATACAGGGCCAAGAGCAGGCTGATGGGCATGCCCAGTATCTCCTGCACGAAGGCTCCGAAGATAGTCGCCGTGGTGCCGAACACTCCTGCCAAGAATTCTCTCTCCCAGCAAGGACTCAAGAACTTGAGAATCTCGTAATCTCTCCTAGTCTTCAATTCGCCGTTGGCGTGCTCTCTCCAAAATCCTCCAATCGTCACTTCATTGGCGGCCGAGACAAATCTAACCACCGTCATGTCTCTCCTTTCAGCTAGCTCCAGTTGCTTCTCTAGAAAACTCCAGATTTGTTTCACGAGGAGTGGTGCTTCCTCCCTCGTTTTATTCGTGGCGTTCTCCAGCCTTGGTGTCAGGAATGGCCACCAGCCATTCTCTTGGGTCAAGCGATATTTCATCGATTCTAACTGTTTCTCCGTCTCGACCACATTTCTTCTCTCGTTGCTGGGACCTCTAGTCCTGCTGGTGGAATTTGCGACTTTCACATCCATACTCCGGAACCACAGGCTGGCCGTCAACTGGTTTATCGCCGGGTGGTCGTCCCCGATGACTGGGCTGAACTTGAGTTGTCTAGCAAAGTTCGATATCTCTAGCAAGAGTACCTCATCCAATACAATCAAGACATCGGCTAGTCCGTAAAAGCCCCTCAGCGCATGAGATATGTCAGCCCATGCCGCTGGTAATTCTGATCTGTAAAGTCTCAAGTTTACTGGCTCCAGCTCTCGATTGGGGGCTGCCATCAGAATCCGCCATTCACTCCCTTCCGCTATCAAGATTAAGACCGCATACACGAATTGTAGGGCGGGTGGCATGCTGGCGTATCCTGGGGATGTGGTAAACACCACCTTTGTCTTGGACCCAAATCTCGAGGCTACGTTCTCTTGTACCTCATTCATCGCCGCAAATAACGCCTGAATAGCCTCCCATATCTTCTTTGATGTCGGAATCTCTTTGCCCTTCAGTTGCTCAAGAAGTCCCATCGCGTGCAGGTGGTCATTCATTCCTGCAAACAATAGCAGCTCAGGTTCACAGGGCATCTCCGACTTTATTGCCACCACTAGGGTCAACATCTGGTTCAATTCGGCTCCTGGCAAAGAGTATACCAGAGTCTCCGGCCAGAACAACTTGGGAGACGTTCCTTCGAAGTCTGATCCCGCCACAATGATCACTCTTGCAGCAGCTGGATCTGCTCTATCATAAACTGCCAGAGTCTTGGCCAATTGGGTGCCGCCACAGGGCTTCCCGTACCTGGGATCCTCTGCCAACCTTGGACCTTCGTAAGCGGCATCAGGCAATTCCATTCCTCCCGGATTGAGTAGCTTGTCTACCACCTTCAACTGTGCCGGGGTTGCCAACCTGATCCTGGCGATGCCAGTTCGGTGCTTGGGAGGTTCTGCTATAAGTCCAGGACTCCCTAGCTGCTTAAGAGGCCTGTAGTTAATGGGTCCCATGATCGTTTTTGTGGGAATTCCAGTCAGGTCTGTAGTCTCCATTAACTTCGTTCTCGAGAAATGCGCCTCGTGTGCTTTCAACCAGTCTACGCAATGATGTCTATTCAAGTCCTCATGCGACACTCGTTCGATCCCCAGGGTTTCCGCCAACTCTCGTCTGCATTCCAAAGTCTCTAGATCCAGTTCCTTCACCTTCTCAGGATATCTCAAGCGGGTAGTCTCCCTAGACTTCTTTTCTCTCCTGCCATCTGCCACCACCACGGAGGACATCGCCGAGGTCGGAGGTGTTGATGACTCTACCTCCTCCGACTCCATTGGTGTGGCACTCTGCAATCGGGTCTGATTGCTCCTCGAGCTATCTCTAGTATCAACTCTCGCTCCCAATCGACCAGCCAAGGCCCTCGAGGCAAGGAATGGTGGGTTGGGAGGTGGCCCTAAAGTGAATTGGGCTGTCTCCAGCAGGTCCGCTTCTAGCGTGTTTATGTGTTCCTGGAAGACGTCGTTCAGCCACTCAGCTCCCCTTGGCCTATCGAAATGGATTCCATCTTTCGAGGTGTCTTCAGGGAATCCCTTGTTCTCCATGCGTTCTGCAACGTCTAACAGCCTGAGAGGAAGCACACTGTTTCGGTGTATTTCTCGGATCGCCTTGTTCAGGCTCCGCACCCTCTGGTTCATCTCTAGGGAGTGTTGATCAAACATCATGTTATAGGGGACCGTGCATATCGTCAGCAGGATGGGATCCATTTGGATCCTCAGCTCCTCAAGAAGGCAACTCATCTTGTCGCATAGCCTCGTCACTTTCCTTGCTTCTCCTCTCGACACGTCGTTGGTCCCAACCATCAAGGTGACTGTGTAAACTTTGGTCATTCCTAGCATGTCCAGAGTTGCCAACATCTGTGGCGTAGCAGCTCCAGCGAAACTCAAGACTCCCGTCTGCCAATGTGACCGGATCTGGGTCAACACCCGCACCAGGCTATCCCCTATAATCAGGTGAACCGCACCCTCTGGCACACGAGGTGGCGCTAGATACTGCACCCAGGCTGCGTCGTGGAAGCAGTCCCTCCTGGCTTGCTGTTCCGCATTCCAGTCCAGCCGACTATGCTTGTGGTAGTTCCCCTCTGTGTTCTTCTTGTAGCTCGCGATCACGACGTTTCTGACCGGCTGTTCCCTCCAAGTTGGGGGAAGCTCTGGCCTTGTCGCTCTTTCACGACTCTGCTGTTGCAATTTCTCGCCCAGCTCCTTCAGGCGCGATGAGGCGCCACTCACCTGACTACCGCTCGAGGTCGAGGTTGGTGTATATCCTGGTAACACCACATCCATCAGAGGACGTACAGGTTGGGTCTCTAGATTGCGCAAGGAGGGCGTCGCGTCATTCGGTATCCAGACCTCCAACCCTTCACTCATGTGTTCCCTGGCCTCGCGGTCAAGGTTGAACCGTCCTCTAGCCCTGGGAGCTTCATCCACCTCCATGCGCGACTCTGGCCTTGAGCTTGTCACCACTCGTTCGTTTGACCTGGCTCCCTTTTGTGCGTCCAGCTCGCGTTGTCGTTGTTCTATCCTTTCCAACTCCGACTTTAGTTGATCGCGATTCGCGGCGTTCTCCCGCACCTTTAGCTCCTGCTGATGTTCCGCCCTTAGCATCTCAAGTAATTTCAACGTCTGATCCCGCTCGTCGACTGCCTGGTCTCTCTCCAGCTGAAGCCTCTCCCTATCCAACTTCGCCTGATCCCGATCGAGGTTCGCTTTATTCCTTTCCTTCAGCGCCTTCTCAAGCTCTTTCCTTAGGACTCCCAGCTCCGGATATGCCTCGGTCGTCTGTTGCGCTCGCGACATCGACGGCACCTTACTCGAGCTCTGGCCCGTGGATCTCGCTGTTGGCCTCGTCGGTAGCGGGAACTCTCCTGCGCCGTGTTCGGTGTTGTTACTCAGGCCAGGATTTCTTGCCAAGTCAAAGCCCCTTACTCCTCCATCCGCATTCCAAGACAACCATCTGGTCTGTGCTCGATTTGATATGCCCTCAGTGGTGTAGCCGACTATCAAGACAGCCTCCGTCGCAGACTCCCTGCACTCGCCCTGATCCTCCAACTGGAGGATCGCATTCAGCATCACCGCCATTCTCTCGTCGATCTGGGTGTGGTCCAGGTCCCTCAAGCGTCTGTACAGCTCGTCAAGAGTGGGCCTCTGCAGAGCCGTGGGCATAGAGTTCCAGAATCGGTCTGCCATTCTTTATAACTTCGGGATGTGTGTAGATAGATGTCAACCAGCTCAAGAATTACCTTACCAACTCAAGAATTACCTTACCAACTCAAGTATTACCCAATTCAAGAAATCTCTAGAAATCTTCTCTTGCAAGCACTCGCTGTAGATCCGGATTGTCGCGTGTTCAATCAAGATTCTCTTTTTCTGTTTCTCGCTTGAGTGTAGTTGGATATTCAACTTTGTTTTCAAACTTGATCTGAAAACATAAAGCTCATTAAAACTTAGTATGTCACGTTCCTAACCTAGAGACCCCCCTTCTACCCATATGATTAAAATCTTATCATTCACATATCACTTAAAACAATTTGATTGGATCTCCCTTACGAACATGCAGATTCATTTTATGTTTTAGCACCATCAATTCTTTCTTTTAAAATTCAATTGTCATGCCAATCACATCTTAAGATCCCTTTACCTGCGCCGCACCCCAGTACCTGACTCAAGACTCCTCCCTCACACCCGACTCGATACCTCCATGTACCCGACTCAGGCGATGCTCAAGTAGTACTTCTTGTGAAGATGCACCATTATCTCGGTTTCTGCAAAGACCACATGTAGGATAGCATACAATTCCCTCGAGCTCAGTTTGCCCCTGTTTGGGTCGTACACCGGCATCGAGACCTCCACTATTCCTCTTTCAATCATGAAGTCACGTAGTCTTGTCAGTGCCAATATCACGTGTTCGGGATCAATTGTGTTTCTGTCGTTGACTCTCGTTACTAGGAAGCAGAGGTATTTGCCCGGGACTTGTGCCACTGACGGTGGAAGCGCTGCTATGCCTCCCAGTCCTGGCCTCTGTCTGAACAGAAACTCTACGTTCTGGTACTCTCTTTTGAAGTCAGCCTCCAATCTTGATTTGAAACTCATGTCCGCCGTGATGCAGATCGCGCTGGTCCTGTTTGACAGGATGAAGTCGCTATCTGTTATCATGATGTTCTCTGAGTATTCATTGGGTATTTCGAATTTCGTTTTGAAATTCCTTCCTATGGTAGGCTCTGGTTCTTCTTCCTCCAGTTCCAATCCGCTTGTTTCCCTCACTTCCTTGAGCTTCTTTATCATCAAATTTTCGGTGTGGGTAAGTCCTACCCCCACTCCCCGGACAAAAATATTTATCGACGTCCCCGTCGATGTAGTCGGGTCTGAATTGTCCTTAGGGATGTCCAGTGGCCTGTCTGTTGCTGTCCATCCGAAAAGAGGGTCCTCTGTCTTCATGTAATTTGCTGCTGATATATCGACTTGCTGAATGCTTTGTCCTTCGTGGCTCTCGTCCTTGACATCACGCATCCACTCTAGAATCCTCAAGTTCGTGTTCTCCCTCCTTTCTATTTCACTCTGCTCGAGATCCGTCTCCAATTCTGGCGTCGAGTAATCATCCTGCGGATAATGTCCACCATCGTCAATGACCTGCCATTCCTCTCCGGCTTCCAGTTCGCCTGCGCTTAGTAGTTCATCGCCCAACTTGTCTGGCTGTATCTTATCGATCAAGAAGTCATCCCCGTACCTATTGTACCTCATACCTGTTCGTTTACGATTGCCCGTTCTGGTTTCCGGTGGTGTTGGTCGATCCGGTTCCATCCACTTCGGTACCTCGTTTTGCTCGGGATCGTTCCAGTCTTCTTCTACAAATGAACCTGCATCCGACTCCACTTCTATCTTTTCGTTGTCGTCCAAACTCAAGTTCTCATTACCATCATTTTTCTCTCTAGTGCCTTTCTCATTCACTTCGCACGCTGGTTCCACCACCAGGTACTCAAGACCTTCCATGTCTTTTGGTAGGCACCAGTCCTCCGGGGACGGGACATGAGGCTTCAGATTTTCGTAATGTGCTGCTCGCCCTGTACTCAAGCGATAGAACCGTCCTTGTTGATGTACTTCCGTAATCATGAACGGTCCTCTCCATTTCTTGAGTAGTTTCTTTGTTCCCTTGGGCGGTATGACATTTTGGAAGACCCACACGTATTGGCCCACTTCGTATGGCTTTGCTCTTAGTATCTTTTCGTCATATTTCTTGCGTTGCCTCATTTGCGCTTGCGCCGTGTTTCTCCGACATAGCTCGTTTAGCTCTTGTTGTCTTTTGATCGCTTCCTTCACGTATGCTTGAGGTGACGTCCTCTTCCCCTCGTACTCCGGGTAAAAGAATGTTATAGGCATTGCCCTTTCCCTGCCTGTCAACATCATGAAAGGACTGATACCCGTCGTTGAGTGCTGAGTACTATTATAGGCTCCTACTACTTGTGGCAGGTATTTGTCCCAGTCCGTCATGTATCTCGAGCAGTACACCCTGAGCATGTTGACCAGTGTCCTGTTCTGTCTCTCTACCAACCCATTGGTCTGTGGATGATAGGTCGTCGAGTGTGCTTGAGCAATGTGTGATCTCTTCATCAATTCTTTTGTCAAGTCCCCCACAAAAGCCTTGCCGTTGTCTGACTGGAAAGTCATTGGACAACCATATCGCGATATCCAATGCGTTATCAGGTGATCACATGTCTCCTCTGCTGAGGCTGTCTGGCACGGAACCGCTTCCGCCAACTTGGTGAAGTGATCTATTATAACTAGTATTTGGTTATAACCCGACTCCGTCATGCAGATTTTCTGATGGTCTATCTGCACCACTTCATTGAATTCCGAACTCTCGACAGACTTGAGGGGAAACTTCATCTTCCTTGGGTCTTTTACTTGAAGGCACGCTAGGCAGGCATTCACCCACCTCTCGCAAGCTTTTCTCATTCCCGGCCAGTCAAACCTGTGAAGTATCCTTTGTTGTACTTTATCTATCCCCTGATGGCCCATCTGGTCGTGTGATCTGAAAAGCACTTCCGTTTGGTACAGTTGTGGTAGTATGATGAGGTTGTGTTTGTGTAATATTTTTTCCTCATCTCTTCTCTTGCACGCTACCACCCCTTCAGCTGTGTGATAAAGTAAATCTCTCTTTTCTTTGTAGAACTGGCTCAAGATCTTGTAGCTGTCTTCCTCAAGTTCCCCCTTCTCCTTGACTCCCGAATGGATCCATTTGGAGAGGTTACTTGTCATTTTGTCATTCCTCTGGGCCCTTATTAGGTCAGACAGCCTGTATCTCGCCTTAACGTGCTCCTTTAGCGCCATGATCTGTCCATTCATTTCACCAGGGTTGTGGATGTCATCGCTCAGCTTCACACATATCATCCTTTTCACGATTTTCATGTCGTCTTCTGGTACCAGATTCGTTCTGACGTTTGAGTTGCACGATAGTTCCCTTAGTGGTTTTCTTGAAACCGCTATTTTCTCGAGCTCTTCACCACCTCGTACCTCTTGTATTTCCAGATTGTACGTCCCTGAAGATGGATCCGTCTGTAATTCCCTGTCGTGCTGTCTTATCTTCTCTTCCGCCAGTATCATGCATAGACTGTCTTGGTCTTCGCTGCTCTCATCCGAGTCTTCATCCCATTCTTCACGCTCCCCGGACAATTTCCCTTCTCCGGTTTCGTCTTTTTCCATGAATCTGGACCACTCCCCGGACTCTTGATCTAGTCCCAGGTGTTCAACTTCTTCTCTGAATGTTACTTTCTTATCCTTGACTTTTGTCTGTTCCAGAATTTTTTCGGGGATTTTTTCAACTAGTGATCGCACAACTTCCCTGCTATCAGTGATGCTTCCTTTTGAGACGTCAGTATTGTTCACTGTTTCTTCTCTCCGAAGTATGGTTAGTTCCGGTGCCTCCTGACCTTTCCCTTGGATCACGGGCTTGTCATCTGATAGTTTCTCAAGCAACCTCATTAAGTCTTCATCTATTCGGACCGTTCCCTCCTCTACCTGGATGAGATCATAACCTTTTGCCTTAAGTGTTTCCCTCACGATCTTGGACTTGAGCATTATTCCTATCGGAATTCCTCTGCTTTTCTTCAAGATGGTCTTTTCAAGAGGCTCTATCGGCAATTCGGGATGATCTTCAATCGGTTTGCCTGATTTGTCCAGCCATCTCGTGAGTGGAAGACTGTCGTACGTTTCTTTGTCCATAAAGGAGAAGCCGTCCTTGATCTCAGGTCTGTCCGCCTCTCTTTGTTCCTGCCTCTCGTAGAACTCCGTCTTCTTACTCAAGCTGTCAGCATTTTGATGTTTATCTCGTGTTCTGTGCTCAATTATCATGTTGTATCCATCCAAGCGAACTATCCACCTCCCAATATAGCTCTGGTCCATTGAGTACGTTTTCAGCCAGCTTAGTGCTCGGTTGTCGACTCGCAGCTTGAAGGGCTCACTGCCTAGGTATGCTCTGTATTTTTCGACAAAGGTGACCACCGCGAACATCTCTGCTTTCGGTGCTCCGTACTTCATTTCTGTGTCACTTAGGACCTTGCTCCCGTATGCTATTGGTCTCAAGACTGTCTTCCCATTCCATTCTTGTTCTTGATGGAGAATCTAGCACGTACATCCCCTTCTCTGTCGGCATACCCAGTACTGGTGCCTCACATAGCTCTTTCTTTATCCTCTGGAATGACTCTTCTGCCGCGTTGTTCCACGTGAACTTCTTGCCCTTATGTCTCATTAATTGTTGCATCGGGTATACTTTGTCCGCATATCCCTTGATGAATTCTCTATAATAGTTGGCGAAACCCAGGAAGCTCATCAGCTGGTGTTCCGTCTTCGGTGATTTCCAGGTTAGGACTGCTTCCACGGCGTCTGGGTCAGGTCTGATACCGTGTTTATCTACCATCCTGCCCAAGTATTTGATCGAGTCCTTGAGTATCTCGCACTTTGATGGTTTACACTTCAGCCCCGATCTTTTCATGCACGCGAACACCTCGTCAAGCCTCTCGATGTGGTCTTCTAGTGTTGGCGTTGCTATTACCACGTCGTCCACGTAGCACATTACCAGGTTGCCGTACTTCTTCGTCACGCCTATCAACGCATGTGCCATCAGCCGCTGAAACGTGGCTGTTGCATTGCAGAGTCCAAACGGCATCCGTTTCCATTGAAACAGACCCAACTCACAGGCGAACCCTGTCTTGTCCCTGTCTTGCTTCCTTAATGGTACTTGCCAAAAGGCCAAGCCTAAATCAAGAGTCGTAAAAAATTTCGCATCACCTAACTTCGAGAGGCTCTCATCAATTCTAGGTATGGGATAGGCATCCTTCACCGTGACGGAGTTCAGGTATCGAAAGTCACAACAAAACCTTAACTGGTCGCCTTTCTTTTTGGCCATCACTACTCCACACGCCCACGGTGACTTGGATGGTTCTATCATGTCATACTCTAGTAACGTTTCGATTTCTTTTCTACAAGCGTCCGATTTGTGTGGGGTCATGCGCCTCGCCCCCTCCCTGTGTGGCACCGCGTTTTCCTCAAGTTCTATTTCATGTTCAACAAAATTACAACACCCGATATCCGCCTTATGCCTTGAAAAAACCTCCTCGTTCCGCTCTAGTACGTCCTTGATAGCTTCGAGCTGTTCATCTTTCAGTTTGCCCCTTAAATGTTCAATCTCCGGCAGAACCGGTTTATCAGTTTGCATTTCATCTAGTGTGGGTCGCTCTGGAAAGTTCGAACAGCTCGAAAGCCCATCGTCCGTTTCTGACTTAAGTGATTTGATAAGACTTGAAGAATCTTTTATTCTCTGCAATCGTCTCAAGATACAAATTTTGTCCCTGTGATTAGGACAATCAACAACTTCATTTTGTTTTGAGTTTTCAATTGTTTCGTATCGAGTTTTAACTGGTAAAGCATATCCCAGCTTCCTCCCTCTCTGTATCGTGATCGGTATATCAAGGGTATTCAACAAGACACTGACGCAGAGGCCGCTCTTCGTTATCGAAAATGATCTTCCTAAAACAGCAGCGCTTTGACTATTGGGATTTGGAACTATACACACTTGCTTGTTGTCACTTAGTTCATTATAATTTTTCATCCTCAAGCTTACGATTGCCGCTTCATTAGCTTTTAACCTCACTCTCCTACTCAAGAATACCGGTGCTTTGTTTTCATTCGCCATTATTAAATTTACCGGTTTGATTGCGTACCTCCTATCCGGGTTCCGTATCCTGAACATTGCATTATTTAGATCAATCGTTACGTCGAAATTCCTGATGAAGTCTCTGCCCAAAATGAATTGGTCAGATTCATCTAGGTTTTCTACCACGATGAAGCTCATCCACAGGTTACGTTCCCCCAAATTGAGGGCTATTATCGGCGTCCTGCCCAGCACCCGTAGGGCCCCTTTGTTTGCAGCTGACAGCCGTATTCTCGAGTCTATCAAGTCACCTTTATCAAAGCCCATTTTTTCCCATGTTTCGATAGGTATGACGCTCAAGACTGCTCCCGTGTCAAGTAATCTACGCAACTGAGTCTTTTTGCCATTTATGTCTAGCACGTGCCCTGTCACGTCTGCTTCCGTCCCGATGTGCATTGCATCTTCTTCAAGCATGGCACAATGTCCGATCGATCTTACTTTCAACTCTTCTTTCCCTACATAGATTTGTCCAATTAGGTCTTCGTCGCATGTTATCATCGTCTTGGTATAGATGTTGATTCCATCTATATTTAGCATGACCTCGTGTGGACCATAAGCTTCAGTGTACCTATTATCAACACGTACCGATTTGCTGCCCCCTCTCGTGAGTAGTGCCCTGAGCGCTCTAGAATTCGTTTGTGGACTTATTCCACTCAAGTAGTCTGCATACACGTCAATGTGCATTATCGTCTGGTCGCTCGGCTCGCTCAAGTTTCTGGTTACCTCGTGTCCGCCCACTGTGATTATCGACATTATTCTTGCTCCGATTTTCGATATTCCAAAAGGTTTACCTGTCACCATTTTCACGGTGTTACAATTCCCGGTCTTCATTGAGCCCGTTCTAGCCTCTGGTATTGAGTTCGATCCGGTTAATGCTCCGTTAAAATTCTGTCTTTCGATCTCCAACTTTAGTCGTTGCTCTATTTCTTTCGCAGCCAGATCTTGTTTCACTTTGGCAATTGCTTCCGTCGCCGCTTTCTCATAATTTATCTCTAGAGAGCTTCCGGCCGCGGACTCTAACGCACCACTAACATGTGTAACAGCTTTCACTGTCTTCGTCGGCAATTCGGTGTTTGGTGCCCCCAAGTTCCTAGATTCAAACTCGTTTTGCCTGTTCCGCTGATTCTGCACCGCCGCTAATGCCAACTTATGTTTGGGGTGATTCTGGTCCTTGACCGCTTCCCAGAACAAGGGACAATCCATTCTGAAGTGCCCCTCCTGGTTACAGAAGAAGCATCTGGCGCCTATCTTGATGATCAAGCCATTATAGTACTCGTGTTCCTCCATCTGGCTCATATCCTCTTCATCCGGTGCATAACCTAGGCTCTTCATGCCTTGTTTGTACGTTGTGCAGTCAGCCACATGATGATCCGCTGACCCGCAGTTCGCGCATGATCTGCGCTTGTCCATATCATCTCTAGGTTTGTACCATGATGACCTCTGGGGTTGGCTTCCCCCTTGCGTGTTCCTGTTTTCGGAATATGAGTACTTCTTAGGTTTCATCAGCATGTATTCTCTTGATTTCTGTCTCATTTCTTCTGGGGTGGGTGCGCTGTCCTTCGACAATGTGTAGTATGTTGCTAACATTGTCCTTAAGTCATCACTTTTCACCCCATCGATGAACTTCGAGGCAATGCTAAAGTTCCGTCTATTTGTCGACTCCTCTGGGTCACTCCTCCTTCTCAAGCTCTCGAGGTCATCTAGGAACCGATCTATTGACTCGTCGTCCCTCTGCCTTCTCTTTTCAAATCGCATCATCGCTTGGTGACCCTTCATGCCTGACCCGAATCGATTCAGCAATATCTCGAAGATCTTGTCCGCGGTGTCACGTTCTTCCTCCTTCTTTGCGACCACGCATTTTAATGCCGTTCCTTCCAAGTTGCTCAGTATGGCTGTACATGCTTGTCTTTCGTCACTCAAGTTGTCTTGTTCTAGATGTAATCTCATCACTTCCACCCAAGTGTCAATGCATCCATCGGAGTCGTCCTTGAATTCTTTTGGCTTCTTGAATGTCTTTCTTGATTTTCCCTCTCTCCTGTCGCTCGAGTCAGTGTTCCTCGTGGCGAAGGCCTCTAGAGTCCTGTTCATCATCTCCCAAGTGCTGGCCCATGTCATAGCATCCGGTCCTGTGTTGCTGTTAGCTGTTGAATCTCCCGGAGCAGTCGTTGTATTCGACGTTCCATTCTTCATTATTGTTTTCGCAGCTGTTGGTGCTATGCTTATCGCATCCCTGGTTAAGGGCAACGGTGTCGATTGCCGTTTGTTCCTTTGTGGTTCTACAAAGTCGACTCTGGTGCCTTGCGTACGATCCGCTGCCGGTCTTTCTTGTGGAGTAGAACCTCTTAAGATTGCATCCAACTTCGCCTGTATTGCACACGAACTCTCGGCTTGACTCTTGCTCATTGTGTCCATTCTCCTTTCCAGGCTCCCTAATTGGCTGTTGACATCATCATATCGGTTCTTCAACTGTTGCATGTCTGTTTTGATGTTCTTTTCTCGTTCTTCATTGGTGGCTTCTACCTTATCTGACATTTCCTTGAGTCTCTCATCTGTTGCCTTAGCTAGGTTAAAATAACTGTCTAGATACTCGTGCTTGTTGTATCTTATCTCCTTTTTTATCACCTCTCTGTCTTCTTCACTGTTCTTAAGTCTTTTGTCGATCTGATTTAATTTCGCCAACAAGTCGCCCAGCTCAATGGTAGTCTCTTCATGGTCAGCCGTGAGTTTCTCTTCGGCCGTAGCCTCTGCTTTAGCTTGTTCCTCATTCTGGCCGGTTTCTGTCGTTTTCGTGCTCACTGTACCAAATGTTCGTGCTCTTTCTGCTTTTGGTTCTTCAGTCACGTTTTCTTTCGTTTTTATTCCGAACATTAATCCCAATTTTTCCGTAAAAGATGTCCTCTTTACTTGAGAGTCTTCTTTCACCGTTTCTTCGGTGTTGCCTATTGCATCTTCCGCGTCATCTATCGGTGAGAACTCTATGGGTTTCTGGTTCGGTTCCTCTGCATTGGGCTTTGGAGTTGACTCTGTCGCCATCTTCCTTGTTTCATCCACACTTTGATCGGGTGTCTCTAGATCAATCTCGATGGTGGGTTCTACTCGCTCCCCTTCCGTGCCCTCTTTCGCCCTGTTCTCCGCTGTACTCCTTGTGCTGACCATGTTAACTGAAAAGTTCGTCTTCGTTATCTTTGGGCCCGTTGATGTCGTTCCGCGCAGCGATGAATTATATTTCGTGTTTGATCCACTTGACCTTTTTTCGAGCACCGGTACCCTACTCCGCCTCATTATTTCTATTTACAACTGCTTCTATTTACAATTTTATTATATACACGATTCTATTCTAAGGGTAAAAAAAATATTTTTTGTGGTAACAAATTCTGTACAACGTGTTAAAAACCTTATCCAATTCTCTTTCTAAAACCTCCGAAAAATTTTCCTTAATTTGGTCTTAACCCTACCTATTTCGATTTGTCTTATTCTGTCTTAAAACGCACTTGTTGTAATTTGACTTCAATTTCTATACCGTCCCAAGACTATTCGTCACTATCACAGTACTCTCCGTTAGTGTCCTAAGACCCTTGTACCAAGACCACTGTTCCAAGACTACTGTCCCAAGACTAGTGTCCCAAGACTACTGTCCCAAGACCAGTGTCCCAAGGCTAGTGTCCCAAGACTACTGTCCCAAGGCTAGTGTCCCAAGGCTAGTGTCCCAAGACTACTGTCCCAAGGGTAGTGTCCCAAGACCAGTGTCCCAAGACTACTGTCCCAAGACTAGTGTCCCAAGGCTAGTGTCCCAAGACTACTGTCCCAAGACTAGTGTCCCAAGACCAGTGTCCCAAGGCTGGTGTCCCAAGACTAGTGTCCCAAGACTAGTGTCCCAAGGGTAGTGTCCCAAGACCAGTGTCCCAAGGCTGGTGTCCCAAGACTAGTGTCCCAAGACTAGTGTCCCAAGACCACTGTCCCAAGACTGTCCCAAGACCACTGTCCCAAGACCCTGTCCCAAGACCACTGTCCCAAGACCCCTGTCCCAAGACCCTGTCCCAAGACCACTGTCCCAAGACCCTGTCCCAAGACCCTGTCCCAAGACCCTGTCCCAAGACCACTGTCCCAAGACCACTGTCCCAAGACCCTGTCCCAAGACCACTGTCCCAAGACCCTGTCCCAAGACCCTGTCCCAAGACCACTGTCCCAAGACCACTGTCCCAAGACCCTGTCCCAAGACCACTGTCCCAAGACCCTGTCCCAAGACCACTGTCCCAAGACCCTGTCCCAAGACCACTATCCCAAGACTGCTCTGTCCCAAGACTTCTTCGGTCTTGTCCCAATACTCGTCACGGAGTGTCTTCCTCGTTGTAGGGTCTTCTTGAACCACCGTACCTTGTACCACCACTCAAGCTCTAGTAAAATTTTCCCAAAAACCCTCTCTTAAAAGCCAAATGCTGACCCCCCTCTTCTTTTTGGTTGTTTCTATTTCAATGTAGGTGCGCAGGTATCTTGTGATCACCTGTTCGTATAAAACCAAACACAAATCCTCAATAAAATGCAACAAAAAAAATTTTAAGTAAGAAAAATAATAAAAACAGAAAAATGAGCCCACCTAAAATTTAAAGGTGACCAATGTCTACCTTTCGTCTAAAAAAAAATGTCTGGTACCTAATTGCCACGCGTTTTCCTCCCCCCACTAGTGATCTTATGGGGTATCACAAAAGCTGTCTATATCCGGTCCCCCCTACCAAACCAACCAGCGTACCAGCCTTAACTCGAGTTGGATTTTGGATCTCCACCTAATATTACCAACGCGTGTTAATTTCTAATGTAACTAAGTCAACGATGTCGACTAATTAGTTACTCTAATTTCCCCCTTTTTGCAATTTACAACCGCCAACCTCTAGCCTAACCAGTCCCCCTTCTAACCTCCCCCCTTTCTAGCCCCCCTTCTTAAGCCTAAAAATTACTTTAAGCGCCGGGTGCTAAACTTCTCAAGAGAAAACCGTAGACCTGTTTCCAGGCCTGCTCAAGTAAAAACGTTCCTCAAAACTGGGGGATTTCGCTTATCCAATTTTACACTTATCTCCTATAATGTAATGTGGATTCTAACGATACCCGTTCTGCCCAACTCGAGAACTCGAGAATTGCCAAATCCTTCTTGGCTGCTTTCCCACTCGACTGGTCACCTGTTCCAGTCCAGTCTCCTATTGGTTCAGCCAAGTGTCCCTGAACCACTTTCCCACTCGGCTGGTCACCTCTTCCAGTCAAGTCTCCTATTGGTTCAGCTCAAGTGTCCCTGAACCACTTTCCCACTCGGCTGGTCACCTCTTCCAGTCAAGTCTCCTATTGGTCCAGCTAAGTTCCAAGCTATCTGAAAACCCTTGACAACGCCCCACTTCGGGCACTTTATTCAGTTTACTGGTTTAAATTGCTAGGTTGATCGAAACGATCGAACTTGTAAAACAGTATGGGTATACTATTTAATTAATATAAAGGTTTGATCCAACTAATCTGGTGTCAAAGTCACTGTCTTTTTTCGTTTTATGGTTTTTGTTCCTTTTTCTAATCTTTTTTGGTTTTTGTTTTGCTTTTTGTCTTTTTGCTCGTGTTTTTGTCCCCCTAGTTGCCCCCCTTTACTCGGTTAGCTAAGCCTCGTTCGGAGAGCGTACCAGGAAATTTTCTCGAGTTTTCTTAAAAAGCTATCACGGTACAACCGGAAGGTTTGCACGTTCCTGTCGAACCGTACCGCCGGTACTCTAGAATGGGCATTCAGCCCGAAGCTGTCTCAAGTGGGTTCGACTCCGTAGTCTTGATGTCGTAAACACCCAGGAGCGCCATAAAAACACTATGTAACATTCGTCTACTACAGTCACACATGAGGCTTAAGAAAAATAGGCCCTATAACCACTGGCTCAAGGGTCAGGGACACTATCTCTTGTGTTTTCCCACCTCAAGAACGGTCGGAGCCAGTTCGGTTCGCTTGTGACATGAGACTACGACCCGTTACAGCTTAAAGGCTACTACTAAAATATCCCCCCACTCTAGAATTAAGAACGTCCCCATACTTAGGTCTCTAGATACCCAAAATACATGAACGCCGTTAAAAACCGGGTTGGAACAATCCGTTAGGTTACTTTTTATTAGACAGTGTAACTTTGATCCATTTCAGATGGATCAACCTAAAACTCGCCTTACCTCAACATAACAATCACAAAACACACTCTAGAAATTAAATTCGTACTCACATATCAGCGCTCTCAAGAGTTGGGAAAATAATCCAGCCAGTAACTAACTCAAGAAATAAATAACTAAAAGAAGTTCAATGTTTTATAGTTTGGACAACAAGGATAAGTTTATGCTCTAGAATTTGAGTTCTCTTGGACCGTTGGGACACTCTAGTTGTCCGCCTTTCCGCCGAAGGTTCACTCTGGTCCAGCTTTAATAATCGCTCTCTCGGGGATACTCTGTCTTCTATTTTAAGTAGGACAGCTCTACTCTCGTTCACTATGATGGAAATTGCGAATAGCAATTTCCCACTCGTTTTTATCTGACTACTTTCCCGCAATTGTTCTAAAATTGTTCTGATTTCTTTTTCTGATTTTCAGTTATCGCGAGAAAATCGTGCATGACATGTTCCATTCGAAATTTTGAAAGATTAAATTTCACTTCAAAATCAAGTATTTTCTGCTCTTCTCAAGGTCAAACTTCCAAATATGACCGACTGGCACATTCGTCAAAATGGCCGTCTTTTTTGTATTTCTGAGAAATATCCACAATTCAATCGAAACTTTAAAAATAAGAATTCTGGAATATTCCTACCCTCCTTCGCAATACTTTTTCGTTAATAAGGCCTTTATTCGTTTTTTTCTCGTGTAGCCGGAAGGTTGCGCTGTGCCTATCTGGCAGAATGGCACATACTCCCCGGACAAGTCCCCATCAATGTCCCTATTGATCGCATAACACCGGGTTATCGTCAAGTAGTGTTCCAGTTTTCTGTAATCAATCTTACAAATCGCATAAGAAAATGAAATTTATCTATTCCACCTCAACTCACTACGTGTTCACAAATGGCATCGTACTACATCTCACTGCCTTTCAACATTTTCACAAAATTTGCACCATGAGGAGTGTCCTAGATAAAATTTCTTTTCTGACTACTTACGTCGTCTTGCCATAAAACTTCTTTTCCTTCCTTGTGATTAAAAAGTTGGGACGTGGCACGGCCACGCACCCGTTAAAATTAACTTAACATTACTCACCAAGTATAATCAGTTATTTATGCAGTCCTTTCAATATTAAAACTAAGAAACTCTGTGGCTAGGAAAGTTATTGAGTTACTCACCCTTCTCGAGCGAGTTTACTCAAACTTACCATGTCGCCACACAGTGAAATTGTGTCTTACACATGTTAAAAACTTCAGTCATGTTTAAATAGGTAAATATACTCACCTACGTTCTATATATATACATAAATAGTATAACTAAAACTTTCTTTCAACAATTTTAACAATTGTAACAATTTTCAAAGTTTGGTTTGAGCAAACTAAATCAAAACAAAAAGTTTAACAAGTCCAATAATCAAAACTTGGTTGATTGGTTTAAGTTTTCACACACAAAGACAATCGAGTTTTTTCTCCTTTTCTTCTCTTCTTTGCTCACGCCTTCACTTGCTCTCTTCGTTCATAATCTTCATTCCATCGCTTCTCCATCCTGATCTTCAGCTTCGCTGTCTTCTAGGACTTTCTCCAACATGTCCATAGAGTTGCGGGCCGTGCCCCAACTCTCCTGTTCCAACAGCCTCGGTTTGCAACAAGGTAGCAGGTCCACATTCACCTTTTGCTCCCGGTTCCTGCAAAAGCTGTTGTGAAGACATAGGCTCACATTTCTTTCTAGGTCAGCTCTTAAGACCTCTTTCTTTTCATCTTCAGTTACACAAGGCGCTCCAGCTACTCGCTTCACCGCCGTGGTGACCGCGTTTCTGGGCGTCAGGAATGCTCTCTTATAGGCTCCCGGTCCTATATCTAGCTGGAAAGATTGATAGGCTTCCGTGTTCCTCGACATGTGACGCTTCGCGCGTTCATACATCCATGATGTCATCACTGCACGGAACCAAGGCATCAATCTCTGCCTCGACCATATCCTTTCAATGGCTTTGGGTATTCTCAGAACCTTGCAGGTGGTTCTGAAAAGATCCAACTCACGACTCATCTTCACGTTGCTCAGCTGCTCAGGAGTCGGCACGGCCGTCTCCTGTTCACTTGTGTCCGCGTTAGCCTCCAACCATCTCACTGCCAGCATGGCACTAACCACCACGATTGACACCTGTTGATTCTGATCGGGCAACCCCGTAGAGTAGAAATCCTCCACGTCCCATACTAGCATCAGATTCCAGCGTTTGGGGTACCACAACGTCTGCGCCAAGCAGTGGCAAGGATACTCCCCATGGGTCCTCACTATTTTCCTTCGGGTTTGATACCCTGAGGCTCCCAGCAACGGTTCCACCTCCATCAGAATTCTGTGTAAGTCGTCTTTCTCTTCTATGGTGGGGAATTCAGTGGGTAACGCTCCACTCGCTTTCTGCTTCTGGAACTCACTCACATTACCTTCGTTCAATCTCAGAAACTCTTCACCCACTACATCTTGCAACTCGCCTTCAGATCTCTTCGGGACTGCCCGAAAGATCTTTGCCAACAAATCATATGACCTCTCTGACATTCTGGCCAACCTCACGCACTTTGGCACAGAGAAAAGTTGGTCAATCAACACCTGCTGTGTCCTCGCATCCATCACCACCATGTGTGTAGGAAACCTACTACTGCAATATGGTGCAGAGCTTGAACCCACCAGATATTTTGAACCAGTAGTTTTATGATATGCTTCACTATCCTTCATATTCATTTCGTTTTCCAGAGCTTCTCGCCAGCCTCCGATCTTCTGTTCTGTCTGCAATGCTCCAGGGAATACTTCCACGCTGAGGGACGTCACTAGCTCATGGGCACGCTCCAGGCGCTCAAGCGATTCTATCGACCTCGTCATGCTACAAAATCCCAAGGCTGTGATCAAGTTTACATCCGTCACCCCATGACAATCCGCGACTAACTCCATTCCACTCTTATCCGACATGCTCAATCTTCCGTACAATCGTGCCAGTTGTCTATGCTACTCGCTCAGCGTAATCAGGCAGTACCCCAAGTTGCAAACATGTCCCTCCATCCCACTATGTTGAGCCAAGCATGTGCCTTGCTTCATCCAATTGCTCGATGGACTTTCCTCGGATAGCTCCGTGGATGGGTTGCTCTTCCGCTTCGTCAACCTCATGGCCAGCAGATGGTGTATCATGGCCAGATCATGTAAACCCGCGTCATCGTCCAGGTCTAACGTGATATCCGCCGTCATGTCCCAGATTAAACCGGCGTTAGGATGAGGACACCAAGAAGGCTTCATGAGTTCCCACATCGTTACTAGACTGGTTTTCAAGGGACCGTCCCAAGAACCACAATCAAAACTCACTTGCCCTTTTAGCTCGGGAACCGAGGGTTCGACCACTCGTTCTTCCAAGATAATTCCCAGCTTGGGTTGTTCCACCATCAGTATTCCAGTTTCTTTAATCCGTTCAACCCAGAAATTGAGTACTATGACTTGCTCATAGTCGAAGTACGCTTCCCTGGCTTCTTCATTCACGAAGGGAATATACACCATCCCCGGTATGCCAGACACATATTGGAACGACTTCAGTTTTCCTAGTGTTGCAAAGTCCTTTTGTCCCTTGACTGCTTCAATCAACTCCCTGTTCACTTTCAATTCTTTGTTGGAATATCTTCTCACTTCTTCCAACTTGCGATAGCTCTCCATGTCATTCGACTCATTATTTGGTACAGTCAACGGCATATCCTGATATAGTTCCAGGAGTGCCCTAAGGAAGTTTCTTTCGCAATCAACTCCCTTTTGCCGAATGATCTTTATACATTCTCCCAAAACAGGAGTGGGGATACGATCCACCACGAACCTGACAAAGCAAAGGGCATCCTTACGCTTAGCCCATGCTATCGCAGAATTGTCTTTTGAAATCAACGCTCGCAGAGCTTCCATCAACTCCAGCTCCTGTTCCCGTGATTTCGAATCATTACTGGCTTCATATTCCGCCTTCTTGATGCCCATCAAGCACCAAGCCAACCGTACTTGCAGACCGGTTCTCATGCAAGGATGAGCCAGGTACGCTGCCACCGTCGCAGGTGCATGCATCGTCTCGTCGAAGTATCTCTGGAGGGCCGCCCTCCAAGAAATTTCTAGTAATTTTTCTAATCCGATTTCGTTCGCTTCAGAGGACATTACCGTACCGTATTCTTTCCGATTTAAGTTTGAATTCTCCGTAAGCTCTTTCAGATACTCCTGCATGGCTCGCTTCTCGCTCCAAGCCATCAGGTGCCCTCTCGCGGAGTTTCTCGCTTTCAACATCTCCACATAACCCCCTGCTGGATCTCCCATGTGGACCGATTCCGGCACAGTGACTCGACTGTACTCGACCACGTCGAGTTGCCCTTCCAGTTTCAATTTGGCCATGTTGGTCCGCGAGGGCCTGTAATCTTCAAGTCCTCCAGATCCACATTGACTGATGATCTCCATCTCTAATTTAGTGTCTGCCAGGGTTCGTGCTGTTTTCTTTGATCTCACGGCTGTCGTGGTCAGACCTGCCAAGAGCATAGGGGGTATCAGATTCTCTTTTTCTCCCCCGGTCAGCGTCGCACCATCTCCTTGCCCGCTCTCGCCTGAACGACCTGCGTTCGTCAGAGAGGCCACCACTGCGCTGGCTTTCGACTTCACCACTCTCGGGTTCACGGCTCGACTTCCTGTCTTCCCTTTTAGTCGCTTCAGCCCCTTTCTGGCTCGTCTGACAGGTAATTTCTTTGTGACCTGCTGATCATCGGCACTGTCTTCTGTAACTGGCTCGGTCAGAACATCCGACTCCATGGAGTTCACTATTTTCTGCAGGACCTCACGCATGATGGTTGGTTCAATCCCACCTTCATTATGGACTGCGTCCCATATCGTCGTATCACGTCCCATGACCTTTCCATGAAGTTCACTCGGCTCGAGGTTGCCCCTGTCTTGCCTTATAATTCACTTTGATATCTCTCCCATTCCTCTTCCGGTAGCGTACTCAGGAAGGATACCCTCATTGATTCCTCAATTTTTCTCCTCCTCGGTGACTCATGGAGCAATCTTTGCGGATCCCTGCTTCTGCATTCTCTCGCCTGGCTTATTGGGTCCATCGGGGATAAGTCGGCCGACGCCTCCTTTGTAGGGGACATGAAAGACGATGGCGTCATTAGCAATAGACTCCCATCGACTTCCCCATCGTCGTCTTCACTGAACCGGTATTCTAGCAAGTCTCTCTCCAACGCTCCTAGATCCGTCTCACCCGGTTTTCCCGTCTTTCCCTCGATGTCGTTATCGTTATCGTCCTGATCCATCAATTCATCATCACCTGCATCAGGTTTCGGCTTGAGTCCTGAAGGGCCTTGTCGTGTGTCTATGCCCGAGTCCGACCGAGCCGGTACGGTCATGTCTCCTGCGTGATAAAACAATTCATCGTTCACCAGGAATTCTACGGACTCTTCGCCATGTGGTGCCAGGTCCTCTATCGTTATGTATGAGCCTCCTCTGCTCTACCTTGCCACTTCCAGCATCACTACTTTCGCTTCTCCTGACCACTTCAGTCTTGATAAATCATCCGTGGGAGTATACACTTCGTTCCACATTTCAGCCGAGACCTCTGGTCTCCTGGAAGGTAATGCCTTGATCTTTTTCCTACTCCAAGCATCAGGAAATGAGAAGTCAAACGTGTGCGCGGCTGCTACATTCCAGCTGATGAAGCGCGGCTCCATCACTTCACTCCACTTCAGCATTCTCTTCTCCGCATCACGAGCTGCTCCGATGCGAGGGGCAATGATGGGAGATGTGGCTCCCAACAACATCCTCCTTATCGGTGGATATCGAGGGCATTGGTCCGGCAGCGGCCTGGACCCAGAAAGCCACGCTTGCTGGTTCTCTTTCGCATGCGCATAGGCCTCTGGTACGAGTGGGACTCCCATAGCCGCTCCTGTATCCTTCACTACTGGTCTCAAATTCCAAAACTTCGGGTTAAACTGGATGTGAGAAAGGTCCTCACGGCCCATTCGGCACTTGAAGTGGTTGTTGAAATCCATCAACACCCAACCTGGCTCAGCTATTCTTCCGAACAGCCTATCGTCGCTGGCCAGCCCTCTCAGCTCCCTCTGCTCTACGCAATTCAGCACGGAACAGTCCACAACTGAGACCAGGTTGACATACAACACAGAATTCCTGTATGCCTTGACTTGCACGTCCGGGAACGCGAAAGACATCACCGGTCCATACACCACCGTGACGAGTTCCCGCAGTCCGTGAATCAGAGCCAACGGGTCGATCCGCATCATGACAGCCAAGTCTGTCAGCAAGGGCATGCCACAATACTGCTTACATTCACCCGCATCCGTCGCCACCTTATCTTCTACCGTGACGCTTCTGTTCTGTTGCAAGAGATATTGGAGCAAGAGAGTCCTCCAGTCTTTCATCTTCCTGAGCGAGGCGGTTTCCAACTGTGCATTGAACTCACGACTTGGTCCCTGAAGTTGTTCAGGGTAACGCAACAGCACCCGCAAATCACCCAGTCGACCGTAGGTCATGGCAATCAGAGTCAGGAGTCCATCCAATCTCAAATCTGCCAACGCTTGGGTGAAGAGATTCGCCGGTCCCTTCACGAAATTTTCATGACCAAATGTCACGTATAGGGCTAATATCAGGCCAATCGACAACTTCCTGATGTCTTTGACGAAACTCGCGATCAGGTTCCGGGATGCCCTAGGATAGCACGTCGACAGGAAGGATGGCGTCCATCCCACTCCCATTCCACCCAAGATGGCATCCGATCACTCATACTGTGCCCTCGTGGCTAGCACGTCAGCTTGGAACTTGTCCAGTGACATCGTGTTTACGTCCTGCATCAATTTCAACATCATGCCCCCAGCTAACTCCCGGGCATCAAACAAGTTCTTCAGATACACGTGTATCTCTTTTATCACAGCCGGCGCATGCTCGAACGCGTCCTCACCCAAGGTGCACAGCCTTGGTGACAAGTACAACCATACGTTGTTGTGTGGCTTCGTGCGCAAAGCCATTGCCATGAGATCTTCTTCCGCTGACGTCATGTTCTTCCTGACTGTCCTGCCCTGCTCGTTCTCGGCATGATCCATCTGTCTGAACCAGAGATCATCAGCCACCTGTTGTACCAACAGATGATCTTCATCTACCCCTGGTCTTAACTTCAACAATCTGGCAAAGTTGGACAGCTCCAACCCCAGAACCTCATCTAGCACCAACCGAGTTGTGCTACAATCTTTGAGTCCCTGTATGGCATTGGAAATGTCAGCCCAAACGGCGGGAAGCTCAGATCGGGACGGGTAGTAATTGTCTGGGTCTACCACTCTGTTCGGGGCAGGAATTATTACGTTGAACCTCCCCTCTGCTATCGTTGTGACCATCGTGTACACAAACTGAAGGGGTTCTGGCAATGCAGCGTACCCTGGTGACAACACAAAGACCACCTTCACTACATTTTGGGTGAAACGTTGTTTTGCTGCTGTTTCTACCTCAGCCATCGCCGAGAGCAATGTCATTATCGCCTCCCCTATGACCTCGTTGCTCGGGACCGACCCATCCGTCAGACATGTCAACAAGCCCCTGCTTTGCAGATGATCATTTGAGCCGGCAACCACTATCACCTGCGGCTCCATGCTGACCACCCTTCGTACACTTATCATCATACCTATTGCCTGTCCCCAGTCCAATTTAGGCGCCGTCAAGAAAATCACGTCGGGCCAGAAGAGAGAACGGGGCGTATAGAGATAATCGGAACTGGCCACAATCAGATCCACTTTGCAGCTTTCATCTCTAAGGGATCGTAAGCTGCAAACAGGCCGTCGCCTATTGGGGCCTCCAGTTTCCCATATCTCTTGTCATCTCCATCCACCGTGGTCGTTCGGGGGTAGTCCCTTGAATACTCGCCAGGCGTCTGACCGGGTGGTTTAGCAAACTGCCTGTACATCTTGTGATGCTTGTTATTGGGCTTGTTCTCTGCCTGAAACTTGCCCTTGCGAGCAGGTGGCGCCAGTTCCCGGGCTCTCTGTCGGACGTCCGTAAGAGACCGGGTATTCAAAGGTCCAAAGGTATTGTCCTGAGGCAACCCATTCAAGTCTGCGTGCCGGAGCGTAGTCGTGGAACTGAACTGCTCCTGCTCTGCTAGCAGCCAATCCACGCCCGGTATCCGATATAGTCGCGACACTGTGGGACTTTCTCCGCCAATCATTTTCATTGCGTCCTCCCAACACGTCAGGGTATTCATGTTCAACTTCGCGGACATGTCCGTCTTGTACTGTCCCCAATGACTAGGGTCTGATTGGTTCCAAAGCAGCACGCTGCCTGGTTCAACTCCCTCCGTTGGCACGGCGCTCGTAGACGGTCCTGCTGCTGAAGCAGGGTTTGCCGTGGCGGGCGGATCGTTCCTCCTAGACACGGTCTGGGAGTTATTCCTGTTCTGAACCACTGATCTCCCGAGTCGGCTTTCGAGCGGTTGTGTTCTGGGAGGAGGAGCAGTCCCTAGCCTCTCTCTTACGTTTGAGCTCGGAGCGATGGGTGTGGCTGCAGCCGTCTCCATTGCCAAGGGCCCTTGGCGGTTGACGAGGGATTCGGGCACGCTTGCCCTTATTCTACTTCCTCCGGTCGAGCTGGTCCGAGCCAGAGAACTGGTCGCCCTTGACTCCTGCTCCACTTCCCTCAACTGCGTCTGAAATACATCATTGACCCAGTGTCTCCCTCGTTGGGTGTTGAAATGTATTCCATCTCTGGTAAGCGCGATGTGATCAATCATGCGCAGCATGTTCTCGAGATCCAGAAGTCGCAGCTCGCCAGGGTTGTTTCCCACCAGATTGCGGATCATTTCATTCCACCGTGTCACGTTGCCATTCATGAAATCTGCCACTGTGGTGCCCACCAGCGGGTTTTGTGGTATCGTGCACAGCACCACAAACCTGGGCCTGTACTTCTCCTTCAGTTCATTCAGGAGGCATACCAACAGAGGCTCCCACTTGCTCTCCGGAGTCACTGGGGCTCTCGAGACGTCGTTGGTTCCCAGCATTATCACCAGCGTATCCAGGTGATCCTCGCTCTGGAATTCCATCATCTTGATGACCTGAGCCACTGAGGCTCCTCCAAAGGACAGAGTGGTAGTCTGACCATAGACAAAGATCTCATTCAGATCCCTCACCAAACTGTCTCCTATGATCAAGTGGCGACTCCCTGGGGGAATTACCTGGTCGCTCGTAGCGGGGTTCCAGCTCATGTCATTCAGGCAGGCTCGAGGATGCTCCGCAGCTACTTGCGTGAACTGGTGACGTGTCATCAGATTCTTCCTAATGTCTACCACGCGGGACTTTTGAAAGGTTCTGCCATGCGCAGTCCCCGAGGACACTACCGTGCGGGGTGATCGCTCCGAGCTATTGGATGAATGATCACGACGTTGGGAAGGAACGATTCTACCCAATGTCCGTCCAGTGGTTCGGTTGATCTCATCCATTGTTGCTCTGGCCACTTGGTTGAACGATTCTTGGAACTGAGGAGCGAGGTATGTGTCAGAAGGATCCGGTATCGTGTTCCTTTGACTGGAAGCAGACGGTTGAGTATGCTGAGGAGCCTCGGGCCCTCTTGATGCACGTAAATCCAAAGCCTCGGTCTCTCTCGATGCACACAGCTCCTGTACTCTTGTACTGGGGCGTGTGTCGCTGGATCCCTCCGAGGATTTCATTGTCGCCAGAACTTCCTGTGACACTTGGCTCATCTCTGCCATATACAGCTCCTTCAGGTGCTTCATTTCATCCTCCTTGTAGGCCACCTGCAGATCTTCATATTTCTTCTTCCATTCTTCTCTTTCTCGAGCTATCGCCCTATACTCCTGGAGTTTGGCACACAGCTTGCTCTGATCTCTATCCTTCTTCTCCAGCGTCTCAATTGTCTCCGACGTCTGGATCTCTATTTCATTCACCCTCACCCTCTTCGGAGGAGGAGCAGCTGTTGGAGAGTCGACCGAATGTGACGGGCCTGGCCCATCACGTTGTCTCTTCGCTCCGATGAGTGGCTGCGCAGGTTGGACGGGTAAGGGCAGCTCACCTAGCCGGTGGTCCCTCTGCTCACCTAGTCCTGGCTCACGAGCCAGGTCGTGGCCAGACATTTCTCCACGCCGCCATCTCATCAGTCGGTTTCGACCTCTCTCGGCGGTCCCGGACTCAGCGAAGGCCAACATCAACACGACTTCCGTAGGGCGATTCCCTCGACCCTCTCGTCCTAATGCATTGAGGAGCGCGACCACAAACATCGCCAGCCCCGGGTCTTCTCGTGTAAAATCACAATCGATCAGCCGCTGATAGATCTCGTCTAGAGTCGCTCCTAGACTCGCTGAGAGGAATTCCATAAGTTCGTTCGTGTCACCCATTTCTTATCGTGTTGATTCTTACTGTCGTGTAGTCTCTTCCTGTCTCGTTTGATTCAATGGATTCAATAAACAATTTCTGATCAATCCAGATCTAAAAAACAAGTCGCGACTTAAAACCATCATTTTTGGATTAAACATCATTCAACTCTTTTAAAACTCCCCATTGAAACTCTCTTCTCAATTCTGATTTAAAAGTTTAGCACCAAGGTGGATCGTCCACCTGTATCTACGTCAAGGTAGCACAAATGAGCGCTGTCACCTTGATGATCTGGAGTACTCTAGATCTTTCATGACACGAAACATAAAACATATCATAACAATAACATAACACATAAAAACATAAACATCACACATCTATATTATCACATAAAATCTAATCCCTACTATGGTACCTAAAACCTAACCTAATCTAAAACCTGACACTAATTTTTGTCAAGTAACTTAATAAAAACCACTTATCGCCAAACGCAATTCCTAGCATATGCTCAGATAGTATTTTTTATGTAAGTAAACCTCTATGTCAGTTTCTGAAAATATCACATGTACAAGTGCGTACAACTCTCTCGGATGTAGCTTTCCCCTATTAGGATCATATACTGGTAACGAGAGAGAGGTTACTCCTCTCTCAACCAAAAAATCCTTAAGTCGAGTCAAGGCCAATACCAAACTCTTTGGATCTACGTGTTGCCTATCAGTGGCTTTGGTAACCAGGAAAAACACAAATATTTCCCTGGTATCTGTGATGCAACAGGGGGCAGCGCTATCATACCTCCCACACCAGGCCTCTGTTTCCATAAAAAATCGATGTTCTTATACTCTCTTTTGAAATCAGCCGCCAGTGCTGTTTTGAAGCTTACGTCCGCGGTTATCGCTATAGCGCACGTGCGTTCCGTGAGTATGAAATCGCTGTCCGTTATGACGATATTGTTTGAATAATGGTTCGGTAGATCAAAATACGATTCAAAAATTCGTCCAAAAGGTGGTTTTTTAGCATTCTCGCCCTCTGTCTCTAGTTCTCCGGTTTCTCTTGCCGATTTCAATTTTTTTATTATCAGATTTTCGGTGTGGGTGAGTCCTACCCCCACTCCCCGTACAAAAATATCCATCGACGTCCCCGTCGATCGCCCAAAGTCTAGGAGATTGAGGTTGGATTGTGGAACACGTAGAGGACCATCTGGTGCGACCCAGTTGGACTCAGTATTGTCATGACTGATGTATTTTATGCCGTCTTTATCGACGTCCTGAATCGTCAAAATCGTCTCTTTTGGATCTGTCGGCAGATCATGAAGCCATTCGAGCACGCGCAAGTTCGTTAGTTCCTGCTCATGAGTCTGTTCCGCTTCTGGTTCGAACTCCACTTCCGGTTCTGATCGATCGTCGATCCAATCATGATCCATATCATTCACCAAGTCGATTTCTTCTAGCATCGCCACTTTTTCCAGTCCCACTAGCGAGTCCATGACGTCACTTACAACTATCCTGTCTACGACGAAATCCTCGCCGTACGGATTGTATTTCTTCTTGTTTTTTCCTCTCTTGCTCTGGCGTGTTTCCATGGTGAGAGGAAAGTCAGGCTGTATTCCTTTGTCAATTTCGATTTGTTCCGGGCAGTCCCAGTCTTCCTCGGCATAAAGTAGAGTTTCGTCGTCCACCTCTACTCGCTCGGTCAACTCCAGATCCAGTGGTAGGTCGCAATCGTCCACCACCTCATTCCCGTCGTTTTTGTCGCGAGTACCCCTTTCATTCACTTCACAAGCAGGATCCACTATCAAATAGTCTCCCTCTTGCATGTCTGCTGGGATACACCAGTCCTCTGACGAGGCATTGTGTGGTTTGATATTTTCGTAATGAGCTGCTCTTCCAGTGCTCAATCGATAAAAACGACCTCCTTGGTGCACCTCTGTTATCTGAAATGGACCACGCCATTTCTTTAGTAATTTTTTGGTTCCTTTTGGTGGAACCACTTCCTGGAACACCCAGACGTAGTCGCCAACTGAGTAGGCTTTCGCATCGGCTGTCTTTTTGTCAAACCTCCTTTTTTGTCTAATTTGCGCCTGTTGCGTGTTCCTCCTGCATAAGTCATTGAGGTCCTGCTGTCTTCTAATAACATCCCGCACGTAAGTTTGCGGTGCTGTCCTCTTCCCCTCATATTCAGGGTAGAAAAACGTCAACGGGAGCGCTTTTTCATGACCCGTTAGCATCATGTGCGGACTTATTCCCGTGGTGGAATGCTCCGTGCTGTTGTAACCACCCATCACTTGCGGCAAGTGCTTGTCCCAGTCATCCATGTAACGCGAGCAATAGACTCTCAGCATGGATACCAGTGTGCGATTTTGCCTCTCGACTAGGCCATTCGTTTGCGGGTGATAAGTGGTCGAGTGGGCCTGCGCTACCTGCGACCTTTTCATTAACTCCTTCGTGAGATCACCCACGAATGCTTTGCCATTGTCCGATTGGAACGTGATGGGGCAGCCATGCCTCGCTATCCACACATTTATCAAATGATCGCATGTTTCTTCCGCCGATGCTGTCATGCAGGGTGCTGCCTCCGCATACTTCGTAAAATGGTCGATCATTACCAGCACCTGATTATAGCCCGTTGCTGTCATGCAGATTTTCTGATGATCAATTTGCACCACTTCGTTGAAACCTGACGACTCTATTGACTGTAGGGGGAACTTTAGTTTCCTGGGATCCTTCGCCTGCTGACATGACAGGTATGCGGCGATCCACTTCTCACAAGCCTTCTTCAATTCCGGCCATTCGAATCGTTTCTGTATCCTGTTATACACTTTTTCCACGCCTTGATGGCCCATTTGATCATGTGAGCGAAAGAGCAATTCGGTCTGGTACAACTGTGGTAACACTATTGAATTGTATTTATAGAGGACCTTGTCCTCCTCTTTTCGTTTGCAGGCTACGATTCCGTCCTTGTTCAGGTACAACAAGTCGTTTCGCTTCAGGTAGAATTGCTTCAAGATCTTGTAGCTGTCTTCTTCCAAGTCTCCCTTGTCAGGTGCTCCATTCTCGATCCATCTTTTCAGACTGCTCGTCATTCTATCATTTCGTTGAGCCCCTAGGAGATCCGACAGCCTGTACCTGGCTTTCAAATACGTCTTTACCCCGTTCATTTGCCCACTCATTGTCTCCGGAGCATGAGCATCGTCCATCAACTTTACACACCATATCTTTTTCAAAGGCGTCGCTTCCTGCACAGATGGTTCCAGATTGGTACGGACGACCGTACCATGTGGCAGCAATCTGGTTGGGCGTTTCGAGACTGCTATCAGCTCGAGCTCGTCTGCGGCATTATCTACCACAGTGCCCTCTTCATCTGAGGTGTATCTGTCCCTGTCTGGATCCTGATGCGTTTCTCGGTCCAGCCCGCGCTGCTTCCAGTCTATCAATAAGGAGTGGATTGCGATCTCTGACATATCGGAATTGGAAGTTGTTTCAGATGTGTTGTCCCGGGACTGGGGTCTCGAGTCAACACTTGAGTCGACTGATTCCCCAACATCATATTCCAAGTTGTTTGAGATGTTTCTCGACTCCCCGGACAAAACTCTGTCCATTGGTCGCTTCGAACCCGACTCCCCGGACAAAATTCTGCCCCTAGGTGGTCTCGTCAACTTCTCCCCGGACAATTCGTCCTGCACGGGCTCAAAGGTGTCTGACTCCTCAGACGAGTCGTCCTTGACTGGCTCGAAGGCATCAGACTCCCCGGACATTGTCTCGTCCACGGACGAACAATTTGGGCTCGGCTCGTATTCTTCTTTCGCATCCGTGAAATGCACTCTCCTCGCGAAGCTAGATTTCGACTTGATCCTAACTTCCTCAGTGGCTTGGGTCTGATTCAGTGTTCCATATTCAGTGAACGAAGTTCTCAACAAGACCTCCTTCGGCATCGAGCTCACCAGCTGGTTGACTATCGACCTGCAATCCCGTTCAACGCCTCGGCTGCGAATGGACACTGGCCTCTTCTCTGTTCTCTCGGTGACAGTCAACCGCTGCATGGTCTCCATCCACTCACGATCATGCCTATCCACTTCCCTGTCCAGCAAGTCGCGGAGCTTTCCCATGACGTCCGGCGCCACGTTCACCGTCCTGTTCATTAGAGCCATGCTGTTTATACCCAGCCTGGTAAGTTCTTGCTGTACCAAATTGGATCGGACTAGCAGATCCAACGGAACGGGCTCGCCTCTGGCTAAAAGCTTTATCTCCGCGGCCGTTTCCACTGGAAGGTTAGGGTGTCCGAGTATAGGATGCCCTGACTTGTCTAACCACCTAGTAAGTGGTAGTTTGTCGTAGGTTTCCTTGTCCAGAAATGAAAACCCGTCTTTGGTTTCTGATTGGTTAGCCTGTTTCTCCTCGAGGCGCTCATAAAATTCTGTCTTTTTACTGAGGCTATCTGCGTTCTGGTGCTTGTCACGGGTACGATGCTCTATGATCATGTGGTATCCATCCAGGCGCACGATCCAACGACCAATATAACTTTGATCCATCGAATAGGTTTTCAGCCAGGCAAGGGCACGATTATCCCACGTAACTTGAAGGGAGCACTCCCCAAGTAGGCCCTGTATTTTTCCACGAAAGTGATCACCGCAAACATCTCCGCTTTTGGTGCGCCGTACTTCATTTCAGTATCACTCAGGACTTTACTCGCGTAGGCTATCGGACGAAGAACCGTTTTCCCGTTCCACTCCTGCTCCTGGTGAAGTATGCCCGATATCGCAACCACTGATGCATCCGTGTCCAGCACGAACATCCCCTTCTCTGTTGGCATGCCGAGGACCGGTGCCTCGCAAAGTTCACGTTTGATGTTTTCAAATGAAACTTGTGCCTCATCAGTCCAAGTGAACTTTTTGCCCTTGTTTCTCATCAACCGCTGCATGGGGTTTATTTTGTCAGCATACCCCCTGATGAACTCTCGATAATAATTAGCGAATCCCAAAAAACTCATCAGCTGGGTGTCTGTTTTAGGCGCCTTCCAGGTCAGCACCGCTTCAACCGCTTCAGGATCTGGTCTCACTCCATGTTTGTCCACCAGGCGGCCCAGATACTTTACGGAATCTTTGAGGATTTCACACTTAGAGGGTTTACATTTCAGACCCGCCTGCTTCATGCAAGAAAACACCTCCTCCAACATCTCTATGTGGTCTTCTAAGGTTGGTGTTGCAATCACGACATCATCAACATAACACATGATGAGATTCTCGTATTTCTTAGTGACGCTCGTGAGTGCCTGGGCCATCAGTCGCTGGAATGTGGCCGTTGCGTTGCACAATCCGAACGGCATCCTCTTCCACTGGAACAATCCCAGCTCGCACGCAAAGCCTGTTTTCTCTCGATCTTGCTTTCTGAGTGGCACTTGCCAGAACGCAGAGCCCAAATCCAACGTCGTGAAGAACTTCGCGTCTCCCAGCTTGGATAGGCTCTCATCGATGCGGGGAATCGGGTATGCGTCCTTTATAGTCACTGCGTTCAGATAACGGAAATCACAACAAAATCTGAGTTGTCCCCCTTTCTTTTTCGCCATGACCACACCACAAGCCCACGGGGACTTCGACGGCTCGATCATGTCGTACTCCATTAACATCTCGATTTCCTTTCTACACGCTTCTGACTTGTTTGGGGTCATTCTTCTCGCCCCTTCCCTATGAGGTACCGAGCCCTCTTCTATCTCAATCTCGTGTTCTACAAAATTACAGCAACCTATGTCGGCCTTATGTTTCGAAAAAACGTCTGCACTCCGATTTAGCACCGCTCTGAGGGAATCTAGTTCCTTGTCTGATATTTTACCCTTCAAATGTTCTATCTCAGGTAGGACTGGTTTATTCGCTGCTAACTCTGCTTCTGTCGGCCTCTCAGGAAAGTTGGAACAACTAGACAGCCCATCATCTGTTTCCGACTTCATTGAAAACAATATCCTAGAAGATTTCAATTCATTCACTCTCCTCATTATACATTCTTGGTTCGCATGCAATGGACATTTAGTTACATCAAACTTTTTCAAGTTCTCCACACTCTGAAAGTCTGTGTTCAGAGGCAAAGCATAGCCAAGTTTCTTTCCCCTCTGTATTGTCACTGTTGTTGCTTCTGTGTTCAATAACACACTCACACACAGTCCGCTCTGAGTGAGTGAGAAGCTTCTTCCTAAAATAGCCGAGTTTTTACTGTTTGGATTTGGTACCAGACACACCTGTCTGTCATTGCTGAGTTCATTCAAGTTCCTCATCCTAAACGTCGCTACTACGGCTTGGTTTGGTTTTAATCTAACTTTTCGATCCAGAAAATTCGGCACCTTGGTCTGGTTAATTAAGATCTTATTAAGGGGTCTCTTTTCATACTTTCTCTCAGGATCCTTGATCCTAATCAACCCGTCATTGAGATCGATCGTGACATCAAAGTTGCGCACGAAATCCCTTCCTAAGATAAACTGGTCTGATTCGTCCAAATTCTCCACTACTAGGAAGCTCATCCAAAGATGTCTTCCTCCGAGCTGCAGTGAAATGATCGGGGCTCGTCCAGTCACATAGATCGCTCCCTGATTGGCAGCTGCCAACCTGATGTTTGTCGGTATGAGATCCGACCTTTTGAAACCCATGTCGGTCCAAGTTTTGACTGGCATGACACTAACCACTGCTCCCGTGTCTAGCAGTCCCTTTACTGAAAGTTGTCTGCCTTGCACGTCCAGCACGTGTGCGGCCAGATCGGCCTCGCAACCTATGTGCACCGCATCTTGTTCGACCATCGCGTTGTGTCCGATTCGTCTAACCTTCAGCTCCTCTTGACCAATGTTTATCCGGCCAATCTGATCGTTCGCATCAGTTATGTGAGCTTTTGTGTAGATATTGATGCCATCCACATTCATTAGGATCGGGTAAGGGCCATGGACATCGATATAATGTCCATCCACTGTCATAAGCCTCGGACCTCCCGTTGTGAGCAGCGCTCGCACTGCCCTGGAGTCCAGTTTGGGATCTTTCTCCTTCAGGTAGTCGGCATAGATGTCCAGGTGGACTAGTGTAATCTCGGATGGTTCACTCAAGTTCTTGACCACCTGGTGCCCTGCGACTGAGATAATGGACATTATTTTCGTCCCCTCCTTCGTCATGCCGAAAGTTTTACCAGATATAACGTTCAGTTTCAGTCCCTGTTTCCTGGGTTCCTCTTTGTCGTCTACTTTCGTCGTTTTACCCAGAATATTAAAACTTTCTCGAAGATCTGTGCTCTCCAGCTCCGACCTTACCCACTGCTCCACTTCTTTCGTGACAAGGTCCTGTTTGACATTCTGCAGCGCTGTCCTTGCCGCCAGGCCGTAATCCACCTTGAGTGGGCTAGACGACTCTGCCTCCAGGTTCGAGGCTACCACCTCATCAGGCAGTGTCTTCACCTTCTTCGTCGTAAAGGTGCTCGGTGTCGTCTCCTTTCTCCGAGACTCAGCCTCGTTCATCAGACGTGCTCGACTGGCCTTGACACCCAAAAGCGCCTCTTCGTGGCGGGGATGTTTCGCGTCCGCCACTGCATCCCAAAATTGAGTACAATCCGACTTGAAGTGTCCCTCCAAAATACAGAACAAACACCTCGGACCATATTTCATGATGAGCCCTCTGTCATACTCTTCGTGATCTTCGTCGGTTGCATCGGCGTCCTCGAGAAAGTAGCCTATCGCCTTCATGTTCTGTTTGTATGCAGAACACGCGGAAACGTGATGGTCCGTCGAACCACAATTCGCACACGATCTCCTCGTATCCATGTCATCGCAAGGTTTGTACCAACTGGATTCGCACCAGTGTTTGTCCTGTTATAGTTACCATAATTGCTGTAACGGTTTTGCGCCCTCGGCTTTATGAGCAAATACTCGCGTGACTTCATGCACAAATCATCGGGCGTGGGTACCTGGTCAAGTGACAGGGTGAAGTGTGTGGCCAACATCGTCTTCAACTCCTCACTCCTTACTCCGTCCATGAACTTCGAAGCAATCGCCAAGTTTCGCTCGGATTTTCTCTCATCGGGATTGCTTCTCCTCCTAAGCAATTCAAGGTCGTCCAAAAATTTATCTATGGATACGTCATCTCTTTGACGCCTCTTTTCGAACTTCACCATAGCCTGGTGCCCTTGTACTCCAGAGCCGAAACGATTCAGGAGGATGTCGAATATCTTGCGAGCGCTGTCTCTCTCATTGGCTCTTTTCGCCATTACACAACTCAGTGCAGTACCCTCCAGGTTGCTCGTTAGCGCGCTGCACTCTTGTTTCTTGGAGAGACTCTCTTCCTCAAAGTGTAACTTCATCACCTCTATCCAAGTATTAATGCAGCCGTCGGACTCGTCTTTGTATGACTTCGGCTTTTTCAGTGTCTTTCTTGACCTTTCTCCTCTCTCGGTTGACTTCGAGAGTTTGGTGATGAATGTTTCTAGAGATCTGTTCAGAGGCTCAAACATCGAAGCATACATCGTCGTGTCCTGTGAGACTGTAGTCAGATCTGGCACTGAACTGACTTGTGGCACAGTCGGCAACCTTGTCTCCGGGGTAGCATCTGCCTCCGGCGGGATTTGGTTCGTCCAGCCAGGCCTCGACGGGGCTGCCCTTGGCCGCTCCTTGTTTCTAGGTTCGTAGTTCGTTCTCGAGCTTTGCTGGGCTCTGGCATTGCTGCCCGTACCATCTCCATCAATCGCATGGCGTGAGTGCTCCCTTTGGTTGGAACGCTCCTGCCAATTGCTCCCATTCAGGATCGCGTCAAGCTTCCGCATCATCAAGTCAGACTTGGCATCTAACCTTTTCTCCAGGCTAGTCATCGTGTGGGCGTAGGTACCATCATGATCGTTCAACAATCGCTCGATCTCTTTCGTCATCCTAGCCTCTCTTTCCTGTGACTCCTTGTTTGCCTGTGCCAGGCTCTCCGCTAGGCATTGATCGTTGTTGCGAATCAATTGAGCCTGATCAACCCTCGCCTGCGACTTCGCGTGCGTTAGTTCATCTCTCAGATTCTCTCGACCCTGGTGAGCTCTCTCGTCAACCTGATCTATTCTCTTAGTCATGTCCCGTCTCAGTTCATCCAGACCATTCATTACGCCAGTGAACATGTCACTTATGTCGCCAGTGGCCCCAAATGACGGGGTTAGTCCCAAAGAAGATGAGGTCAACTGCGGCTGCAGCCTGGTGCTTGATGACGCACCGCCTTTTTGCTTGCTCATCAACGTCATCAACTTGTCGAACGTTGATGACGCTCCCATCGTTATCCCATCTGACATGGGCCTGGTCGGCGAGGCGGACGACGCCTTCCTGCTCATGTCGTTCCTTGGGCACGGTGTGAAGTTCACATCCGGATGGGTTATCTCCGGGTAGTCATAACTGGAAGATAAACATTCAGTTCGTAGTGACGCCATGCGCTCATCGTACAAAGACTTCCAACTCTTCTTGGCCTTCGAACCCGGTTGTTCTTCACTCGGGCTTATACTCGACATCATCGCGTTGTTACTCTGCTTGGCCAGAGATGAGTGGGTATTAGCCGAATGTGAATATTCTCTCCTCCACCTATGACTCTTGGTCTCCGATTTGGACATTCCCTTGAATAAAACTTCCTCTCGCGGCTCGACCTCGGAACTCTCCGAGGTCTCCTCCGTCCTCTCGACTTCCTCCCGCTCGAGGTCCTCGCTTGGCTCAAAGTCGGGTTGAATAAGCGTCCGTTCTCCTTCGTCAAAAGGGTCCACAAGCGCGTCGCTCGCGGTTCCGGCCTCGGCGCTCCGCCTTTGATCGCCATCGAGGTTTTTTTCGCTCCTTAATTTCATTTCGCTCACTGAAAGATCAGGTTGACCTTTAGTCGATTCGGTTTTGGCAAACACGTCGGAGGCGCTGCTAAACGAGGACTGACTACGCCTAGTTTTAAATTTTCGCTTGCTGCCCCTGTTCAGCCTGGGAATCTTAGTAGTCGATCCTAACGAGTCCCTGCGCTGCATTTTTTGTGACAAAAAACAATATTCGTATGATTTAATGGCGATGCACACGTACCGCAAACAAGTTCAAGTTAAATTACTTAACGCTACCTCTTCGATCTCGTAAGTATCAAGGATGTCTCTTAAGTTTCTCAATGACAATCTTAGTGACTCAGCTAGAGTTACACACACAGGGCCTGCTCAGTATTGATATAATGCTAACTCAACCCTGTTGTATAGTATAAGAGTATCAAAAAATTTTCACAAGATATAATCAACACACAAAACACAATGGATAACCAGATAAGAATATCCTACAGGTGACAGCGACATTTTGTCAGTATCAATTTATCGCCACACAATTTATCAAGTCACTACTTTGTTAAAATTAAACAATCTTTAATAAAAAGCAGTGATGATTCAGAAACATATCAATAAAACTTAGTCTTAAAGAAAAAGACTTCCCTCAATCGGAATGATCCGAAAGAACAAAGCCCAGGACACAGTCTTCTCAAGTGGGTGTGTATTTGCCTAGTACACCCACCGAGGTCTTCTTTCAGGTGCCCTGCGATTGCCCGAGCTGTCCTATTAAGTAGCTCAAGGCAACCTCTGATCGAAAATTTCTTAAGTCTAAGAAAAAGCTCCCCCACACCCGGACTGCTCCAAGTGCACGAGAGTAGGGAACAACTTTTCTTCTCAAGTGAGTGTGTATTTGCCTAATACACTCACCGAGGTATTCCTTTATTTGTTCCCGGATTGCCCGAACTTTCCTATTAAGTAGCTCAAGGCAACCACACAACCAAAATCACAACCAAAAAAAAATATTTTTGTTCGGGTACTTCTGATACACCCGATCTAGAATCCAAAGTTGATCACGACTTTCCGGGCCAAAATGGGCTCCTATGATCCTAATAAGCACACCTAATATCCTAATATAGTCCTTATTAAATGGATATTTCCCGTCTCCCAAATTGCCACAGAAGGTTTCCTCAAGTTTCTAACAATGAGGGTTGCTAAGATGTTTAAGTCACTCCGGTTGGTTACTTCGGAGGGTTGTTAAGACACTTAGCCTACCTCGGAGGGTTACTTCGGAGGGTACCTTAATCACCCAAATTACTTCGGAGGGTCCCCTTAAATTTACTAAGGAGGGTCAATAAGATGCTTAATATGCTCCGGAGGGTTACTTCGGAGGGTACCTCCAAAATTTTCAAATTTCTGAACCTCAATTAGAGGGCCTTCAATTAACTTCAGGAAGCGTCAAAACAAGCTAAATTCTCTATGGGGGGCTGTCTTAACTTCTTTGGATGATCTCGTGGAAATTTTCCACTAAGGAGGGTTGCTAAGGGGTTTAGCTGACTCCGGAGGGGTACTTCGGAGGGTTCCCCAAGAATCAAGAAAAAAGGTTATGTTACCGCGATAAAGTCTCCAAAAGCAGTCCACGTGACTTAAAACCAGGTTGGCTGACACGGTCAACCTTCCCAGTTGGATAAAAAGGTGCTTTTGATAAAATTTTCTGCCGCTCGGAGGGTTACCTGTAATTTGGACCCTCCGAACCAACAAATTCTAAAACATTTTTCTTTTCCGACATTATCAACCCAAAAACGGTTGCGGTCCGGAAAAGTGGTTCAAAACATCGACTTATGGTACCAAATTTATCCCGATCGGTTGGCTAGTCTTTGAGAAATTGCCAAAAACGTGTTTATATAAACGGCCTTTTTTCACCACCTATATAGGTTCTGAGAAACTTTTTCCGCAATTCCAATTGAAAGTGCCTAAAAATAATTGAAACGAGCGTAGTAGCCCTGTGCGGCACTGGAATAGTGCAAAAAACCGGATCAAAATTGGTTTGGAGACAAAAATTTGGCCAATAACTATCAAATTTGTACCCTCCGATTCCTTCCTTTTCCAATCCTTAAGTCGTTAGCTCTATCTACGGAGCTAATCGGAGGGTTACTCAAGAATTTTTCTGGCAGCCGAGCACGTTATGCTAGCACGCTCCTAATACAAAAAATTTAATTGCTCTAACTCTAAAAACTCAAAAACTCTATCCCCAAAACAGATTGACAAAATTCAGAAAATTATCAAAATTTTGATCGAAAAATTTTGGTTTTTTCCAACTTCTACCTAGTCTTTTCTCACGCAATTTCTCTAGTTAGGGGGATCGAACTACGTAGCTACTCCCTATATAAAAGCTTTTTGCTGTTCGGAAAAGCTCGGATATCCAAAAATTTGGGGGTCTAAAATTTTGTCAAAAATCAGTAACTTTCGACAAAATTTTGGTGTTTCTTGGGTCTAAATAGGAGATAAGTAATATATATTAAGGACAATAATCTATTAGCAGTCGTTAATTACTTTTACTATACCCTCCTTTGCACCAAAATACCCGAATTAAGACCCTTAACTCGGAAATTTGTAATCGATGGAGGGTACAATCGGACCGCGCCAATCGTGCCCCCCACCACTTAAGTTTTAATGAAATAGTACCCGAACGATACTAAAATTGTTTCAACGATACCCAACAGTCGTTGTGGATGTTGTCCCTATGTCCCTGTTGAGTGTGGAACACGTCGGTCAGCTTGCCACTCTACCCTCCGGTCACCGGCAAAATCACCATTAACGTGCTTAAACACTCAAATTACACTCGAGGGAGGGTATCCAACCCTTCACCAAAACACACAATCTTTCTATCAGAAACGATATAAATTAATCTGAAACAACAACAAATAGGAAGGTCAGATCACATCTCGTCCGGAAATAACATATAAACTGTCACTTTACGTTTTTTACTGTTTTTGGTCTTTTTTGGATTTTTTTACTGTTTTTTTTTGTTTTTTTTTTGTTTTCAAATAAAATTGTTTTTGGCTTTTTGTTGATTATACACTATTTTTGTTTGGTTTTACGCTTTCTCTTTAATTGATTTTGGTCCCGGGACCTTGGGACAAGCGGGCTCATGACTTCCCACCTAACCCTCCGGCCCCCGGAATTTTCGGTGTTAACTAAGTTAAAAAGCTAAATAGTACCAGACGGAGGGTACGCACCTTCCCCCTAGTACAATACAGGTCATTAAGGCCTCTAACTCGGGCATACGACCGGAGCGGAGGGTTCGTCGCTGAAACGCTTGCTGATCATGATGGTCTTATGCCTTTGACAGGCCCACCCAGGAGCGCCATAAAAACGTCTATGTAACATTCGCCCAAATACTACACAGCGACGGAGCGTAGAAAAAGTACCTATTAACGACTGGCAGGCGTCAGTTACCTTAATCCTACTCGTTTTTCACCGTCTCGACCTTGCCAGTTGATTTTCTGGTCTGTTTAGGGCTAAGTAAAAAGTTACTCTTTTTAGGCCATCAGTCAAACGACTTTTGATCAGCTTTCGTTTACATGCGAACACAACCACATAGCTGAGTCTCGGATCCTCAGACTACGTGATTGCCATTAAAAACACGGCTCGAACAACCTATTTTAACATGTTTTTGTGTGACAGTTCTATATTAAATCCATTGGAGATGGATTGACCCTTTCCTCTTTCTAGCTACTCATATTCTAAAATATCAAATTATACCGGTGTTAATTCAGACTTCTACGACATCCAAGTAGCTACAAAGTTAGTTTTATATAGTCCCTTTACATAAAACAGTCTCTGGGGGACCAAGCCTCCGCTCCCGTAATCTTCCTGAGATAACGTTCTTATCTCTTCCAATTTATGGCACGTGAGGGTTCCGTGGAATATTCCTTCCCCACTGAAGCTTCCTTCTCCACCAACTTCCGCAGCTAAGAGTCTTATCTAGTGTTGTTGCCACGATAAGAGGCTTCGTGTTTTTCGTCTCTTGTGCCACCGTTTTCCACAATATTTGTCGTTGTTCTGTTTTTTCGTCGTTTTTCGTCAAAATGGCCGTCTTTTTTGTATTTCTGAGAAATATCCACAATTCAATCGAAACTTTAAAAATAAGAATTCTAGAATATTCCTACCCTCCTTCGCAATACTTTTTCGTTAATAAGGCCTTTATTCGTTTTTTTCTCGTGTAGCCGGAAGGTTGCGCTGTGCCTATCTGGCAGAATGGCATAGGGCTACAAGCCGAGCCTGGGATTATTCCACAAGGGGTTAGGGAGTCAACTACGTTACATCCCGCAGGAGCTACCTACCAACAGCCCATGGGACGAACGTCAAACCCTCTGGTTGCTTCTGATCGATCCTGTGGAGGTGTCGTGGCTCTAAAACAGAAAAAAAAAACATTTTCTGTACTGTAGTAAATATCAGTCATTTAATCTGAAAAACTTTCTGCCAAGGAAACACGCGAGTCGTTAGGTATTATCTTGACGTTAGGTACTCCTTGTTGTTTTTCCTCAGCTTGACGGGGCGGTTAAGGGTAAAAAAGGAAAATTGACTGGATGAAAAGGGACTGAACTAACCCATTATAAAGGCCTACAATTTTATAGACGAAGAAAAATTTATTACATATTCAGTTTCAAAACAAATATTAAATCTAGCTAACTCGCTGAAAATTCGAGCTCTGAAAGCGGCTCACCAACAGACTCCCCAGACCAGGAACTCCTACCCAAAGACCGGAGATCTATTTGACAGACCCGTCTCTAAAACCCCTCAAAGGGTGCTCGACAAACAAGCACGAACATCCAACATATCACATCTATCACATCTATTTATCAAAAAAATCAAGCTAAAAAGAAAAATATCAAAAATTCTCTAGAAAAAACTAAAGCCATCATCACAAATAAGACTAGTTTTAAAAACAGGCCCTAGACAATAAATTGTGAAATAAGCATCGGAAGTAATTTGAGAAGCGGTAACAATTACCTTGGCAGAAACCTTATAAGCCAAAACAAAATCAACAAGGTTTTAGTTTTTTACCTGGACCTCAAAACACAAAGTTTTTGCTCATCAAACGAAACCAATTGGGGCAACTAAGTCAATATATTAAAGCAAAATTTCTAATAAGCCCGAAGAAAGAAAAAATTGAAAAACTTAAGACAAATAAGAAGTTATTAAGCCCCCCCTCGCCCTCTAAACACAGATACGCACACTGACATACACTTTTCTTAGCTCTTCAGAGGACGCAATATGAGGCCAATAAGCCGATATAATGTACTAGTTGAAGGGCTTTTGTGCACAAAGCACAGGGAATTTTCCACCCTCAGTTATTTGTTCTTAAGGGATGTTTTACCTCTACTGTAGTTCAGTGTGCAATCGCAAGCAATTCTTCATGTGCACTTGTTCATTTTGTTCATAGTTCATAGCTTACATTTTTCCGTGTTTGGCCTGAAACTATAGTCTTTTTCTGATAGATTTTTCTAAGGTCTCGGAGCACTATCTTGTAGTCGTCGGCTAGGTTTTTATCATCTAATACCGAACGTTTATTTTGCATTCAAGCTTTTTTACTAGCGTCTCTATTGTTTCAACAAAAAGCGGACATAAAAATGAAATTTCCGTAAAAAAGATAACTCGGTTTACTGTAGGCGCAATGAGTATATTTGTACAACTCCGGGTGGTTCGAAAAAACGTGATTCAGTATAGTTTTCTTTTTAGCGAACTAAATGCATTACTAAAATCTAATTTAAGTAAAACTCAGCACTTCGAGTTGTCATCACGCTCTATCAAATTTAAAAAGGAGTGTGCAGCAATTTCAGCTAGTTTAGTATATCAACCTGCTTGATAGCTCGCAAAAAAAATTTGTCGCTCTGCGAGAACCTTGCTTCCTGCGCATTTAGACAGGATGCGTCTGAGCTAGTTGTCGACGACAATAGGTCGCAAACCACCGTCTGTTTTTAATAGGGCGATAAATTGGTTCCAAAAAAAGTCTCAGCTCTTCGGGTAGTATGTCTTCTTCTATAAGATTTAGGAGCTAAGTGAGCCATTTCAAGAAATTGAACCCCGCATTGCCGATTGATTTGCTAATAAAGTCTTTAAAAACTTGGGCAACAAATTTTCCGGACTGGTTTTCGAACCATTTGGAAAATACATAACTGCTTTGTACACCTCGAACTCAGTTACGAAACAACTATCGACTTTTACGTGTTGGGGCATTTATATCAGGTCTTTTTGGGTGTTTATCATCACTAGAGTTATCATCACAAATTAGACTAGTTTTAAAAACAGGCCGAGACAATAAAATGTGAAATTAGCTTAGGAAGTAATTTGAGAAGCGGTAACAATTACCTTGGCAGAAACCTTATCAGCCAAAAAAAATCAACAAAGTTTAAGATTTATCATAAGGCCCCCTCACCCTCAAAACTCAAAAAACACAGACACGCACACACACATACACATTTGTTGCTCTTCAGAGGACGCAATATGAGGCCAAGAAGCCGATATAATGTACTAGTAGATGGGCTTTTGTGCGCAAAGCACAAGGAGCTTTCCACCGTCAGTTTTTGTTCTTTAGGGAAGTTTTGCCTCTACTGTAGTTCAGTGTGCAATCGCAAGCAATTCTTCATATGCACTTGTTCTTTAGTTCATAATTCATAGCTTAGATTTTTCGATAGTCTTTTTCTGATAGATTTTCCTAAGGTCTCATAGCAATATCTTGTCGTCGTCGGCTAGGTTTCCATCATCTAATACCAAACGTTTATTTTGCATTCAAGTTTTTTTTACTAGCGTCTCTATTGTTTCAGAGGGCATAAAAATGGAATTTCCGTAAGAAAGACAACTCGTTTTACTGTAGGCGCAATGAGTATATTTGTACTATCAAATTTATAAAGGAGTGTGCATCAATTTCAGCTAGTTTAGTATATCAACCTCCTTGATAGCTCCCAAAAAAAATTTGTCGCTCTGCGAGAGCCTTGCTTCCTGTGCATTTAGAGGGGATGCGTCTGAGCGTGTTGTCGACGACAATAGGTCGCAAATCTCCTTCTATTTTTGAGAGGGCGATAAGTTGGCTCCAAAAAAAAGTTCTCAGCTGTTCGGGTAATATATTTTCTTCTATAAGATTTCGGAGCTAAGTGAGCCATTTCAAGAAATTGAACCCCGCATTGCCGATTGATTTGCTAATAAAGTCATTAAAAACTTGGGCAACAATCTTTTCTGGACTGGATTTCGAACCATTTGGAAAATACATAACTGCTTGGTACACCTGGAACTCAGTTACAAAACAACCCTCAACGTTAACGTGTTGGGGTATTTACATCGGCTCTTTTTGAGTGTTTAGGTACCAGTTTTTTATAGATAGGAATCAAAAAAATTCTAATCTTGCCATCTGGAGCAGTCAGTTTTATTCCTCCCTTTATATTTCCCCTATCGAGCTTGCTGCTGATTAGCTTTATTCTCTGCCCGAGATCTGCATGGGGCCGCTTGACCCTTGAATAAGAGGTTTAGGCAGTGAAACAAAATTGGCTCCAATTTTTTTGTTTAAAATAGAACTCATAGCTGTAGTTTGCTTACGACCACTTCTACTGTGTTGTTCAAGAAAAAATAAAAAGGACGTCAGAAAAACCAGCCAAAAAGTAAAATTTTCTAGATCGTAGAAAATATCATTTATTTAATCCGAAAAACTTTCTGCCATGGGAACACGCGAGTCGTTAGGTACTATCTTGAGTAGCGAACATTAGAAATGGCTGTTTTTACACAATTTTTTTAAGAACTAAGTCATCACCAATTGAAACATTATTGACCGATTTCAAATTAGCAAACATAAGACAATGAAACCATTGGATTTTTGTTAAATCGCTAAAAACTATTTTTACTCAATTGATATGATACCAATTAGAACAACAACGAAAGTGTATCTAATTTAAGAGTCCTGAAACTTTCAAACATTCATTGCATGTACACTCCTTGTTGTTTTTCCTCAGCTTGACGGCGCGGTTAAGGGTTAAAAAAGTAAAGTTGACTGGTTAAAGTAAATAAAAATGACAAAATAAAACCAAAGATTATCCAATTTAGAAGTCCTGAAAAATTTAAGCATTCTTTGCATGTACACTCCTTGTTGTTTTTCCTCAGTTTGACGGCGCGGTTAAGGGTTAAAAAAGGGAAATTGACTGGATAAAAGGGGACTGATCTAACCCATTATAAAAGGCTACAGTTTTATGGACGAAGAAAAAAAATATTACAAATTCACTTTAAATACAAATATTAAATCTAGCTAACTCGCTGATAACTCGAGCTCAGAAAGCGGCTCACCACCAGACTCCCCAAACCAGGAACTCTCTCCCGCAGACCGGAGACCTATTTGACAGACCCGTCTCTAAAACCCCTCAAAGGGCGCTCGACAAACAGGCACAAACATCAAACATATCACATCCAATTAAAAAATTCATCAGAACAATTGAGCTAAAAGGACGAATATCAAAAATCTCCAGAAAAAAAAATAGAGCTATCATCACAAATAAGACTAGTTTTAAAAACAGGCCGAGACAATAAATTGTGAAATTAGCATGGTAAATAATTTGAGAAGCGGTAACAATGACCTTGGCAGAAACCTTATCAGCCAAAAAAAATCAACAAACTTTGAGATTTATCAAAAGGCCCTCCGCCCTTAAAACTCAAAAAATACTTTTTGCTCGTCAAACGAAACCAATTGGGGCAACTAAGTCAATATAATAAAGCAAAAAAACCTAAATGCATTACTAAAATCTAATTTAAGTAAAACTCAGGACTTCGAGTTGTCATCACGATCTATCAAATTTAAAAAGGAGTGTGCAGCAATTTCAGCTAGTTTAGTATATCAACCTCCTTGATAGCTCCCAAAAAAAATTGTCGCTCTGCGAGAGCCTTGCTTCCTGCGCATTTAGACGGGATGCGTCTGAGCGTGTTGTCGACGACAATAGGTCGCAAATCTCCGTCTGTTTTTAGGAAGGCGATAAGTTGGTTCCAAAAAAAGGTCTCAGCTGTTCGGGTAATATATCTTCTTCTATAAGATTTAGGAGCTAAGTGAGCCATTTCAAGAAATTGAACCCCGCATTGCCGATTGATTTGCAAATAAAGTCTTTAAAAACTTGGGCAGCAATCTTTTCCGGACCGGCTTTCGAACCATTTGGTAAATACATAACTGCTTTGTACACCTCGAACTCAGTTACGAAACAACTATCGACGTTTACGTGTTAAGGCATTTATATCAGGTCTTTTTGGGTGTTTGGGTGTTTAGGTACCAGTTTTTTATAGTTAAAAATTAAAAAATTTCGATCTTGCCATCTGAAGCAGTCAGTTTTATTCCTCCCTTTATGTTTTCCCCTATCGAGCTTGCTGCTGATTAGCTTTTTTCTCTGCTCGAGATCTGCATGGGGCCGCTTGACTCTTGATGAAGGGGTTTAGGCAGTGAAAGAAAATTGGCTCCAATTCTTTTGTTTAATATAGAGCTCATAGCTGTAGTTTGCTTACGACCACTTCTCCTGTGTTGTTCAAGACAAAATAAAAACGACGTCAGAAAAACCAGCCAATAAGTAACATTTTCTATACTGTAGAAAATATCATTCATTTAATCCGAAAGACTTTCTGCCAAGGGAACACGCGAGTCGTTAGGTACTATCTTGAGTACTCGAACATTAGAAATGGCTGTTTTTACACAATTTTTTTAGAACTAAGTCATCACCAATTGAAACATTATTGACCGATTTCAAATTAGCAAACATAAAAAAATGAAACTATTGGATTTTTGTTAAGTCATTAAAATTTACATTTACTCAATTGATATGATACCAATTAGAACAACAACCAAAGTTTATCCAATTTAGGAGTCCTGAAAGTTTTAAGCATTCGTTGCATGTACACTCTTTGTCGTTTTTCCTCAGCTTGACGGCGCGGTTAAGGGTTAAAAAAGTAAAGTTGACTGGATAAACCCATTATAAAAGGGCTACAATTTTCTAGACGAAGAAAATTTGTTACAAATTTAGTTTAAATACAATTATTAAATCTAGCTAACTCGCTGAAAACTCGAGCTCAGAAAGCGGCTCACCACCAGACTCCCTAAACCAGGATTTCCTTTCCGCAAACCGGAGACCTATTTGACCGACCCGTCTCTAAAACCCTTCAAAGGGCGCTCGACAAACATGCACAAACATCAAACATATCACATCTAATTGATAAGTTTATCAAAACAATTAAGCTAAAAGGAAAAATATCAAAAATCTCTAGAAAAAAACTAGAGTTATCATCACAAATAAGACTAGTTTTAAAAACAGGCCGAGACAATAAAATGTGAAGTTAGCTTGGGAAGTAATTTGAGAAGCGATAAAAGTTACCTTGGCAGAAACCTTATCAGCCAAAAAAAATCAACAAAGTTTAAGATTTATCAAAAGGCCCCCTCACCCTCAAAACTCAAAAAATACTTTTCGCTCGTCAAACGAAACAAATTGGGGCAACTAAGTCAAAATAATAAGGCAAAAAACCTAATAAGCTCGAAGAAAGAAAAAATTGAAAAATTTACGACAAATAAGAAGTTATTAAGCCCCCCCCCCCCGCCCTCAAAACACAGACACGCACACACACATACACGTTTGTAGCTCTTCAGAGGACGCAGTACTGGCCAATAAACCGATATAATGTACAAGTAGAAGGTTTTTGTGCACAGATCACAAAGAACTTTCCACCGTCAGCTGTTTGTTCTTTAGCGAAGTTTTGCCTCTACTGTAGTTTCATATTTTTTCAATATCCTATTTTTTCGATAAAGTTTTTGACAGCAGCAGACAATTGTTAATCTGTAAGATCATAGGCGGCGGCAGTAGTGATATTTCTATTAACCAATCTTTGTACGAATCCATTTGGGGTATTATAAATTTAATTATAGGTTATTACACATTTTCAAACTCCATAACTATATATTTTTCAATCCATAACAGGACATGCGTACAGGAGTATTAATAGGATCATAGATTTTTACAAATCCAGTTTTGCTTTTTGACCTTGTTTATTTGCAAATTCTACTTAAAGTTGCAGAAAAGCATGAGGCCCAAATCAGCTTGGGTTTTCTCAATTTTATTCACTTCATATTTGAAAAGCAGTTGTTTTTCTTTCTCGCACGTTTTGATTAGGGAGAATTTATCCACATTGAAATGCCTAGTGTTTCTATCGGTCCAGTCTAACAACGCATTTAACTCCCCCTTGACTATCCATTGAGGTTAAATTCTCGCTTAGAATTTTGGCATCATCGGCGAAAACAGGGAAAACAATCGAGTGCGCCTTTTCGGAAGTTCGTTAACAAAAACAATAAATAGTATGGGCTTCAAAATAATTCCATGCAGAAGATTGTAAATAATTTTTATTGGTTTTGAGTATACTGATTTTATGCGTATAATTAATGCACGATTTGTTAGATAGGATTCGAATAATTTCAGGAGCTGTTTTCTGATTCTGGTTTCATAGAGTTTTTTCAAAAACAGACCATGCTCCACTCTGTTAGAAGCCTTAATGTAGTCCGTAAAAATCACATCAAAATAATTTTGATTTTCGATGCCCTGGTATACTTTTTGCAAACTTTGAGTTATTGGAAAATCATTGATCGTCTTCCTAAAATCACACTGGGCACATGAAAAAAACAAGTAATGATCACAGAGTCGTCTAAAAACAATCCCTTCTAAAATTTTAGAAACTATTGATAACAAACACACCAGTCGGTAATTTTCAATATTATAATTATTGCGTCTTTTAGTTTATAAGGCTTATCACTGCTTGTTTCCAACCGTTAGGAAAAATAGCTGTTTGGAAAATTTTTCTGAATAACTGTGATAGAGAATGAGGAAGAGTAATACACAATTGTTTAAACAGTATCGATGCAATTTTGTGAGGTTCTTTACTCTAGTTTATGTACAAGTTCATGCAAATTTCAATTATTTCCTTTTCTGAAAAATTAACATTAGTTAGAAATTTTACGCAATCATTGCAACTCTCCCCTTCACTGATTTTTGTCGACACTAACTACACTGAAGCGGAAAAAATTGAAAATGGTTCTGCTTATCCTTTGTTTGTCTCATCGGGGACATTCTCGTAAAACATTTATCGCGGGAAATTTGGTTTCCTAATTACTTTAAAATACACAAATAATTTTGAAGACACTCGTTCTGCAGCCAGCTCTTGTTCGTTTTCAATTTTGTCAATTTCCGCACTAGTTTTGACTAAATTTACTAATGAGCTGCTCTTGGCATAAAGATCTAGAAACTTCTACCGCGCAGTTTAAAAGCACCTTAAGTAATGCAAAAACTTTGCGTTTATCACAGTGGCAGCGACATTCTGTGTTCTGTTTTCTTTTGTACTTTCTGCGATTTTGCGGCCTTGAATCTGTCTGTTTTACCACAACTCTAGAACTTTATAAGAGTTCGACCAACAAAAAAAGGCCTAAATTTTGTTACGTTCAATGTTTTTCGCAACTCTGCAAAAAAGTTTTTACTTTTTACGCAACTTATAAAAAAAATTTTTCGCAGTTAAATATAATGTTAGACTAGACCGATTGAAATGCCTAGTGTTTCTATCGGTCCAGTCCCCCCTTGAATATCGATTGAGGTTAAATTCTTGCTTAGAATTTTGGCATCATCGGCGAAAACAGGGAAAACAATCGAGTGCGCCTTTTCGGAAGTTCGTTAACAAAAACAATAAATAGTATGGGCTCCAAAATAATTCCATGCAGGACATTGTAATAATTTTTATTGGTTTTGAGTATACTGGTTTTATGCGTATAATTAATGCACGATTTGTCAGATAGGATTCGGATAATTTTAGGAGCTGTTTTCTGATTCTGGTTTCATAGAGTTTTTTCAAAAACAGACCATGCTCCACTCTGTTAAAAGCCTTAATGTAGTCCGTAAAGGTCACATCAAAATATTTTTGATTTTCCATGCCCTGGTATACTTTTTGCAATCTTTGAGTTAATGGAAAATCATTGATCGTCTTCCTAAAATCAAACTGGACACATGAAAAAAAATCAGGTAATGATCACAGAGTCGTCTAAAAACAATCCCTTCTAAAATTTTAGAAACTATTGATAACAAACATACCAGTCGGTAATTTTTAATATTATATTTATTGCGTCTTTTAGTTTATAAGGCTTATCACTGCTTGTTTCCAACCGTTAGGAAAAATAGCTGTTTGGAAAATTTTTCTGAATAACTGTGATAGAGAATGAGGAAGAGTAATACACAATTGTTTAAACAGTATCGATGCAATTTTGTGAGGTTCTTTACTCTAGTTTATGTACAAGTTCATGCAAATTTCAATTATTTCCTTTTCTGGAAAATTAACATTAGTTAGAAATTTTACGCAATCATTGCAACTCTCCCCTTCACTGATTTTTGTCGACACTAACTACACTGAAGCGGAAAAAATTGAAAATGGTTCTGCTTATCCTTTGTTTGTCTCATCGGGGACATTCTCGTAAAACATTTATCGCGGGAAATTTGGTTTCCTAATTACTTTAAAATACACAAATAATTTTGAAGACACTCGTTCTGCAGCCAGCTCTTGTTCGTTTTCAATTTTGTCAATTTCCGCACTAGTTTTGACTAAATTTACTAATGAGCTGCTCTTGGCATAAAGATCTAGAAACTTCTACCGCGCAGTTTAAAAGCACCTTAAGTAATGCAAAAACTTTGCGTTTATCACAGTGGCAGCGACATTCTGTGTTCTGTTTTCTTTTGTACTTTCTGCGATTTTGCGGCCTTGAATCTGTCTGTTTTACCACAACTCTAGAACTTTATAAGAGTTCGACCAACAAAAAAAGGCCTAAATTTTGTTACGTTCAATGTTTTTCGCAACTCTGCAAAAAAGTTTTTACTTTTTACGCAACTTATAAAAAAATTTTTTCGCAGTTAAATATAATGTTAGACTAGACCGATTGAAATGCCTAGTGTTTCTATCGGTCCAGTCCCCCCTTGAATATCGATTGAGGTTAAATTCTTGCTTAGAATTTTGGCATCATCGGCGAAAACAGGGAAAACAATCGAGTGCGCCTTTTCGGAAGTTCGTTAACAAAAACAATAAATAGTATGGGCTCCAAAATAATTCCATGCAGGACATTGTAATAATTTTTATTGGTTTTGAGTATACTGGTTTTATGCGTATAATTAATGCACGATTTGTCAGATAGGATTCGGATAATTTTAGGAGCTGTTTTCTGATTCTGGTTTCATAGAGTTTTTTCAAAAACAGACCATGCTCCACTCTGTTAAAAGCCTTAATGTAGTCCGTAAAGGTCACATCAAAATATTTTTGATTTTCCATGCCCTGGTATACTTTTTGCAATCTTTGAGTTAATGGAAAATCATTGATCGTCTTCCTAAAATCAAACTGGACACATGAAAAAAAATCAGGTAATGATCACAGAGTCGTCTAAAAACAATCCCTTCTAAAATTTTAGAAACTATTGATAACAAACATACCAGTCGGTAATTTTTAATATTATATTTATTGCGTCTTTTAGTTTATAAGGCTTATCACTGCTTGTTTCCAACCGTTAGGAAAAATAGCTGTTTGGAAAATTTTTCTGAATAACTGTGATAGAGAATGAGGAAGAGTAATACACAATTGTTTAAACAGTATCGATGCAATTTTGTGAGGTTCTTTACTCTAGTTTATGTACAAGTTCATGCAAATTTCAATTATTTCCTTTTCTGAAAAATTAACATTAGTTAGAAATTTTACGCAATCATTGCAACTCTCCCCTTCACTGATTTTTGTCGACACTAACTACACTGAAGCGGAAAAAATTGAAAATGGTTCTGCTTATCCTTTGTTTGTCTCATCGGGGACATTCTCGTAAAACATTTATCGCGGGAAATTTGGTTTCCTAATTACTTTAAAATACACAAATAATTTTGAAGACACTCGTTCTGCAGCCAGCTCTTGTTCGTTTTCAATTTTGTCAATTTCCGCACTAGTTTTGACTAAATTTACTAATGAGCTGCTCTTGGCATAAAGATCTAGAAACTTCTACCGCGCAGTTTAAAAGCACCTTAAGTAATGCAAAAACTTTGCGTTTATCACAGTGGCAGCGACATTCTGTGTTCTGTTTTCTTTTGTACTTTCTGCGATTTTGCGGCCTTGAATCTGTCTGTTTTACCACAACTCTAGAACTTTATAAGAGTTCGACCAACAAAAAAAGGCCTAAATTTTGTTACGTTCAATGTTTTTCGCAACTCTGCAAAAAAGTTTTTACTTTTTACGCAACTTATAAAAAAAATTTTTCGCAGTTAAATATAATGTTAGACTAGACCGATTGAAATGCCTAGTGTTTCTATCGGTCCAGTCCCCCCTTGAATATCGATTGAGGTTAAATTCTTGCTTAGAATTTTGGCATCATCGGCGAAAACAGGGAAAACAATCGAGTGCGCCTTTTCGGAAGTTCGTTAACAAAAACAATAAATAGTATGGGCTCCAAAATAATTCCATGCAGGACATTGTAATAATTTTTATTGGTTTTGAGTATACTGGTTTTATGCGTATAATTAATGCACGATTTGTCAGATAGGATTCGGATAATTTTAGGAGCTGTTTTCTGATTCTGGTTTCATAGAGTTTTTTCAAAAACAGACCATGCTCCACTCTGTTAAAAGCCTTAATGTAGTCCGTAAAGGTCACATCAAAATATTTTTGATTTTCCATGCCCTGGTATACTTTTTGCAATCTTTGAGTTAATGGAAAATCATTGATCGTCTTCCTAAAATCAAACTGGACACATGAAAAAAAATCAGGTAATGATCACAGAGTCGTCTAAAAACAATCCCTTCTAAAATTTTAGAAACTATTGATAACAAACATACCAGTCGGTAATTTTTAATATTATATTTATTGCGTCTTTTAGTTTATAAGGCTTATCACTGCTTGTTTCCAACCGTTTGGAAAAATAGCTGTTTGGAAAATTTTTCTGAATAACTGTGATAGAGAATGAGGAAGAGTAATACACAATTGTTTAAACAGTATCGATGCAATTTTGTGAGGTTCTTTACTCTAGTTTATGTCCAAGTTCATGCAAATTTCAGTTATTTCCTTTTCTGAAAAATTAACAGTAGTTAGAAATTTTACGCAATCATTGCCACTCTCCCCTTCACTGATTTTTGCCGACACTAAATACACTGAAGCGGAAAAAATTGAAAATGGTTCTGCTTATCCTTTGTTTGGCTCATCGGGAACATTCTCGTAAAACATTTACCGCGGGAAATTTGGTTTCCTAATTACTTTAAAATACACAAATAATTTTGAAGACACTCGTTCTGCAGCCAGCTCTTGTTCGTATTCATTTTTGTCAATTTCCGCACTAGTTTTGACTAAATTTTTTAATGAGCTGCTCTTGGCAGAAAATTCTAGAAACTTCTATCGCACAGTTTAAAGGCACTTTAAGTAATGCAAAAACTTTGCGTTTATCACAGTGGCAGCGACATTCTGTGTTCTGTTTTCTTTTGTACTTTCTGCGATTTTGCGGCATTGAACCTGTCTGTTTTACCACAACTCTAGAACTTTATAAGAGTTCGACCAACAAAAAAAGGCTTAAATTTCGTTACGTTCAATGTTTCTCGCAACTCATCGAAAAAAACTTTTACTTTTTACGCAACTTATAAAAAAAAATTTCGCAGTTAAATGTGTTGTTAGACTGGACCGATTGAAATGCCTAGTGTTTCTATCGGTCCAGTCCCCCCTTGAATATCCATTGAGGTTAAATTCTCGCTTAGAATTTTGGCATCATCGGCGAAAACAGGGAAAACAATCGTGTGCGCCTTTTCGGAAGTTCGTTAACAAAAACAATAAATAGTATGGGCTCCAAAATAATTCCATGCAGGACATTGTTAATAACTTTTATTGGTTTTGAGTATACTGATTTTATGCGTATAATTAATGCACGATTTGTCAGATAGGATTCGGATAATTTTAGGAGCTGTTTTCTGATTCTGGTTCCATAGAGTTTTTTCAAAAACAGACCATGCTCCACTCTGTTAAAAACCTTAATGTAGTCCGTAAAGGTCACATCAAAATATTTTTGATTTTCGATGCCCTCGTAAAACCAAATTTCCCGGTAAATGTTTTACGAGAATGTCCCCAATGAGACAAACAAAGGTAAAGCAGAACACTTTTCAATTTTTTCCGCTTCTGTGGTATACTTTTTGCAGTTTATACATTTTGCAAACTTTGAGTTAATAGAAAATCATTGATCGTCTTCCTAAAATCAAACTGACAACATGAAAAAAATCAGGTAATGATCACAGAGTCGTCGAAAAACAATCCCTTCTAAAATTTTAGAAAGTATTGATAACAAACATACCAGTCGGTAATTTTTAATATTATATTTATTGCATCTTTTAGTTTATAAGGCTTATCACTGCTTGTTTCCAACCGTTTGGAAAAATAGCTGTTAGGAAAATTTTTCTGAATAACTGTGATAGAGAATGAGGAAGAGTAATACACAATTGTTTAAACAGTATCGATGCAATTTTGTGAGGTTCTTTACTCTAGTTTATGTCCAAGTTCATGCAAATATCAATTATTTCCTTTTCTGAAAAATTAACCGTAGTTAGAAATTTTACGCAATCATTGCTTCTCTCCCCTTCACTGATTTTTGTCGACACTAAATACACAGAAGCGGAAAAAATTGAAAATTGTTCTGCTTTACCTTTGTTTGTCTCATTGGGGACATTCTCGTAAAACATTTACCGGGAAATTTGGTTTCCTAAATACTTTAAAATACACAAATAATTTTGAGGACACTTGTTTTGCAGCCAGCTCTTGTTCGTATTCACAAATAAGACTAGTTTTAAAAACAGGCCGAGACAATAAAATGTGAAATTAGCATGGGAAGTAATTTGAGAAGCGGTAAAAATTACCTTGGCAGAAACTTTATCAGCCAAAAAAAATCAACAAAGTTTAAGATTTATCAAAAGGCCCTCTCGCTCTCAAAACTCAAAAAACACTTTTTGCTTGTCAAACGAAACAAATTGGGGCAACTAAGTCAAAATAATAAAGCAAAAATCCTAATAAGCCCGAAGAAAGAAAAAAAAATGGGAAAACTTACGATAAATAAGAAGTTATTAAGCCCTCCTCGCCCTCAAAACACAGACACGCACACACACATACACCTTTGTAGCTCTTCAGAGGACGCAATATTGGCCAATAAACCGATATAATGTACTAGTAGAAGGCCTTTTGTGCACAGAGCTGCTTGTTCTTTAGGAAGTTTTGCCTCTACTGTAGTATTATATTTTTTCAATATCCTATTTTTTCGATAAAATTTTTGACAGCAGCAGACAGTTGTTAATCTGTAAGATCACAGGCGGCGGCAGTAGTGATATTTCGATTAACCAATCTTTGTACGAATCCATTTGGGGTATTATAAAGTTAATTATAGGTCATTACACATTTTCAAAATCCATAACAATATATTTTTCAATCCATAACAGGGACATGCGTACGTGAGTATTAATAGGATCATAGATTTATACAAATCCAGTTTTGCTTTTTGACCTTGTTTATTTGCAATTTCTACTTAAAGTTGCAGAAAAGCATGAGGCCCAAATCAGCTTGGGTTTTCTCAATTTTATTCACTTCATATTCGAAAAGCAGTTGTTTTTCTTTTTCGAACGCTTTGATTAGGGAGAATTTATCCACATTGAAATGCCTAGTGTTTCCATCGGTCCAGTCTAACAACGCATTTAACTCCCCCTTGAATATCCATTGAGGTTAAATCCTCGCTTAGAATTTTGGCATCGTCGGCGAAAACAGGGAAAACAGTCGTGTGCGCCTTTTTGGAAGATGGTTAACAAAAACAATAACTAATGAAAGCCCCAAAATAAATCCATGCAGGACATTGTTGATAATTTTCATTGGTTTTGAGTATACTGATTTTATGTATTGGTAAATTGATACAATTTAGTGTCAATTTAGTGTTACGTTTTATGCAAAAACAGTTCTGTTGGGGAGTTGTAGATTTATCAAAATGAATTTGGTTAACTCTTTCAAATGAATTTTGCTTAAGCTTTAATAAAAATCCAAGTTGGAATCGAATCCTGGAAATTTTATTATATTTATTGCGTCTTTTAGTTTATAAGGCTTATCACTGCTTGTTTCCAACCGCTTGGAAAAATAACTGTTTGGAAAATTTTTCTGAATAACTTTGATAGAGAATGAGGAAGAGTAATACACAATTGTTTAAACAGTATCGATGCAATTTTGTGAGGTTCTTTACTCTAGTTTATGTCCAAGTTCATGCAAATTTCAATTATTTCCTTTTCTGAAAAATTAACAGTAGTTAGAAATTTTACGCAATCATTGCAACTCTCCACTTCACTGATTTTTGTCGACACTAAATACATTGAAGCGGAAAAAATTGAAAATGGTTCTGCTTTTCCTTTGTTTGTCTCATCGGGGACATTCTCGTAAAACATTTATCGCGGGAAATTTGGTTTCCTAATTACTTTAAAATACACAAATAATTTTGAGGACACTCGTTCTGCAGCCAGCTCTTGTTCGTTTTCAATTTTGTCAATTTCCGCACTAGCTTTGACTAAATTTACTAATGAGCTGCTCTTGGCATAAAATTCTAGAAACTTCTACCGCGCAGTTTAAAGGCACTTTAAGTAATGCAAAAACTTTGCGTTAATCACAGTGGCAGCGACATTCTGTGTTCTGTTTTCTTTTGTACTTTCTGCGATTTTGCGACATTGAACTTGTCTGTTTTACCACAACTCTAGAACTTTATAAGAGTTCGACCAATAAAAAAAGGCTCAAATTTTGTTACGTTCAATGTTTCTTTTAACTCTGCAAAAAAAACTTTTACAGTAGTTATAAAAAAATTTCGCTGCAACAAATTCAATATTTCAACGTTAAGTTTTATTTTAATGAGTCAGTGATTCGAGAAGTTGCTAAATTAATTTTCCTCTCGAATGTTTTCATTTTTCACTACATGTATAACTTTTTCCACTAAAATTGAAACTAGAATACCTGTTGCTGTATTTTGGACAAAATCAATCGAATAAATCAAGTTAAACTCTTTCTCGCTGAGTAGCAGATGAAAAACTCGTCCAGTTCATTAGTGGAAAATTGAAATCCCCGTAAACTAATACTTCATCAAAATTGTTTTTGATTTTTGTTAACATTGAAACAGTTTTTCAATATCAGCATTCGTGGAGCGTAAGTAATGTTTGAGGGCGGTAAATGTCAGCATGCAATAAGTATATTCAATGTTAAAAAAATTACAAACAAACAGCAGAGGTAAATCAGAGCACTAAAAGAATCTAAAATGATCAATGAAATTCAAATAAGCAATTTAGTTGAATGTTGATCACGTTGATCACGTTTTTCGTGAGTTTAACATTCGATGGTGCATTTGCCTTCCTTTTACCCGAGGAAATGAAAAAAGATCGAAATTCAAACCGCCGAAAAAAAGTGTGAACCTGAACAAATTTAAAAAAGTTTTCCAGAAAAAAACTCAAAACAAATCATGACAACTTATATAAGAGTCCGAACTACGTTTATCGAATTAGAAATACCGGCATGGTCTGACATTCAAAGGCTTGATCCTTTGGGACATAATCCCCGCCTTACCACCACATTACTGGACCCACACTTTCATGAAAAATACCTTCATTTTAAAAGCAAGCAATTGATTCAAGTGGTTCCGTTAAAATTGTTGTAAGCTAGAAAAACAGAATCTAAAGTCCAGTCTTCCAGTCTGATAATGCTTACTTATCGCAAGCATAATTATCACAAGCGTAATGACATGTAACAATTTATATACTCTTGAGAGATGAGGGATTATTTTGTTAACACAGGATAATAACAAATAACCTCAAACTGATGTCATGATTGAGAATGCATTGAAATTGTATAAATTCAACACACGTATTCGCATATATTTGTGCATCTCTATTCTGAAAATTTTAAAAATTTTCTAAGCTGATGTGTACAGAATAATCCGAGAGCATAAAATGTGTCATACATACCATTCAATCAAAACCTAAAAATGACTGATAAAAATTAAAATTTCATTGCCAAAATTACGTAACAGTAAGTATGAAAGCTTTTTTCGAACTCAGCTACCAATTCTTGTTTTAACTTTTTGCTGTCTCAACCATTGAATATGGGGAGAGCTTTGTATTTGGGTGTATTTTTGTTTTTTTCTTTGTTTTTCAAGCAAAATCTGGTAAAACGAAAATTTATTTGACTTGTTTGAATTATATATCGTATTAAAGCCCTTTTAGTCATAATTCCATCTACTTTTTTTTATTTTTTATAGTGTTGAGAAAAATCGGTTTGAAATTTTTGATTTTTCGTCGAGCGAATATAGCTAGCGAACAGGCTGACAACAGCTGAATTTTGCCTAATTTGTGAACTTAAAACTTAATTTTAGGCAGGTAAAACTAGTTTTTGGAGTTTCTTAGCGCTTTTTTGGTCCAAAAAATTTTTGAAAAACCCAAAAATTTTCTGAAAAAAACTTGATTTTATTCATTTTTTCAATTAGTTTTTCTAGTATCTTTTCTCCAAAAGGTTTTGTCTAATTTGTTATTGTTTTCATGACTCTCTTTTATGCCAAAAATATACTTCTACGTCAGATTTTTTTCTCACACCAAGCAGAAAAAACTGCCTTAACTTGGAAAAAAAAACTTAACCGTAGTTTTCTACAGAAAATAATTCGAACAATCTGTACTACTTGCACAGTAACCAGCTCCTCTAATTTATTTTTAATTTGTTTCTAAATTACTGGTAAGCTGTAAGCTAATTTTGAATAATTTTAGTTTTATTTTGACATGAGAATTTGACAAGTGAACAAGTCCAAGAGTTCAAAGGATCGGGTCACTAGAAGCATTCACAGACAAGGCACAAACAACCAGGTTGTATCTCAAGAAAAAGGTTATCAATTGATGTTTATCTCTCAACATTAAACGATAGAAAACGAAACGTGAATTAATATAGTCCATGTATAACATGGCTATAATTGGAAAAAAACTGACATGTCACAATCAAACATAGTTCCAAAACGAAAAAATATATTAATTTGAAAACAAAAAACTAAAGAAAAAACTGAGAAAAATTTTCAAGAAAATTTTATTAAGTATTACGTAATTTAATGGTCCCTACAGTTGCATTATTTTGTTTGGTCAGAACTTTTTAGATTATTTTTCAGACATGTTTGTCAAGTTTTCAAGGTTGACTATCCTTCTGTTAATATCGTAGAAAAAATTCATCCCTGATGATGCACAAAATGAGTGAAAACATTTGAACTTTGAACTACCATTAGACAATTCTTTCAAACTCATTTTTATCCAAGTTTTATCACAATTATCATTCTAGGTTCGTAAAACAGATTTGGAAGAATTATCACGTCAAAATTGAAAAAATGTATCGGTTTCTTAACAAAATTGGTAGATTTGTACCATTTTCTACCATTTTGAAAACTTTCTACAGATTTGTTGGTTCTAGTCGTCGATGAGCCTGGTTATTTCTCTAAATTTTTTCTACAGCAGAGCTTTATAGTAGTTTTTCTCTGTCAATTCAAGTCAATATATAAATTGAATGCAGATTTTTGATCACTGCTATGTCTACATTGCTCCAACAGAACAGTTTTTGCATGAAACTTAACAATAAAGAGACAAATTGTTGGTAAATTTGTACCAATTAACCAAACAAATCCTCCAAAAAAAATTAGCGTTTTCCAGCAGATTTCTTTTAATTTCCCTTTGGAGGAATTTATTGGTAAATTGATACAATTTAGTGTCAATTTAGTGTTACGTTTTATGCAAAAACAGTTCTATTGGGGAATTGTAGATTTATCAAAATGAGTTTGGTTAACTCTTTCAAATGAATTTTCCTTAAGCTTTAATAAAAATCCAAGTTGGAATCGAATCCTGGAAGTTTTATTATATTTATTGCGTCTTTTACTTTATAAGGCTTATCACTGCTTGTTTCCAACCGTTTGGAAAATTTTTCTGAATAACTGTGATAGAGAATGAGGAAGAGTAATACACAATTGTTTAAACAGTATCGATGCAATTTTGTGAGGTTCTTTACTCTAGTTTATGTCCAAGTTCATGCAAATTTCAATTATTTCCTTTTCTGAAAAATTAACAGTAGTTAGAAATTTTACGCAATCATTGCAACTCTCCCCTTCACTGATTTTTGTCGACACTAAATACACTGAAGCGGAAAAAATTGAAAATAGTTCTGCTTATCCTTTGTTTGTCTCATCGGGGACATTCTCGTAAAACATTTACCGCGGGAAATTTGGTTTCCTAATTACTTTAAAATACACAAAAATTTTGAAGACACTCGTTCTGCAGCCAGCTCTTGTTCGTTTTCAATTTTGTCAATTTCCGCACTAGTTTTGACTAAATTTACTAATGAGCTGCTCTTGGCATAAAATTCTAGAAACTTCTACCGCGCAGTTTAAAGGCACTTTAAGTAATGCAAAAACTTTGCATTTATCACAGTGGCAGCGACATTCTGGGTTCTGTTTTCTTTTGTACTTTCTGCGATTTTCCGGCATTGAACCTGTCTGTTTTACCACAAATCTAGAACCTTATAAGAGTTCCACCAGCAAAAAAAGGCTTAAATTTCGTTACGTTCAATTTTTCTCGCAACTCTGCAAAAAAAAATTTTTACTTTTTACGCAACTTATAAAAAAAAATTTCGCTGCAACAAAGTCAATATTTCAACGTTAAGTTTTATTTTAATAAGGCAGTGATTCGAGAAGTTGCTAAATTAATTTTCCTCTCGAATGTTTTCATTTTTCACTACATGTATAACTTTTCCCACTAAAATTGAAATTAGAATACCTGTTGCTGTATTTTGGACAAAATCAATCGAATAAATCAAGTTAAACTCTTTCTCGCTGAGTAGCAGATGAAAAACTCGTCCAGTTCATTAGTGGAAAATTGAAATCCCCGTAAACTAATACTTCATCAAAATTGTTTTTGATTTTTTGTTAACATTGAAACAGTTTTTCAATATCAGCAATCGTGGAGCGTAAGTAATGTTTGAAAGCGGTAAATGTCAGCAAGCAATAAGTATATTCAATGTTAAAAAAATTACAAACAAACAGCAGAGGTAAATCAGATCACTAAAAGAATCTAAAATGTTCAATGAAATTCAAATAAGCAATTTAGTTGGATGTTGATCACGTTGATCACGTTTTTCGTGAGTTTAACATTCGATGGTGCATTTGCCTTCCTTTTACCCGAGGAAATGAAAAAAGATCAAAATTCAAACCGCCAAAAAAAAGTGTGAACCTGAACAAATTTAAAAAAGTTTTCCAGAAAAAAACTCAAAACAAATCATGACAACTTATATAAGAGTCTGAACTACGTTTATCGAATTAGAAATACCGGCATGGTCTGACATTCAAAGGCTTGATCCTTTGGGACAGAATCCCCGCCTTACCACCACATTACTGGACCCACACTTTCATGAAAAATACCTTCGTTTTAAAAGCAAGCTATCAATTGATTCAAGTGGTTCCGTTAAAATTGTTGTAAGCTAGAAAAACAGAATCTAAAGTCCAGTCTTCCAGTCTGATAATGCTTACTTATCGCAAGCATAATTATCACAAGCGTAATGACATGTAACAATTTATATACTCTTGAGAGATGAGGGATTATTTTGTTAACACAGGATAATAACAAATAACCTCAAACTGATGTCATGATTGAGAATGCATTGAAATTGTATAAATTCAACACACGTATTCGCATATATTTGTGCATCTTTTTTCTGAAAATTTTAAAAATTTTCTAAGCTGATGTGTAAAGAATAATCCGAGAGCATAAAATGTGTCATACATACCATTCAATCAAAACCTAAAAATGACTGATAAAAATTAAAATTTCATTGCCAAAATTACGTAACAGTAAGTATGAAAGCTTTTTTCGAACTCAGCTACCAATTTTTGTTTTAACTTTTTGCTGTCTCAACCATTGAATATGGGGAGAGCTTTGTATTCGGGTGTATTTTTGTTTTTTTCTTTGTTTTTCAAGCAAAATCAGGTAAAACGAAAATTTATTTGACTTGTTTGAATTATATATCATAATAAAGCCCTTTTAGTCGTAATAATTTTTTTTTGAATTCAGCTACCAATTTTTGTTTTAACTTGTTGCTGTCTCAACCATTGAAAATGGGGAAAAGCTTTGTATTCGGGTGTATTTTTGTTTTTTTCTTTGTTTTTCAAGCAAAATCAGGTAAAACAAAAATTTATTTGACTTGTTTGAATTATATATCATATTAAAGCCCTTTTAGTCATAATTCCTTCTACTTTTTTTTATAGTGTTGAGAAAAATTGGTTTGAAATTTTTGATTTTTCGTCGAGCGAATAATGCTAGCGAACAGGCTGACAACAGCTGAATTTTGCCTAATTTGTGAACTTAAAACTTAAATTTAAGCAGATAAAACTAATTTTTGGAGTTTCTTAGCGCTTTTTTGGTCCAAGAAGTTTTTAAAAAACCCAAAAATTTTCTGAAAAAAACTTGAATTTTTTCATTTTTTCAAATGGTTTTTCTAGTATTTTTTTCTCCAAAAGGTTTTGTCTAATTTGTTCTTTTTTTCATGACTCTCTTTTATGCCAAAAGTATACTTCTACGTCAGATTTTTTTCTCACACCAAGCAGAAAAAACTGCCTTAATTTGGAGAAAAAAAACTTAACCGTAGTTTTCTACAGAAAATAATTCGAACAATCTGTGCTACTTGCACAGTAACCAGCTCCTCTAATTTATTTTTATGTTTGTTTCTAAATTACTGGTAAGCTGTAAGGTAATTTTGAATAATTTTAGTTTTAGATTGACATGAGAATTTGACATGTGAACAAGTCCAGGAGTTCAAAGGATCGGGTCACTAGAAGCATTCACAGACAAGGCACAAACAACCAGATGGTATCTCAAGAAAAAGGTTATCAATTGATGTTTATCTCTCACCATTAAACGATAAAAAATTAAAATTGAATTAATATAGTCCATGTATAACATGGCTATATTTGGAAAAAAACTGACATGTCACAATCAAACATAGTTCCAAAACGAATTGTTATATTAATTTGAGAACAAAAAACTAAAGAAAAAACTGAGAAAAACTTTCAAGAAAATGTTATTAAAAATTACGTAATTTAATGGTCCCTACAGTTGCATTATTTTGTTTGGTCAGAACTTTTTAGATTATTTTTCAGACATGTTTGTCATTTTTTCAAGGTTGACTATCCTTCTGTTAATATCGTAGAAAAAATTCAATCCTGATAATGCACAAAATGAGCGAAAACATTTGAACTACCATTAGACAATTCTTTCAAACTCATTTTTTATCCAAGTTTTTATCACAATTATCATCCTAGGTTCGTGAAACAGATTTGGAAGAATTATCATGTCAAAATTCTAAAAATGTATCGATTCCTTAACAAAATTGGTAGATTTGTACCATTTTCTATTATTTTGAAATTTTTCTACAGATTTGTTGGTTCTATTCGTCGATGAGCCTGGTTATTTCTCTAAATTTTTTCTACAGTAGAGCTTTATAGTAGTTTTTCTCTGACAATTCAAGTCAATATATAACTTGAATGCAGATTTTTGATCACTGCTATGTCTACATTCCTCCAACAGAACTATTTTTGCATGAAACTTAACACTAAAGAGACAAATTGTTGGTAAATTTGTACCATTTAACCAAACAAATCCTCGAAAAAAATTACAGTTTTCCAGCAGATTTCTTTTATTTTTACTTTGGGGGAATGTGTTGGTAAATTGATACAATTTAGTGTCAATTTTGTGTTACGTTTTATGCAAAAATAGTTCTGTTGGGGAATTGTAGTTTATCAAAATGAATTTGGTTAACTTTTTCAAATGAATTTTGCTTAAGCTTTAATAAAAATTCAAGTTAGAATCGAATCCTGGAAATTTTCAGGAAAACTTCAAAAACAATTTACCCGAATTGTTAAAAAAAACTACTCTAACATGAGTATGTAGAAAAACTTCAGACGTAAAGAAAATTGTACACATTTACCAATATTGTTAAAACCAGACAAATGGACATTGAAAACTCCACCAAATTGTTTCACAAATTTTGGATGATAATTGCATCAAAAACTTGAATAAAATTTGAATTTATGTAAATTAGCAGAAAATTGACCATTTCTCAGAAATCACTCTGATTTGATAGATTTCGAACTAGATATAAGGATTTTGATTTCGACTCTTTCAAATGAATTTCGGTTAACTCTCAATAAAAACCCAAGTAAGACTCGAATCCTAGAATTTTCACAAAAATTTCAAACAGAATTCACTTGAAGTGCCAAAGAACAACTACTATAACGCTATCCTGTAGAAATAACTTTGATAAGTAACAAAGCTAAATGACTATTAGAACAGATGAGTATGAAGAAAAACTTCAGAGTTATAAAAACTTGTACACATTTACCAATTTTGTTAAAAAACAAACATAGTTTTTAAAGTTTGACATTAAAAACTCCGCTAAATTTTTTTCACAAACTTTGGATGTTAATTTTATTACAAAATTGGATAAAAATTGATTTGATGTAATTCAGCAGAAAATTGACCATTTCTCAGAAATAACTCTGATTTGATATATTTCGAACTAGATATAAGGATTTTAATTTCGACTCTTTCAAATGAATTTCGGTTAACTCTCAATAAAAACGCAAGTAGGACTCAAATCCTGGAATTTTCAAAAAAATTTCAAACATAATTCACTTGAAGTGCCAAAGAACAACTACTATAACGCTCTGCAGTAGAAATTACTTTGAAAAGTAACAAGGCTAAATGACGACTAGAACAGATGAGTATGAAGAAAAATTTTAAAGTTATGGAAACTTGTACACATTTACCAATTCTAATGAAAAACAGATATAGTTTTTAAAATTTGACATTAAAAGCTCCACTAAATTTGTTTCACAAACTTTGGATGTTATTTTTATTACAAAATTGGATAAAATGTGATTTGATGTAATTTAGCAGAAAATTGACCATTTCTCAGAAATCACTCTGTTTTGATATATTTCGAACTAGATATAAGAATTTTGGTTTCGACTCTTTCAAATGAATTTCGATTAACTCTCAATAAAAACCCAAGTAAGACTCGAATCCTGGAATTTTCACAAAAATTTCAAACAGAATTCACTTGAAATGCCAAAGAACAACCAATATAACGCTCTCCTCTAGAAAATACTTTGAAAGTAACAAAGCTAAATGACAACTAGAACAGATGAGTATGAAGAAAAACTTCAGAGTTATAGAAATTTGTACACTTTTACCAATTCTGTTGAAAAACAGATATAGTTTTTAAAATTTGACATTAAAAGCTCCACTAAATTGGTTTCACAAACTTTGGATGTTAATTTTATTACAAAATTGGATAAAAATTGATTTGATGTAATTCAGCAGAAAATTGACCATTTCTCAGAAATAACTCTGATTTGATATATTTTGAACTAGATATAAGGATTTTAATTTCGACTCTTTCAAATGAATTTCGGTTAACTCTCAATAAAAACGCAAGTAGGACTCAAATCCTGCAATTTTCAAAAAATTTTCAAACATAATTCACTTGAAGTGCCAAAGAACAACCAAAATAACGCTCTTCTCTAGAAAATACTTTGAAAGTAACAAAACTTAAGGACGACTAGAACAGATGAGTATGAAGTAAAACTTCAGAGTTATAGAAACCTGTACACTTTTACCAATTCTGTTGAAAAACAGATATAGATTTTAAAATTTGACATTAAAAGCTCCACTAAATTTGTTTCACAAACTTTGGATGTTATTTTTATCACAAAATTGGATAAAATGTGATTTGATGTAATTCAGCAGAAAATTGACCATTTCTCAGAAATAACTCTGATTTGATAGATTTCGAACTAGATATAAGGATTTTGATTTCGACTCTTTCAAATGAATTTCGGTTAACTCTCAATAAAAACCCAAGTAAGACTCGAATCCTAGAATTTTCACAAAAATTTCAAACAGAATTCACTTGAAGTGCCAAAGAACAACTACTATAACGCTATCCTGTAGAAATAACTTTGATAAGTAACAAAGCTAAATGACGATTAGAACAGATGAGTATGAAGAAAAATTTTAAAGTTATGGAAACTTGTACACATTTACCAATTCTAATGAAAAACAGATATAGTTTTTAAAATTTGACATTAAAAGCTCCACTAAATTTGTTTCACAAACTTTGGATGTTATTTTTATTACAAAATTGGATAAAAAGTGATTTGATGTAATTTAGCAGAAAATTGGCCATTTCTCAGAAATCACTCTGTTTTGATATATTTCGAACTAGATATAAGAATTTTGGTTTCGACTCTTTCAAATGAATTTCGGTTAACTCTCAATAAAAACGCAAGTAGGACTCAAATCCTGGAATTTTCAAAAAAATTTCAAACATAATTCACTTGAAGTGCCAAAGAACAACTACTATAACGCTCTGCAGTAGAAATTACTTTGAAAAGTAACAAGGCTAAATGACGACTAGAACAGATGAGTATGAAGAAAAATTTTAAAGTTATGGAAACTTGTACACATTTACCAATTCTAATGAAAAACAGATATAGTTTTTAAAATTTGACATTAAAAGCTCCACTAAATTTGTTTCACAAACTTTGGATGTTATTTTTATTACAAAATTGGATAAAAAGTGATTTGATGTAATTTAGCAGAAAATTGACCATTTCTCAGAAATCACTCTGTTTTGATATATTTCGAACTAGATATAAGAATTTTGGTTTCGACTCTTTCAAATGAATTTCGATTAACTCTCAATAAAAACCCAAGTAAGACTCGAATCCTGGAATTTTCACAAAAATTTCAAACAGAATTCACTTGAAATGCCAAAGAACAACCAATATAACGCTCTCCTCTAGAAAATACTTTGAAAGTAACAAAGCTAAATGACAACTAGAACAGATGAGTATGAAGAAAAACTTCAGAGTTATAGAAATTTGTACACTTTTACCAATTCTGTTGAAAAACAGATATAGTTTTTAAAATTTGACATTAAAAGCTCCACTAAATTGGTTTCACAAACTTTGGATGTTAATTTTATTACAAAATTGGATAAAAATTGATTTGATGTAATTCAGCAGAAAATTGACCATTTCTCAGAAATAACTCTGATTTGATATATTTTGAACTAGATATAAGGATTTTAATTTCGACTCTTTCAAATGAATTTCGGTTAACTCTCAATAAAAACGCAAGTAGGACTCAAATCCTGCAATTTTCAAAAAATTTTCAAACATAATTCACTTGAAGTGCCAAAGAACAACCAAAATAACGCTCTTCTCTAGAAAATACTTTGAAAGTAACAAAACTTAAGGACGACTAGAACAGATGAGTATGAAGTAAAACTTCAGAGTTATAGAAACCTGTACACTTTTACCAATTCTGTTGAAAAACAGATATAGATTTTAAAATTTGACATTAAAAGCTCCACTAAATTTGTTTCACAAACTTTGGATGTTATTTTTATCACAAAATTGGATAAAATGTGATTTGATGTAATTCAGCAGAAAACTGACCATTTCACAGAAGTCACGCTGATTTGATATATTTCCACCTAGTTATTAGGATCTTATTTTTGACTCTTTCAAGCGAATTTCGGTTAACTCTCAATAAAAACCCATGTAGGACTCGAATCCATGAATTTTCACAAAAATTTCAAACATAATTCACTTGAAGTGCCAAAGAACAACTACTATAACTGTCTGCTGTAGAAACAACTTTGAAAGTAATAAGGCTAAATGACGACTAGAACAGTTGAGTATGAAGAAAAGTTTCAGAGTTATGGAAACTTGTACACATTTACCAATTCTGTTGAAAAACAGATATAGTTTTTAAAATTTGACATTAAAAGCTCCACTAAATTTGTTTCACAAACTTTGAATGTTATTTTTATTACAAAATTGGACAAAAAGTGATTTGATGTAATTCAGCGGAAAATTGACCATTTCTCAGAAATCACGCTGATTTGATATATTTCCACCTAGTTATTAGATTTAATTTTTGACTCTTTCAAACGAATTTCGGTTAACTCTCAATAAAAACCCATGTAAGACTCGAATCCTTGAATTTTCACAAAAATTTCAAACAGAATTCACTTGAAGTGCCAAAGAACAACTAATATAACGCTCTCCTCAAGAAAAAACTTTGAGAAGTAACAAAGCTAAATGACGACTAGAACAGATGAGTATGAAGAAAAACTTCAGAGTTATAGAAACTTGTACACTTTTACCAATTCTGTTGAAAAACAGATATAGTTTTTAAAATTTGACATTAAAAGCTCCACTAAATTTGTTTCACAAACTTTGGATGTTATTTTTATCACAAATCTGGATAAAATGTGATTTGATGTAATTCAGCAGAAAATTGACCATTTCTCAGAAGTCACGTTGATTTGATATATTTCCACCTAGTTATTAGGATTTTATTTTTGACTCTTTCAAGCGAATTTCGGTTATCTCTCAATAAAAGCCCATGTAGGACTCGAATCCATGAATTTTCACAAAAAATTCAAACATAATTCACTTGAAGTGCCAAAGAACAACTACTATAACTGTCTGCTGTAGAAACAACTTTGAAAGTAATAAGGCTAAATGACGACTAGAACAGTTGAGTATGAAGAAAAGTTTCAGAGTTATGGAAACTTGTACACATTTACCAATTCTGTTGAAAAACAGATATAGTTTTTGAAATTTGACATTAAAAGCTCCACTAAAATTGTTTCACAAACTTTGAATGTTATTTTTATTACAAAATTGGACAAAAAGTGATTTGATGTAATTCAGCGGAAAATTGACCATTTCTCAGAAATCACGCTGATTTGAAATATTTCCACCTAGTTATTAGGATTTTATTTTTGACTCTTTCAAGCGAATTTCGGTTATCTCTCAATAAAAGCCCATGTAGGACTCAATTCCATGAATTTTCACAAAAATTTCATACAGAATTCACTTGAAGTGCCAAAGAACAACTAATATAACGCTCTCCTCTAGAAAATACTTTGAGAAGTAATAAAGCTAAATGACGACTAGAACAGATGAGTATGAAGAAAAACTTCAGAGTTATAGAAACTTGTACACTTTTACCATTTCTGTTGAAAAACAGATATAGTTTTTAAAACTTGACATTAAAAGCTCCACTAAATTTGTTTCACAAACTTTGGATGTTAATTTTATTACAAAATTGGATAAAAATTGATTTGATGTAATTCAGCAGAAAATGACCATTTCTCAGAAGTCACGCTGATTTGATATATTTCCACCTAGTTATTAGGATCTTATTTTTGACTCTTTCAAGCGAATTTCGGTTATCTCTCAATAAAAGCCCATGTAGGACTCGAATCCATGAATTTTCACAAAAAATTCAAACATAATTCACTTGAAGTGCCAAAGAACAACTACTATAACTGTCTGCTGTAGAAACAACTTTGAAAGTAATAAGGCTAAATGACGACTAGAACAGTTGAGTATGAAGAAAAGTTTCAGAGTTATGGAAACTTGTACACATTTACCAATTCTGTTGAAAAACAGATATAGTTTTTGAAATTTGACATTAAAAGCTCCACTAAAATTGTTTCACAAACTTTGAATGTTATTTTTATTACAAAATTGGACAAAAAGTGATTTGATGTAATTCAGCGGAAAATTGACCATTTCTCAGAAATCACGCTGATTTGAAATATTTCCACCTAGTTATTAGGATTTTATTTTTGACTCTTTCAAGCGAATTTCGGTTATCTCTCAATAAAAGCCCATGTAGGACTCAATTCCATGAATTTTCACAAAAATTTCATACAGAATTCACTTGAAGTGCCAAAGAACAACTAATATAACGCTCTCCTCTAGAAAATACTTTGAGAAGTAATAAAGCTAAATGACGACTAGAACAGATGAGTATGAAGAAAAACTTCAGAGTTATAGAAACTTGTACACTTTTACCATTTCTGTTGAAAAACAGATATAGTTTTTAAAACTTGACATTAAAAGCTCCACTAAATTTGTTTCACAAACTTTGGATGTTAATTTTATTACAAAATTGGATAAAAATTGATTTGATGTAATTCAGCAGAAAATGACCATTTCTCAGAAATAACTCTGATTTGATATATTTCGAACTAGATATAAGGATTTTAATTTCGACTCTTTCAAATGAATTTCGGTTGACTCTCAATAAAAACGGAAGTAAGACTCGAATCCTGGAATTTTCAAAAAAATTTTAAACATAATTCACATGAAGTGCCAAAAAACAACTACTATAACGCTCTGCTGTAGAAATAACTTTGAAAAGTAACAAGGCTAAATGACGACTACAACAGATGAGTATGAAGAAAATTTTAAAGTTATGGAAACTTGTACACATTTACCAATTCTAATGAAAAACAGATATAGTTTTTAAAATTTGACATTAAAAGCTCCACTAAATTTGTTTCACAAACTTTGGATGTTATTTTTTTTTTACAAAATTGGATAAAAAGTGATTGATGTATTTCAGCAGAAAATTGACCATTTCTCAGGAGTCACGCTGATTTGGTATATTTCCACTTAGTTATTAGGATTTTATTTTTGACTCTTTCAAACGAATTTTGGTTAACTCTCAATAAAAACCCATGTAAGACTCGAATCCCTTGAATTTTCACAAAAATTTCAAACATATTTCACTTGAAGTGCCAAAGAACAACTACTATAACGCTCTGCTGTAGAAACAACTTTGAAAGTAATAAGGCTAAATGACGGACTGGAACAGTTGAGTATGAAGAAAAGTTTCAGAGTTATGGAAACTTGTACACATTACCAATTCTGTTGATAAACAGATATAGTTTTTAAAATTTGACATTAAAAGCTCCACTAAATTTGTTTTCACAAACTTTGGATGTTAATTGTTTTTAAAAAAATGGAAAAAATTTGATTTGGTGTAAATCAGCAGAAAATTGGCCATTTTTCAGAAATCACTCTGATTTGATATATTTCGAACTAGATATAAGGATTTTAATTTCGACTCTTTCAAATGAATTTCGGTTAACTCTCAATAAAAACCCAAGTAGTTGTAGACCTTGAATCCTGGAACTTTCACGAAAATTTGAAACATAATTCACTTGAAGTGCCAAAGAACAACTAACTAATATAACGCTCTCCTCTAGAAAACACTTTGAGAAGTAACAAAGCTAAATGACGACTAGAACAGATGAGTATGAAGAAAAACTTCAGAGTTATAAAAACTTGTACACATTTACCAATTTTGTTAAAAAACAAACATAGTTATTAAAGTTTGACATTAAAAACTCCGCTAAATTTGTTTCACAAACTTTGGATGTTAATTGTATTCAAAACTTGGATAAAATTTGATTTGATGTAAGCCAGCAGAAAAACGACCATTTCTCAGAAATCACTCTGATTTGATCTATTTTGAACTAGATATAAGGATTTTAATTTCGACTCTTTCAAAAGAATTTCGGTTAAATCTCAATAAAAACCCAAGTAAGACTTGAATCCTGGACTTTTCACAAAAATTTTAAACATATTTCACTTGAAGTGTCAAAGAACAACTACTATAACGCTATCCTGTAGAAATAACTTTGATAAGTAACAAAGCTAAATGACGATTAGAACAGATGAGTATGAAGGAAAAACTTCAGAGTTATAAAAACTTGTACACATTTACCAATTTTGTTAAAAACAAACATAGTTTTTAAAGTTTGACATTAAAAACTCCGCTAAATTTTTTTTCACAAAACTTTGGATGTTAATTGTATTCAAAACTTGGATAAAATTTGATTTGATGTAAACCAGCAGAAAATTGACCATTTCTCAGAAATCACTCTTATTTGATCTACTTTGAACTAGATATAAGGATTTTAATTTTGACTCTTTCAAACGAATTTCGGTTAACTCTCAATAAAAACCCATGTAAGACTCGAATCCTTGAATTTTCACAAAAATTTCAAACGGAATTCACTTGAAGTGCCAAAGAACAACTAATATAACGCTTTCCTCTAGAAAATACTTTGAGAAGTAACAAAGCTAAATGATGACTAGAACAGATGAGTATGAAGAAAAACTTCAGAGTTATAAAAACTTGTACACATTTACCAATTTTGTTAAAAAACAAACATAGTTATTAAAGTTTGACATTAAAACTCCGCTAAATTTGTTTCACAAACTTTGGATGTTAATTGTAATCAAAACTTGGATAAAATTTGATTTGATGTAAGCCAGCAGAAAAACGACCATTTCTCAGAAATCACTCTGATTTGATCTATTTTGAACTAGATATAAGGATTTTAATTTCGACTCTTTCAAAAGAATTTCGGTTAAATCTCAATAAAAACCCAAGTAAGATTTGAATCCTGGACTTTTTCACAAAAATTTTAAACATATTTCACTTGAAGTGTCAAAGAACAACTACTATAACGCTATCCTGTAGAAATAACTTTGATAAGTAACAAAGCTAAATGACGACTAGAACAGATGAGTATGTAGAAAAACTTCAGAGTTATAGAAA